>NC_091237.1:14050863-14235863 GCF_040958095.1 Procambarus clarkii | reverse complement strand
CGCTGCGGCGGCGGGTTAGGCTTCAGCCAAACACCCGGGTCGCCGCGGGTGGAAGCGGGATCAGTCTTACCATGTTATGTTTATTTACTGAAATGTTTTCAGAAAAGTGTAATGAGCAATGGTGTGTGTGTGTGTGTGTGTGTGTGTGTGTGTGTGTGTGTGTGTGTGTGTGTGTGTGTGTGTGTGTGTGTGTGTGTGTGTATATATACTCACCTAATTGTGCTTGCGGGGGTTGAGCTTTTTAGGCTCTTTGGGCCCGCCTTTCAACTGTCAATCGACTGGTGTGCAGATTCCTGAGCCTACTGGGTTCTATCATATCTACATTTGTGTGTGTGTGGGGGGGGGGACATTGAGAAAATCGGTAGGGGTCAAGAAGATGATTCGGACCTGCAATTGAATGTAACAAAAATGTCAACAAACTGAAAAATACCAGATCGAAAACAAAGTACAATATTTCCCAAACTATCCAGATATCCAAACTTTGGATAGCCAGATATCCAAACTTTGCTCTGTACAAATCGTTCGCCCTCTTTACGTTAGCGCCCTTTCCTGATGTAAATTTGATCTTTTGCAACCTATCCATCTTTAATGCAACTTGCTTATGACAATGCAACATTGCGAAGTTCTTGAACTCTCTATGACTCTCTAACCCCTCGAACGCCGCCCACAGTAACCAGAATAAAATAGAATTTAAAATAGTATTAATATCATTAATAATATTTATTAATAGTAAAATATCACACAATCGAGTAATGATATCCGATACCATTGTTACAGATTCCAGGACGTTGCTTCACACTCATTGTACATAGCTTCACACTATCTTTATTACGGAATGGTTTCCAAATATTATACTACCACTATTCTCTAGTTGTTAAGAACATGTATATGCTGCCAGAGAACTATCAGCGCCTCGCTCCCTCTCTCACTCTCGTGCCCTGATACTGCTCAGTAAAATTGCAAAACTTTTTGGCTGTCAAGAATCACGCTAGTGCAGCTCTGGTATATTAGAAATCTGTCTTGCATACAGGCGTACCATTACTCATTCTAGCATGTCACGCAATTTCTGATAGCATCCGTCCAGCAGCTGCACGCGGCGTCCAGCAGCGGCACGCGGCGTCCAGTAGTGACACGCGGCGTCCAGCAGCGGCACGCGGCGTCCAGCAGCGGCACGCGGCGTCCAGCAGCGGTACGCGGCGTCCAGCAGCGGCACGCGGCGTCCAGCAGCGGCACGCGGCGTCCAGCAGCGGCACGCGGCGTCCAGCAGCGGCACGCGGCGTCCAGCAGCGGCACGCGGCGTCCAGCAGCGGCACGCGGCGTCCAGCAGCGGCACGCGGCGTCCAGCAGCGGCACGCGGCGTCCAGCAGCGGCACGCGGCGTCCAGCAGCGGCACGCGGCGTCCAGCAGCGGCACGCGGCGTCCAGCAGCGGCACGCGGCGTCCAGCAGCGGCACGCGGCGTCCAGCAGCGGCACGCGGCGTCCAGCAGCGGCACGCGGCGTCCAGCAGCGGCACGCGGCGTCCAGCAGCGGCACGCGGCGTCCAGTAGTGACACGAGACATTTCATAGCGCATCTTTTGAGACGTAATGAAAGCCAATATTTATGGTTTTTACTTTCTAGCGAAAAGATTTCACCTGGCATGTAGAAACCTTTCCCTTCACTCGAAGACGTGTTCTAGAGGCAAATACATTTCAGTTATGTACGTGGAGTCCTCATTCCTCATGCTGGCATTTTAGCTCGGGTCATGAAAACGTCGTAACTTTGTCCGTTGTGCCTTTTAAACTGTCAATTGTCAAGATTCCAGCAAGTGATAAAATGTCTGCGGTCTATTGTCACATCACAGCATGTTTCTCCCTCTTGTACTATTATTTTTTTCAGGGAGTTGTGGCGGGAAGGTGGTGGTGGGGAAGGGGGTGGGGAAGGGGGTGGGGGGGGGGGGGTGGGTACTAGGAAGGGCTAATCAAGCAGCAGATAAAGATGATTGATAGTTCGAAGTACTTAAGACCGAGTCGTCATCATTAGCCCCTTTCTCATTATCTCCATACTTAGGGACGTTCCCCTTTCCAGCTCTATTCTATGGGACGTCCCTCTTTCCAGCTCCTCTATTCTATGGGACGTCCCTCTTTCCAGCTCCTCTATTCTATGGGACGTCCCCCTTTCCAGCTCCTCTATTCTATGGGACGTCCCTCTTTCCAGCTCCTCTATTCTATGGAACGTCCCTCTTTCCAGCTCCTCTATTCTATGGCACGTCCCCCTTTCCAGCTCCTCTATTCTATGGGACGTCCCCCTTTCCAGCTCCTCTATTCTATGGGACGTCCCCCTTTCCAGCTCCTCTATTCTATGGGACGTCCCCCTTTCCAGCTCCTCTATTCTATGGCACGTCCCCCTTTCCAGCTCCTCTATTCTATGGGACGTCCCCCTTTCTGCTCCCATGATCTAAGTGACGTTCTCACCCCCACCTATCCCTCGGTAACCTAAGGGGCGCTCACTCACCCCCCCCCTTCCTACCTGTCCTCCAGAGCCAACCTCTCCAATGTTTTTAATATCCTTGACATCCTGGTCCCTGCCGGGTCCTGTTGAGCAAGGTCTCCCGCCGCCCGCCACGCCCTTGGCTCCGGGGTCTATCCTAAGAATGCTCACTTTGTCTAAGCCTATTGCTTTTACACGGTGAGAATGAAGAGAATTCTTCCGATGTTTACAGGCCAAGAGAGCTGTCTCACCTTCCCAACAGCACCTCTGTAGCCTGTCTCGTCTTGTCCTTAGAATATGATCCGTAAGTCCATATTAATTTCGCCTAACTCTATTGCACGGCCGCCTTTGCCTAAGCCCACTGGCCTTATACACATGGCATACAGATGTCTCCTCCCCTGGACACAATAATAATAATAATAATATATTATTATAACATCGTTAATAATACCTTGAGAGCGTTTACAAGTCAGAGAGGTGATAACGGTAAATGAGAGGCCAGGTGAGGCAAGGAAAGCAACTCACGTGAACAAGAAGAAGTGACTGGTCGCCTGCAGCTGCCAAGGTCCACCATCACATCACCCGCTTGCCTCACATTTGTCTTGACACCATTGTTCTGGGTCTGGGCATCGCGCGGCACCAACCACAGGCTGGTGTGTTGTGGTGTAGGCTTGAGGCGTGTATTCCAAATGACTTCGGATTAATTTGTGTATTCATGAATTTGCATTGTAATGGAGATCAATTCTCTTTCTCACTTTAAGGCGTGATTTTTAAGCTTAATTCTGACTCTCTGAACTCATTTTCATTTTCAAGTTACGACTTTTTATACCGAAAATAAACTGAAATATAAAAATAAATAAATAAATTTATTTTTTATAAATAAAAATAAATAAAATAAATTTATACCGTTTCTTGCCCGAAACGCTACGCGTACTAGTGGCTGTACAAGAATGTAACAACTCTTGTATATATCTCAAAAAAAAAAAAAAAAAAAAAAAAAAATGCCCGGCGATGGGTCATATTTGAGATAAATGGTTTTCTAACGCAGAACAAATAGCACTTGCACAATCATTCTTCTGTTTCTTGAACCGTGCTATGGTAGAACCCGGATGTGGGACTTTAGCTCAACACCTCTGGTTCTGCGTATATTTCCGTCCCCTGCAAGAAACGAGACTAGGCTTCAAATAATTCAGCGATCCAACGCCTATTGTACTTATCACCCGGAAACGTGTTCCAGAAACCTTGAATCTGATTCCCAAGCCAATATTTACCAAGATTTTATTGTAATCTAAATGTATCTGATTTGTATTCAAAGTTTTATGTTATTCTGTGTTTTGTTAACATGATACTATTTGGAGTGACTGCAGCAGTAGGCCTACTGGTCCATTCTGGACGGTCCTAGTCATATATATATATATGTCGTACCTAGTAGCCAGAACGCACTTCTGGGCCTACTATGCAAGGCCCGATTTGCCTAATAAGCCAAGTTTTCCTGAATTAATATATTTTCTCTATTTTTTTCTTATGAAATGATAAAGCTACCCATTTCATTATGTATGAGGTCAAATTTTGTTATTGGAGTTAAAATTAACGTAGATATATGACAGAACCTAACCAACCCTACCTAACCTAACCTAACCTATCTTTATAGGTTAGGTTAGGTTAGGTAGCCGAAAAAGTTAGGTTAGGTTAGGTTAGGTAGGTTAGGTAGTCGAAAAACAATTAATTCATGAAAACTTGGCTTATTAGGCAAATCGGGCCTTGCATAGTAGGCCGACAAGTGCGTTCTGGCTACTAGGTACGACATATATATATATATATATATATATATATATATATATATATATATATATATATATATATATATATATATATATATTATATATATTTTCTCTGTTCCTCTCACTACCACTCCTGCCAAGGCAGACATCTCCATATCCTTCCTTGATCTGAACTTCCTACATTGAATTTCCTCGAGGGAATCGATGTCCATTGTCATATGGTGACCAAAATTTGACGGCGTAGTCTAAATGGGGACCTCGCCAGGGTTAAATATAATTGGAGGACAATGTTTGTACATTCATTGCTCCATATGAGTATAAGTTCACTGTAGGTCCTTAAATGTTATTACTTACGAAACCTCTACATATTTTCTCAATCTCTGGCGGGCTTTGTTTACATTTGTTAAAAATGTGTACAAACGTCAACAATCGAATGTTGTTATTGTTATAAACAGCCTCCTGGTGCTCCGGAGCTCATGGACTGTTTATTATATGTAAACAAGGCCGCCAGAGATTGGGAAAACATGCGCAGGTTCGCAGTAGTTGCGTAACTGCTTCATAAATCCTGGTCTGAGGGAACAACATAGCACAAAATTGGACTTATTTATAGCAACACTGAAAGTCCATCTTGCATAATATACACAATTCGTAACAATTTCTGTAGTGGAGAAGATAACAATTAATTGACGTTTATAG
The DNA here is from genome assembly GCF_040958095.1 of Procambarus clarkii. Taxonomy (NCBI): domain Eukaryota; kingdom Metazoa; phylum Arthropoda; class Malacostraca; order Decapoda; family Cambaridae; genus Procambarus; species Procambarus clarkii. The sequence goes on along the minus strand of NC_091237.1, from coordinate 14,230,918 downwards.
TGTCGAGGTGAAATTAATTTGCGCAAATAACTTAATTCTTAAACGCATCGTTCTGGATAACTCAAATCTTGAGAAAATGAGAGTAGTTGCGCAGGAGTACATTGCTGTAGGTGTACAAGAGTACATTGCTGTAGGTGTACAAGAGTACATTGCTGTAGGTGTACAAGAGTACATTACTGTAGGTGTACAAGAGTACATGGCTGTAGGTGCACCGCTCAAAGATATACTCATAACGATAGCGACTCCGGAAGCAAAAGCAAGAAGATTTAGTTAACTATTGCACCATAAGGGATCAGCAACAACACCTTTATAGGTAGAGATATATGCTGTCATATACGATATGTGGTGATAGATACGTTACATGGTATATATCTATATATATATATACATATATCTGTGGATCAGTAGGCTCTCAACCGACTGGACCCAGGTTCGATTCCCGGGGTGGACGAGGCATGTGCTGCCTCTGGTCACCTAGCAGTAAATAAGTATTAGAGATTTACCCCGAGTGTTGCCGGTTGCATCGTGGGAAAGGTCACTCGTTGACCCAGGGGGCCTGACAGCTGAGTGGACAGCGCTCGGGATTCGTAGTCCTGAGGTTCCGGGTTCGATCCCCGGTGGAGGCGGAAACAAATGGACAGAGTTTCTTTCACCCTGATGCCCTTGCACCTAGCAGTAAATAGGTACCTGGGAGTTAGACAGCTGCTACGGGCTGCTTCCTGGAAGGTGTGTAACAAAAAGGAGGCCTGGTCGAGGATCGGGCCGCGGGAATGCTAAGCCTCGAAATCATCTCAAGATAACCCTCTCAAGATAACCATCTCAAGATAACCGTCTCGGGGGGGGGGGGGTTGTGACAAACCTTACAGGTTTCCTTTAGCTTTGATATCCAAAGGGTTTGGAAAGGATGGAGGGAGGCAGAGGGATAGGGTAGGTGAAATTCTGGAAGAGGATGCGGGACAGGCTTCTTATCCCCAACAATGGGAAGCCACAAGGAATATGCGCGTTATATAACAAAGTATATACGTTATATATAATGTCAATGACATTCAAACTGACTAGAGAACATCAGTTAGGTATGTCTATATTGTTTTCTCTAACTCATTAAGTCGTACAGTACTTCGACAATTTAAGTACAAACACCTAGTAAACAATTGTAATTGTTTGTTAATTTAGGTGTTTTTATAATCATTTATATATAACTGCATTTATTTTATAATCATTTATAAGCAGTTATAATCATTCCCAAAAGTTTATTTTCTACTGAGGGGGGTTGAGGTACCCGGTGTGACCCGGGTCTGTCTGTCTGTCTTCCGTGTCTGTGAAGTTCTAGTAAACGCTAAACTAATTAAACTAATTCATACCACACCAAACTAATCCTTACTTAACCTAACCAACCCAAGCCTAGCCTAACTTCAGTGTTCATAAACTCGATTAGAGCCCTGAACATTTATAACCAAGTACAGTGCATGAAATAAGAGTACACACAGTAATAGTACAGCACTGTACTTTTAATGTGAAGACGGGCACGTTGCAGAGAAAGAGAGCACTCAATGAAAAATGTGGATCAGGAGTTTGAGAGAATGGCGTTTCCAGGGGGTCGGGGAGGACTAAGTTAAGAATTGTCTATTCTCACTACACATCCTGTCCCGTTTTCTGTTTTGGGCCCTCAAGTAGTTAAGGGCATTTAAGTACGACAAATTTCTTGACGGTGGGCTGGGCTGCGAACCAGGCGTCTCCTGCCCTGTGATACCTCACTCCACCAAGGTCACTCACTCTCTCATTCTCTCTCTCTCTCTCTCTCTCTCTCTCTCTCTCTCTCTCTCTCTCTCTCTCTCTCTCTCTCTCTCTCTCTCTCTCTCTCTCTCTCTCTCTCTCTCATTCTCTCTCTCTCTCTCATTCTCTCTCTCTCTCTCTCATTCTCTCTCTCTCTCTCATTCTCTCTCTCTCTCTCTCATTCTCTCTCTCTCTCATTCTCTCTCTCTCTCTCTCTCTTACACCCACAGCATAAATGGACAGCTACGACGCACCTTCACCGGTGCGTCGTAGCGCACTCCAGTCAAACTCTTCGAAACATTCACCCACATAGTTTCACAGGTGACGGGATACGGTGGTATTGAGGAAGTGGTAGGACGTGGGCGGTCCAAGATGGCGTCCGGGGTAATCCCGTCAAGGATACCCACCACCTTCCTTCACTCCAGCAAAAAAAAACAAATAGTTCACCGTGTACGTGTGTTGCAAGAGGGCGAAAGGGATGTATTAGGGGGAAACCGCTAAGCCATTGCGACTATAAAGCACTTGGAAGGGATCAGGATTTGGGATGGGACGGGGGGAAAGGAATGGTGCCCAATCACTTGAGGACGGTCGGGGATTGAACGCCGACCTGCATGAAGCGAGTCCGTCGCGAGAGGAAGGGAATGTTACGTTGTTTATTCCTCAATACAAGTATGAGGACATTTTGAAATGAATGCAAAATACAGTATTAAATAATAGGCTACAATATTGTATATGATACAACGCCTGCACGCGGCTATGAAATTTATTTTAACACAAGTTACGTCAATCTTTTTTTCGACTTCTCCGCTAGCGAATACGAGGAATGCAGAATATTTCAATAGTTTCATTATATATATAGTTTTGAAAAAATAAGTCAAGAGTTTTATTTAAGTGTTCATTAAATAATAGTTTCAGGCTTTTATTTTTCGAATACCTCCCTTCAGCAGTATGTGACATGCTCAGAATGATTTCGAAAGATATATTTTCTTATTTTTTTTCAAGAATACCATCAACATTTGTACTGCATTGTCACTAGGTTTAGTCTACAATGACATTCTGCACGACATGTATTCTCTCATATGCAGTCTCGAATTTACTTCAGCACCTGACACCCATCCTCTAGTGGTAGCCTACTGCCTAAGCGCTTTCGCTTCATAATGACTTTATCTTTACCCATCCGGTGGAAGGCTATACAGGAACCCCATACCCATCCTGTGGGCAGTAGTGGAAGGGCCTATTGGCCCAATAGACCAATACTGCCCACAATAGAATATACCCTATTGGCATGAAGCAATAGGCTTTCTTCAGTTCCACATATTCATATGCTCCTGTATTCACATCACGACGTCAGGACGTATACACGATGCAGCTGACTCTGTGTCAACGGGAAGCAAGCGAGACGTCTCTAGCTCTAGGGTCCCAGATTCCTGCCTATAAGTAGCTGCTTCCTCTATTTATCTTGGCGGTCAAGTTCAGTGTCGTATTTGCTCTTGAAGCTGTGAATGGAGGTGGCCTTACCTACTGGTGTAGTTCCCTGGCCGCTCGTACAGCGTTCACATGCTTCCTTACCTTCCTTCTTGAGGTTATCTTGAGATGATTTCGGGGCTTAGCGTTCTCAACGGCCCAGTCCTCGACCAGGCCTCCTTCCTCAAACTCATTTGCATTCCTTTAATTTCATCGATCTTGGTCACATTTTCTCACAGTTGAAAGATTCTGGTCTTGTCCACCTTGTCTCTTCCAGTCAATATCATATATGTTGTGCTCTAGATTTTCTGGATTATGTTCCTTCAACCTAGGAACTAGGGGCCTCGTAGCCTGGTGGATAGCGCGCAGGACTCGTAATTCTGTGGCGCGGGTTCGATTCCCGCACGAGGCAGAAACAAATGGGCAAAGTTTCTTTCACCCTGAATGCCCCTGTTACCTAGCAGTAAATAGGTACCTGGGTGTTAGTCAGCTGTCACGGGCTGCTTCCTGGGGGTGGAGGCCTGGTCAAGGACCGGGCCGCGGGGACACTAAAGCCCCGAAATCAACTCAAGATAACCTATTCTCGATGTTTAGATTCTTTCATTCTTGCTCTAGTTTGGTTGTAAACCTCTTGTGTTTTCAAAGTTTCCATTGTGCTTCATCTATTACATATTCCAGACCAGTTTCCAGTATACTGCTAATGTTATTTGTTGTATGTGTACTAATGGTTGTTGGTACTGCAACTATAATCATTCCATAAACTGTTTGTTTTGAACTAAAGGGGGAGGGTACCCGGCGTGATCCGGGTCTCTTTGTCTGTCTTCCCATCTCTCCATCTATGTATTTACCTATCAATCCATCTATCTATCCAGCTGTACCTACTCATCTGTCTATTCATCTATCCATCCATCTACTGCGGCTGTCTGTCTGTCCCTGTCTTTGCCCGTCTCTCCCTCCGTATATCTTTTTGTATGTTTCCGTGTGTCTGTCTTTGTCTCTGTCTCTGTCTATCTGTCCGATGTGAGGGTGGTGGCCAGTGAGAGGTACGTGGTATGAAATACTACAAAAAAAATTGAATTTGAATTGTTTTGAAGAGTTGAGGGGAAAACAAATGAACGATTATAACGTGTCAACTGCCCGCGGGGAACCATTTCAAATCCTAACGGCCGTAACCAATTTAGAAAAAAAACCCACCTTACATGAATCACAACTCAAACTATTGAAGTAACAATTGATAATGATATCAGAGATCAAGCCAGAAGAAAGAACTTTGTACTTTTACCTTGGTGGGTGGATATATTTGAGTGGGACCGTTCCTCCTTAGTGGGTGTGTATATTTCAAGAACAATAGGGAGGGGGCGTTCCTCCTTGGATGGTGGATGGAGAGGTGCGGGGGGGGGGGCAGATGTTCACATGCTGTCATGTACTAGTGACTGGCACATCCCCTAACCCCCCCCCCCCCCCTCTATCCACTCTCCTCTACATACTTGGCATAAACTCTCACTTTCTAAGGCACGAAGCGTGACCAAGTGTCTCTGACACGGATGACAACCGACACGCTGGTAGGTGCATATATGTAGCTTGTATATATATTCAATTTTGACATTTGAGACGGAGTCTCATTTTCATGCACCTTTCCGTTGTTTTTATCCAGAACAAATCAGACAACGATACGTTTCCTATCGAAAGCAGACACTGGGAGACACAAGCACTTGTAATCATATTCACACTATAAACAGCTTTTTATATATAAGCAGAAAGCTAGAGCGATGATTTGATTGATGAAGATTAAGCCATCCAAGAGGTGGCACGGGCATGAAGAAACCAGAAAGCTAGAGTGCCTCAGAGCTACCTTATATATACACAATTATATATGCGAACAAGTAAGTAAGTAATTATCAAAAGAAGGCACCAAACCGGGAAGGCTATGTAGCACCATCAAATACGCAAAATAATCAGAGGGCGCTAAATATCACCAAGGATGCCAATACGAGAACAAAAACGCATAAGGCGAACGATATCAAAAGTATCCGAGTCACCAAGAATTCTATCGAGGGACAGGTGACCGCGAGGGGCGGTCGGAAAGCAAGACACACGCTCGTCCTGGAAGTCAGGACATTCAAGAAGGACATGCACGACCGTAAGAGGGACAATGCAACTAGGACAATAAGGAGCAGGGCGGCGCTCCATCAAGTGACCATGGGTTAAGCGAGTATGGCCAAGACGCAACCTCGCCAGAGCTGTTTCCCACCGCCGGTTACGGTGGAAGGAGGACGGCCACGAGGAAACACAACATTTAAGAGTACGTAGCTTGTTACCAGTAACAGACAACCAAGAAGCCTGCCAACGGGTAAGGACTGAGGAATGGATAACCGGGTAAAAGTCGGAATACGGAATGCCTTTACGAGAGATGGGACAAGAGCGGACAGCTTCCTTAGCGGCAGCATCCGCACGCTCATTTAAAGACACGCCAATATGGCTGGGAACCCAACAAAACTCAACCGACTTAAATTTACTGTGAACGAGAAACAGCCAATGCTGGATCTCGACAACTACCGGATGAACTGGATTAAAGCACCCGAGAGCCATGAGGGCACTACGAGAGTCAACAACAACCACAAAGGAAGACTGACAACGAGAAAGCAGGAGACGAAGAGCATAGAGAATAGCATAAAGTTCCGCTGTAAAGATGCTAGTCTCCGGAGGCAAGCGACACATATAAGTGCGATCAGGAAAAACAACAGAGTAGCCAACACCGTCCGCTGACTTAGACCCATCGGTGAAGACAGAAACGGAGCGGGAGTGAGAAGAAAAGTGCTCGAGGAAAAGGCGTTTTAGAACTGTAGGAGGGGTAAAAGCTTTAGTGATACGAGTCAAGGATGTACAAAACCGCGGAAGAGGGACCCTCCACGGGGGCAAAGAAGGAACAACACGAGGAGAAACATCAGACAGACGAACGGAAAGAGAATCCTGTAGGCGAGATAACCGGACAGAAAGAGGGAGGTGGTGAAGAGGAACAGGAACCGCAGGAGGGGTAAAAGTTAAAGCACGACAGAGGCGAGAGGAAGGATGTTGCAAGGACCGCGCAAGATAGCGAAGACAGTAGCGATCACGGCGGTCCTGGAGAGACAGGAAGCCAGTGTCAACATACAAGCTAAGGACGGGAGTCGAACGAAAGGCACCAGAACTGAGGCGCAACCCAGTATGGTGCAAAGCATCAAGACGGCGAAGAGTAGAAGGAGAAGCAGACGAGTAAGCAGGGCAACCATAATCGAGCTTAGACAGGACGAGAGAGGAATGTAAAGCAAGGAGAGTGCGCCTATCTGCCCCCCAAGAAGTATGGGACAAGACCCGAAGGAGGGTAAGGGACTTAGAGCACTCAACACGGAGGTAAGAGATATGGGGAGACCAAGACAAACGAGTGTCAAGGAATAACCCCAAAAGCTTCGCGGAATCTTTGTATTCAAGGGGATGACCATAAAGTGACAAAGAGGGACGAAGAACAACCCGTTTCCGCGTAAAAGTCATGGCACAAGTCTTAGAAGTAGAGAACTTGAAGCCATGACCTGTGGCCCAAGACGACACGGCATCAATCGCAAGTTGAAGCCGGCGTTGAAGGAGAGGCGAATCATCACCCTGACAACAAAGGGTAAGATCATCGACATAGAGAGCGGAGAAGACACCAGAAGGAAGAGAGGAAAGAAGACCATTGAGGGCAACCAGAAAAAGAGTAGTGCTCAGAACACTACCCTGGGGCACACCTTCGTATTGCTGAAAAGAGGGAGAGAGAGCGGTACCAAGGCGCACCCGAAAGGAACGACGAGAGAGGAAGCTGCGGAGAAAGAGAGGGAGATGACCACGAAGGCCAAAAGAATGAAGTTGAGATAGGATATGATAACGCCAAGTGGTGTCGTAAGCCTTTTCTAGGTCAAAAAGGACGGCAACAACGGAGGTCTTCGCAGCAAAAGCAGTACGAATATAGACCTCCAAGTTCACCAGGACATCTGTCGTGCTGCGGCACTTGCGGAAACCAAATTGAGAAGGGGAGAGGAGGTGATGGTGTTCCAGGAACCACATCAGACGAACTATATGCGAACAAGACGCAGGGTGCAGTTGCGCCTCCACAGATCTCCAGTATCATCTTTTGATAATGGTAATGGCTCGAAAGGGCCACCACCTACGGGCTATTCATGCCCGTGCCACCTCTTGGGTGGCTTAATCTTCATCAATCAATCAATGCGAACAAGCCTGAATGGTCCCCAGGACTATATGCGACTGAAAACTCACACCCCAGAAGTGACTCGAACCCATACTGCCAAGAGCAACGCAACTGGTATCTACAGGACGCCTTAATCAGCTTGACCATCTCGACCGGACAAATTATATATATATAGTATATGTGTATATCACGAAAATAAACACGTGATTAAAAATGTGACAATGTCAGACCACGGAGGAAAAATGAAACAGGAATTTCCTTAAATACTTTCGTATATTAATACATCTTCAAAAGGAGTGGAGTGCTCCTTCTGAAGATGTATCAATATACGAAAGTACTTAAGGAAATTCCTGTTTCATTTTTCCTCCGTGGTCTGACACTGTCATATATAGTATAGTCTTAAGAATCAGTATTTTACTATTTACTAGGGAGCAGACGAAACACCAACCAGAAACACTGGACCTCTAAGGAACACTCGTCTGTGTTTTAGTACCCTGTATTTTGACCGTAGTGGCAACTCAAAGAAGACGGACTGCTCACCCCTAACATTATTACCTCAGAAGAACAATGTTGGATACCTTTGTCTCAGTTGCCTGGACTGGGCTGCGACTCAAAGGAGTGTCGTCTGCCAATATATGAACCACAGAGGCGCCGTCACAGCACCGAGAGGTCACAAGTCGCACCTTCCATAGACCTCCAGTATCAGCTATTGACACTGGTAATGGCTCCAAAGGGCCTCCACGTACGGGCTATTATGCCTGTGCCACCTTTTGGCTTAATCTTCAATCAATCAATCAATCGTCACAGCACCCAGTGCACACTTTTTTTTTAGTGTCAGAGTGGTTGACAAATGGAATGCATTAGGGGGTGATGTGGTGGAGGCTGACTTCATACACAGTTCCAAGTGTAGATATGACAGAGCCCGATAGGCTCAGGAATCTGTACACCTGTTGATTGACGGTTGAGAGGCGGGACCAAAGAGCCAGAGCTCAACCCCCGCAAACACAACTAGGTGAGTACAACTAGGTGAGTACACTGATGAACCATGTTTCATTTGTTTGAAGCATTAGTTCGGGTAGATTAGTTTTCAACCAATCAACGCAGGGTGCTGCTTCACAACAGTTACTCTACTGGAGTCATATTACACACAACAGTTATTCTACCAGTTTTTTTACCTGAATTTACCTGAGAGCTACTATTTCTAGTGGTTTCGACGAGGACAGGAAGCCAACAGCTTGTCAAAGGTTCCCCCCCTCCCCCAATTTGTCCTGATGATTTGATCAAACCATTACTCGACCAGGATTCTATTAAACACAACAGTTACTTTTTTTATGTAAAATTAACTATATCAAATAGGGTGGACTGTAACGCTGTTCCTTCTAAAGGTGTTGAACACTTGTGGCTGTTCATTTTAACGGTGTTCAACACTTGTAGCTGTTCCTTTGAACAGTGTTCAATACTTGTAGCTGTTCCTTTTAACGGTGTTCAACACTTGTAGCTGTTCCTTCTAACAATGTTCAACACCTGTAGCTGTTCCTTCTAACGATGTTCAACACTTGTAGCTGTTCCTTCTAACAATGTTCAACGCCTGTAGCTGTTCCTTCTAACAATGTTCAACACCTGTAACTGTTCCTTCTAACGATGTTCAACACCTGTAGCTATTCCTTCTAACAATGTTCAACACCTGTAGCTGTTCCTTCTAACGATGTTCAACACTTGTAGCTGTTCCTTCTAACGATGTTCAACACTTGTAGCTGTTCCTTTTAACGATGTTCAACACTTGTAGCTGTTCCTTTTAACGATGTTCAACACACGTCCTGGAGCTGCTGTTCGTTGTCATTGTACTGCTATTCACGAAGCAGTTACGCAAGCACTTACGAACGTGTACACCTTTCCTCAATTTCTGACGGCTTTGGTTACATTTATTAAACAGTTTACAAGCATGAAAACTTGCCAATCAACTGTTGTTATTGTTATAAACAGCCTTTTGGTGCTTCAGATCACATTAACTGTTTAATAATTGTAAACAAAGCCGCCAAAGATTGGGAAAAGATGTGCAGGTTCGTAAGTGCTTGCATGACTGCTTCGTGAATCTGGCCCCTTAGTTTTATTAACCATTACTATTTCCTTTCCACAACAATGCCCTAGAATTACTTGTCCTCGTATTTTCTCTCCGAGAGCTTCAATCTCTCTACCCTTAAGATGTTGATTCTGTTTTGCCCGTTGTAAGTCCGACTCACAATGGTGTCCAGCCCCAGCACTGAATTCTTGTACAACGTTCCATTCACCTGGGCTGAACAACGTTATTTGAACAACGTTTGAACAACTTTTGCCTCATATACTCTACCTCTGACCTCGATCCAGATTTTTTTAGAAGTTCTCTAATCCCATTCATTCTCTGCCGAGCGTGTCTCTGATTAGTACTTTCATAAATTTGAAAGTGATTTCAGTAAAGTGCAGTCGCTCCTATGGCTTGTTTTCGAGGCTTCACTTGGTCTAAAGTTATCTGAAGTGTTGCAAAAGTGACATGCTTCTTGGATATATTATATGTGATAGTCAACTCAAATTTCAGATTGGTAGCTTATGAGATTGCAAGTAAAAGCCGAGAAAGGACAGGCACAGAGACAGTCACGAAACCACTACGTCAGTTTTTGAAGACCACTCAAAATTATGCTCATATGTACGAAACATTTCCTACGTCATGTTATACAAATATGAAATATAGTGACACAATCTCTAGCATACCGTAGTGCGCTTTCACATCTCACGAATATTTGTACTCTCATAAAAACAAAACAAAATCGTCGTATAGAGAGGTATTGTCGTACAACAATACCTCGCTCGCTGGGTTATATTATATATTCTATTTTCTTTTGTTTTTTTACTTTCACCAAATACCTACCAGCTTCCATTATGAGATGTTGTGACTTGAGCTCAAAGAAAAGTTATACTCTCGCTTGACCGTGACAACACAATGCTCTCACTTGACCTGAGGTCACGAATAAAGGTGTCACGTGGTTTCTTGTGTACATTGTACACCAGTGTACACCAGTGTACACCAGTGTACACCTCTATGTTTCACGTTGTTCTGTTTCCGTGGCCATTTGTATCAATTTGTTTAATTATATAAAACAAATTAACAGTTTTACTTTTCAGTAAATTCAAAACGATGTAAAACGTATTACTGTAGTATTCGGTGATTATTGCAGCCGCTTCCAACAATACCATACTGGCCCTCTGTAGATATATAGTCAAACTGTATCCTTGGAACTTACCTGTAACGTGCCAGAGGTTTCACTTTGATCCCGTGATGGAGGCCATCGCCCATTTTACCTTAAAAAAAAAGCGTATAATATATAAAACAAAAGTCAACGGGCGGACACAACAGCCACATCAATGAAAACAAGAGAGAGAGAGAGAGAGCACACCAAGAGCCTAATAACTATTCATAAAACAAGTATTATTGCGCATTATATAAGGATATTAGAAAGGGATTCGAAAATATAAATAAATATATACACTATCATGTAAACATACACATAAAATAAGAAGATAGGAGAAATCTTAATACCGTCGATATGAGAAATGTGAATGAAATTTCTGCCTGCTTCCTTGCGCCAATAGGCTACCCTGGATAGAGGCCATAATGGTTTGTAGGTAACGCCTACCAGAGGCACCAGGGGCCCCGCCTACCAACTTGTGGTTACTGGATCTCACCTAAGAGTTTAAAGGATGCAATAAAATTATCATTAATCTTGCAATATGCTGAGGATTATACCCGTGGCTGGGCGAGTTTTTGTTTCCCATGTAGGAACGATAAACATTCAAGGATTGAACACATTCCACTTTCGTCGCTTTCTCTGATTTTGCGATTCTGCGTTCAGTACATAAATTTCGTTGTTTTTGTTGTTGTTGCAACTTCTTTGTTTTGATAGCTATTGGGAACACTGAAACGATTTCGCTTACTTCCTCCATGTCGGTTTCGGAGAGGTGTGTGGTTGAATCTATTGGTCACAGAGATCAAAGTTAGAAGCACACAGAGTCTGGGATCCTCTCGGACGCAGGTTCGAACCCCCGTCACGGCCCTTGTAGATTTGTTCAAAGTTAGAAGGCTTTGTGCGAAGCATTACTCGAACGTCAAACACCTAACAACGAAGAACAAATGTTCAATAGCCCTCTGGGCAGGCGTTGTCATTTATTCTTTAAACCGAGGAAATATTTGGTCACACCTGCAATATTTACATAGAGCAAGACATTGTATCTGAGAACTTGACTGGGAACTAGCTCTAAGCAAACTCTTAAGACGCTCTGGACGATAGAGCGACGGTCTCACTTCATGCAGGTCGACGTTCAATCCCCGACCATCCAAGTGACTGGGCACCATTCCTCCTCCTCCCCCACCGTCCCATCCCAAATCCTTATCTTGATCCATTTCAAGTGCCATATAGTCGTAATAGCTTGGTGCTTTCTCCTGATAGTTTCCTCCCCCCCCTCCCCCCACCAACCTGAGGGACACTGCCATTTATTCTCCAAACTATAATTTCGCAACTCATTGTACCTATAAATAAATAAATGAATAATTCAGTCGGGAAGACAAGCCGACGAGCATGATGGTAATTAAGTTTTGAATTTGTCCATGACTTGCAATTTCTCGTACCCTGTATAAGTTAAGACAATTTATATTTTATAAAAGTTATACTGTAGTTTCTTATCAAATTAGACGTTAATAACAAAGATTAACTGAACACTTTATGAGAGGTTTGATTTATCATTGGAACTGCTATTTGTTTAAACTAAAGCTACTGATTGCATTCTAATACATATATAAACAAGTTCAAGTATGTTTATTGAGACAAGAAAGAAATACATCTCAAAGTGATAGGCTTAGGCTATTTCTACCCCTATATATAAACATATTTAATTAACACACTTTATATTTTTCAGGGTATTCTTGGGCCTGGTCTGCTGTGCCCTAATTGAAAGTGCACATGGGCAGGACGAGTATTATGATTATTATGAAGACGCGCCTCTAGACGACACGGCCGCTGCGGCGGAAGGAGCACCCGCAGACGTAGGCGGCGAGGAGCCTCTACCTGAAGAACTTCCTGTAACCGAGGCCCCGACGGAAAAGCCCGCACCTGCTGATACACCAAAACAGAGAAGGAAACTGGTAAGCCTTCGTAAGACTCCGAGGATTGGTGCCACCAGAAGAACATCATCACCAGCAGCAGCAGCAGCAGCTCCTGCAGAAACTGGCAGTTCTGACGATGCTCCTGCCTCTAGCAACGGACGCGCACGCACACCCAGCACAAGCAGTACAAGTCGCTCGCGGCGTCCATCCTCGAGGGTAAGCGGAGCCTCACAAACTGCTGCTGCTGACACCCCTGCTGAAGCTCCCAAGGAAGAAACCCCCTCTAGAACTAGATCATCCCGCACTGGGTTCCGCCCGTCCTCTCGCTCAAGTACATCGAACTCTCCAACAGAACCCACGACCCGGCGTTCCTTCAGCCGCACATCCGCCACCACAACCCAAGCTCCTAGCGACAACGGATCTGGCCACCGATTTAACCGTCGCCCAACCTCCTTCACTCCCAGCAAATCTAGGGGTCCATCTTCACGTGCCAATGCTGAAACTGACGACGCTGCTGGCTCCACTACCCCCTCCAGCAGGTTTGAACGTCGACGCAGACCGTAGTTAGCAGTGTACTTACACACCCTCTCAGTATTGAAACAACTCATATATATTTCTCTTTAACAATCTCAACACGCAAAATACACGTTCGATTTGGCTATACAAACTGCTACAATTTGACTAAGCATGTCATTTCATCTGTATGAGTTTCATTGGATAACATGGATACATTACACTGAATTACATATTAAGGACATTATTTCTTCTGAATTGTGTAATAATCTATTGTTTCCTTTTTCTTTGATCCCATTATTAACAATAGTAATTTAACTTGTCTTCCCTGTGCTCTATACTTTCTCTTCTGATTCATGGAACTTATCTTTTTTTTTATTTTATATCAATTCTGCCTCTCCTCAGTTTAAATGCACTACTGTTATTTTTTTAATAATAATAGCAGCATATTGTAATAATTCTTCATTTGAGATTTACTGTTTATTCTATTCACTGTTCATTTATATAAAAAGTTGGTTTCTCATTTTTTTTCATTCTCCATGCTATCAGTTGTGTGTAAATTTTAAGCTGTTAATAAAAGTACTGTAGTTATATTTCTATATTCCTGTTCCTTGTTGAAAGTGTACGGCATAGGGAGAAACAAGACTCGAGTGACATGATTAACAAGTGTGAAAGATCCCAATTTCTGCTGCTTTCGTTAGGAATAACACACAATGAACCAAAAGAAAGGGTAGGGTAGGGGGGGCTAGGAAGCAAATTTAGCAGTTGCATTTATTATTACTACGCTAACAGGGTAACCTTCTTTTCACTATTCCTTCATTTTTGCATGAAACTGCTTTTCGTTTTTTGCATTGTAATTTTAATTTTACTTGCGTAGTATATACGGTGGTTACTTTTAATTTAATTAATGTATAATATTTATGCAGTCCCAAGAACTCGGAATACAGTATTTTGGGCATATAATGAATACCATTACATTAGCAATACTGTATTATATGTGACAGTGGTCGTCAGTCAGCTTTCTGGTGGGATAGATTACTTAAATGAAAGACTCGGCAACTTAAATGAACGAATTACAAAAGTAATTGCAATGACTTACGCCAGTAAGGGGTTCTTTAGCGCAGTAGCCTATGAAGTCGGCTCACAACCAGTGTCCGAAGTTCCATTCCTGGGTAGAACAAAGACGGTTGGGTTAGTTTCCTTTTATCTGATGCCTCTATTCACCTAACAGTTTATAGGTACTCAGGGAGTTAGGTAATTGTTGTGGGTGGCATCCTGGGGCAGGTCAGTGGCTGGCCCAAGGGGGGACTTCGACAATTCCACGGATTTAAACAATATTATCCAATTTGTTTAGGATTAAGTCAAATGTAAAATCATTTTTGGTTCAAAAAGATTAACACATCTCGTAACGTCGAACTAATATCCACCATATATAACGGCGTTGAGGGAGAAGAGAAAACTTATTAAAAAAAATTACCAGTCGCCACGATATCCAAGAGTGGCATTGGTGACGTTGAATAGGCATTGCTCTTAAATACAGCGCCCACTGGATTATTATAGGCGTAGTGTGTTCTTGTTCTTCCCGTTGAATTTGTTCCCCGATATCATAAAAGTGAACAATATTTCTGGTTCTACAGCTGCAGCAGGTATAACCAGAATTGTTCCGCGCGATCTCCCCGTTCGCGCAGCACAATCGCCAAGTCTTTATTTGTGTTGTTTTTATATCGCTCCCAATATTTTAATTGACCGCGATTTGTTAAATCAACTTGTGCTTGAAAAGCAATTAGCGTAGACTTGAGCGTAGACTTGAGCCTCAGTAAAGGGACGTTGAATAATTCAGGAATAAAAATAACTTAAAAGTTATTATTATTATATTTTCAATTACGTTAGAGAAAGATTTATAGCTTTGAATTAGAAAATAAGTGCTCTAAGGTAACCCAGTTAACACTCAACTCTTTCAAGCTTGACACCAGAATGTACTTCACTCGTTTAATGATGATTTTAATAATTAATTATAAATTATTATAAAATTACGAAAATCAGTGTAACCTGTTCAAGTCACTCTCTTTGGGTGCTATATTATTTTAATTGTATTAAGTATAAAAGGAATACCGTACAAGCATACTCAGGTAAATTAGCTTTATAGCAAACACACACTCTCGTGAGTATTGTAATAAATATTAATATTAATTAAAAACTTATTGTACAATAATAGATGAAGACTCAAAAAATATTGGACCTACCTCGTTTAAAATAGTCATATGATTACTAGCCCATAAGTTTCCTGCCAACTACACATGTTTTGATCAAAATACAGTACTAGATGTAGTATTTGGTCGACCCCAAGAGGTTGTGTCATTGAAGTGTTGGGAGTGGATCAACCCGCCGGGCACCAAAAGGTTGCACTCTGGGGGTCGACCCCGACCCGCTTATGAGTCATTCCCCTATAATTATAAACCAGTGAGACAACGAAATAAAAGTCTAGGGACTAGGCCAGCCACCTTCCACGGTTTTCGTGGGGTTCGCCATGGTAGTCAATCCATTTTTAGCAATGGGGGGCCGACACCGACCCGCCAATGACAGAACCCCCGTCCCCAATCACCTTAGATATGCATTCTCTCTCATAGATTGCCCGTTCAAATTTGATCTGTCCTAGTATGCTTAAAGTACGGTAATATCATCATACGTTATAAAAAAAAAGGGAGCCTATACAGTTGTTTTTTTGGGGGGAAGGGAGTGGTGGTGGTGCAACAGTCACAAAGTATTTATTGGGTGATGAGTTAGGTAAGATGGTGTGGGGGTTATTGTTGGGGTTCCCCCCCCCGTCCAATCCCAAATCCTTATCCTAACCCCTTCCAAGCGCTATATAGTCGTAATGGCTTGGCACTTTCTCCTGGTAGTTCCCTTCCCTTGCCCTTCCATGGATATAAAGTTACAGGCAGATAGAGAGCAATAAGATGTGAGTACAGTATGTGAAAAGATTAGTTTAGGTGATAGAACAGGAGCGAATGAGACTATAGAGGGAAAAATTAAAACATTTAGAAAACAAGAAGCACTTTTGGAAGTAATGTATCGAAGAGTTGCGGAATGCGAATGATAATGTCCTACGAGAATGATAAATGAAAAAAGGAGGATTATATGTGGTAAGAATATTTTGATAATCTAATGGGAGATGATGATGCAAGAGATGCTAATGTGAAAATTATTAAATTTGTTGGTGCGAGAAGAGTGCAAGAGTGCAAGTGTCAGCTGGTACATCAATGGTAGAAGTTAGGACATCAATGAAGAAGCTGAAATATGATATAGCTCATCAACACCTACAGTTTTATGTTGAGATGATTAAATGTTGCAAAAAATTTAATATAGTGAATGTGGAGAATGTGTCAGAAGACCTGGGGTAGTGGTAATGTACCAGAAGACCTGGGGTAGTGGTAATGTACCAGAAGACCTGGGGTAGAGGTAATGTACCAGAAGACCTGGGGTAGTGGTAATGTACCAGAAGACCTGGGGTAGTGGTAATGTACCAGAAGACCTGGGGTAGTGGTCATGTGTCAGAAGACCTGGGGTAGTAGTAATGTGTCAGAAGACCTGGGGTAGTGGTAATGTACCAGAAGACCTGGGGTAGTGGTAATGTACCAGAAGACCTGGGGTAGTGGTAATGTACCAGAAGACCTGGGGTAGTAGTAATGTGTCAGAAGACCTGGGGTAGTGGTAATGTACCAGAAGACCTGGGGTAGTGGTAATGTACCAGAAGACCTGGGGTAGTGGTAATGTACCAGAAGACCTGGGGTAGTGGTAATGTACCAGAAGACCTGGGGTAGTGGTAATGTACCAGAAGACCTAGGGTAGTAGTAATGTGTCAGAAGACCTGGGGTAGGGGTAATGTGTCAGAAGACCTGGGGTAGTGGTCATGTGTCAGAAGACCTGGGGTAGTGGTCATGTGTCAGAAGACCTGGGGTAGTGGTCATGTGTCAGAAGACCTGGGGTAGTAGTAATGTGTCAGAAGACCTGGGGTAGTGGTCATGTGTCAGAAGACCTGGGGTAGTGGTAATGTGTCAGAAGACCTGGGGTAGTGGTCATGTGTCAGAAGACCTGGGGTAGTAGTAATGTGTCAGAAGACCTGGGGTAGTAGTAATGTGTCAGAAGACCTGGGGTAGTGGTAATGTACCAGAAGACCTGGGGTAGTGGTCATGTACCAGAAGACCTGGGGTAGTGGTCATGTACCAGAAGACCTGGGGTAGTGGTAATGTACCAGAAGACCTGGGGTAGTGGTCATGTACCAGAGAAGTGAGAAAGACCAGTATAACTGTACCACTGTATACAAATAAAGAACATAGTTAATGTGAGGACTATAGAACCATTAGTTTACCATGTGTAGTGGATATAGTGTATGTATGACAGGATAGTGACCGGAAGGTACAGGAAATTACTAGGATATTACTTCCACCATGGAAGCCTGATATGTGTAGGGATCCACAGTGGAAGATGGTGTGTAGATAAAATATGAGCATTGTCTGCAACCTGTCCTCTTAAATAATACATTGCATTTTGATGTAAAAATCCTACAATGGACAAACTATGATGTACTATAAATCATAGAAGCTCACAAACCAGTCCGTCCTCTCGTTTGTTGTGTCACAAAACTGATGTACTAAATTGCCTGAACCCAACCTAACTGTGGACCCCCCAAATAGAAAATGGGACATCATGTCAATTTTAGGAGCCACTATGATTTTTAGTACATCAGTTTTAGACATTTGGGGATTTATACTTCAAAATGTGATGTATTATTCGAGAGGAGAGGTTGTTCAACCACATTTTCCATGATAGTGGTAATGATCTTAATGCAGGTCAATCGATCAGGTTAGGTTTGATTCAAGCAATTTTGTACCTCATTTTCTCTCCATTGTAATAACCTGAGAGGACGGGCTGTTGAAACAGCTTGAGAGAATTCATGCGAGAAAGACTAGTTTGAAAATTACATTTATATACTGTTAAATGTTATGGAAAGTTTATATGTAGGTAATAGTGCATATCAAAGAATTAATGGTTAGAATATTAGAAACACATACTGTAGTATGAGTAATAGGAGTATGTCATATTTGATGTACACAGATGATAGTTATTTTATCAGAGTTATGTAGACTAGCTGACAATTGTATTCAGATATGTGAGTGAAGACTGTTAAAAGTGAATATGGACATAAGTAAAGACATGGTGATGGAGAAACAATAAAATTCTGTGTTAAATAAATGTGAATGGTGAAGTGTTGAA
This sequence comes from Procambarus clarkii, assembly GCF_040958095.1. Classification (NCBI taxonomy): domain Eukaryota; kingdom Metazoa; phylum Arthropoda; class Malacostraca; order Decapoda; family Cambaridae; genus Procambarus; species Procambarus clarkii. The sequence goes on along the minus strand of NC_091237.1, from coordinate 14,212,544 downwards.
GGTGACTGATCAGTTTCAATGCCTGGGATGTGTGATCGCAGACAAAAAAAATCTGTGCCATCAAAGTTTTGAGTAGGATTCAGTCAGCGATGGTGCAGTGGAAGCCCTGGATAGGAATAGATGCAGCCAAAAGTCTGCATTTAGTAATAGTGCCCATTCAGTAGTACAGTTGGATTCTTTCGACTCACAATCAGGAATTCTAGGTCCAAACCCCAGGCAGGACAGAAATGGTAGGGTACATTTCCTATCACCTAATTCCTCTGTTCACTTAGCAGGAAATAGGTACTCAGGAATTAGTCAGCTATTTTGGGGCTGCATCCTGGGGAGGGTCAGTAGTTCAACCTTGGGAAGGGGGGTGTTGATACCAGCCTATCATATACTGTATAAATATACACAGGCTGCTTGTCCCCTAATAAAATTAATTGTTATTACTACTGTATACTGCATTTATGAAACAATGATGCAGTAAGAACGTAGAAAATCAAGAGTTTGAGCAATGTAATGGATGATCTAAAAATTAGGTGTAGTGTTAGGAGAGAAGGTAAAGTAAGAATTAGAATGTGAAATAGATACGCAAGGCAAGCGTCAATAAAAGTGCAAGATTGTATGGTGAGTGCCGAGATGATATTGCAGTGACTTTGAGGGAAGGAGAAGTGGAAGGTGAGTGGACATGCCAAGTAAGAAAGCAGGGAGTGAGTAGGTGGGGAGCAAGTATGTGAGGAAGATTGTATGGTGAGTGCCGAGATGATATTGCAGTGACTTTGAGGGAAGGAGAAGTGGAAGGTGAGTGGACATGCCAAGTAAGAAAGCAGGGAGTGAGTAGGTGGGGAGCAAGTATGTGAGGAAGCAGGGAGTGAGTAGGTGGGGAGCAAGTATGTGAGGAAGCAGGGAGTGAGTAGGTGGGGAGCAAGTATGTGAGGAAGCAGGGAGTGAGTAGGTGGGGAGTAAGTATGTGAGGAAGCAGGGAGTGAATGTGAACAACTCACAGGATATGATAAAGGATAAAGACTTCATGTACAGGATATAGTCAAATCGTATAGAAGATGATTCAACAAGGCTCGCTTTCTTTTTGCTAAAACCTTATATGTTATTAGGATAGGCTTTGCTGGGCTAGTCAAGTTGGTTTGGGTTAGGTTAGGTTGGGTAGGTTTTACAATCCGTGGGTGAACCATCTTGTGTACAATATTGCTCGTATTATCCTGTACAGTCTTTGATGTGTTGGCAACACTTTTTAGCCTATGACAGCACCATATAATTTGTGTCAAGCCATTATAATATATTTTTTCTCATGATCTTAATGCAGAATGTTGTGTTGAGTTGAATAACTTTTTGCGTACAAGGGAAATTCTTCGCACACGTTGCTCATTCTTTTGCACTTGGGAGAAGTATGACTCATCCTTATAAAGTTTTATTTTGTATTATCTATAGTTGTTTAAACTTAGTGTTGGGGAAGTATATTAGATGTAGACTGTCATCATCAACTAGGGACCTAAGAAACATCAGACGAATTGTCTGGCATAGTAACATTGATACTGTACCAAAATCTGAAACTGCGATGCAAATAATTTACAATGATCATTGTCGAAACTTATGCAAAGATATATATATTGACAATGGGTTTCAAATGTGATGATTAAACTGAACGAAATGGATGGAAGGGTATACTGTACAGTATCAAGGAAATAACTAATTGGATGATGAATGTTGTATACATGTATATAGACACATAATAGAACACGAATCAATGGATAAAAATTGAATAAGTTTAGAATAAGTTCTTGGTAAATACTGTTTTAAATAAGATTTTAATTTTTATGGAACTAATTACCAGATAACGTCATTGATGCGTGACTGTTAGATTCTTTCAAGCACTGCTTGAAAGATGTGTAATTATTGGATTGTTTCAACTGCTGGTTGAAGCAATTGCATAGCAAATGACAGCTTCATTAGTTTCAAGGGAAGGAATGGGGAAGCCAATTCAGAAGCCATTAACTTCCTGCTTGTCACAGCCACTAGTGGGAACAATGACCAGAAGGTTGATTATATTATTACATTAGAACACGCATGACGTTACATAATATCAGTTTGTGATCACACCCAGTTTACGAGGCTGCAAAAGTAGCAACTGGAAGCAGAAGAAACATTTGTGACATTACCATATCCACATACAGTATATGAAGTATTTAACTTCGACACACCTAAATTGTAAACATCGCTTTTCGTCAAATCACCGAAGTTAAGCAATGCTGGGTTTGGTTAATGCTTGGATGGGGTGACTGCCTGGGAGCAGCAAATGCTGTTGGAATTTAGCTTCAACTGTTACGGGTTGCATTCTGGGGAAGGTCAGGAGTTTGTCTAGGGAATCCTTAATAAGCTTAACAGGCTTCCTGTTTTCGACAGTGGGAACTCATAAACCAGAAATTTTGTGAAAAAAGAAGTTTAATGAACTATAGCCCTTGCTTATAGATAACCTATGCAATGATAATTCAATTCCCATTATGATTTTCTTCAAGACCCTAAAATACTACTTTGTTACTTTGGTCTGCAACACTCACATTAGTCATTAGGAAAAAACTGCTGATACTGTCTATGTATGAAGACAAATTAAATACTCTACTGTATAAACAAAATGAGTATATAAAGAAAAACACCATGTAAACATATCACATAGAGCAAATTATACATAGAAAAGCCCATAACGAAAACCAAGAAAAAATACGAGGAAAAAAACACTGAAAAACACCAAAATGAAAAACCCTGATAGTGGAAAAACATCCCAAAGTAGAACACAAAATAAAGAAACTTTTTACCTGCACATCATTTTGCTCTGCACAGGTTAAAAACAGCTTATCACATTAACTAAGAGCATGTGTGTGTTGCCTGTCATAACATGAGCTACTATGGCAAGCACAGACCCTGGCACTTGTGACACTCGAGCTTCTGTGGCAGCAACAAAACCTGGCACTTGTGACACTGGGGCTTCTGTGGCAAGAACAGACCCTGGCACTTGTGACACTGGAGCTTCTGTGGCAAGAACAGACCCTGGCACTTGTGACACTGGAGCTTCTGTGGCAAGAACAGACCCTGGCACTTGTGACACTGGGGCTTCTGTGGCAAGAACAAACCTTGGCACTTGTGACACTGGAACTGCAATTGTGTGACCTTGACCTTGACCTCTGAACAATACCAAGCGGCAAAAATGCAGATAGATATATATATATATATATGACCTTCAGGAAGCGTCTGTAAACTTAAAGTTTTATGATGATAGCTCACAACTTTAAGTCACATAATACAGTGATAACCTTGATTTTTAAAGGCAGTAATTCAAGTATTCAACTCCAAAAGAATACATCTAAACACAGGCAGACAAGCTCATGAGGATGTGGACAGGAGAAAGCAAGCCAAGAGTAAGGAGATCAGGGGCCAAATTCATGAAGCAGTTACGCAATGACTTACGAACCTGTACATTTTTTCTCAATCTTTGGCGGCTTTGTTTACAATTATTAAACAGTTAAGTGAGCTCCGAAGCACCAGAAGGCTGTTTATAACAATAACAACAGTTGATTGGTAAGTTTTCATGCTTGTAAACTGTTTAATAAATATATAACCAAAGGCGTCAAAGACTGAGGAAAGATGTACAAGTTCGTAAGTACTTACGTAACTGCTTCATGAATCTGGCTCCAGGAGTAAGGACACCAGCAGTGAGGACACCAGCAGTAAGGACACCAGGAACAAGGAGGCCAAGAGTAAGGGGGCTTGACGAATAATAGATGATAAGAGCAGCCCGTCCTAAGGTTTCCCAACGTCAAGAAAATGGCCAATTTAAAGTGTCCTCTCCTTACCTACCAGAGAACCCAAAACAGAAAACAGGACAGTACATCACTTTCGCCAGCCACTTCTATTTTCTAGTACAACCGTTTTTGGCTTTATGTAACACATACGAGCAAAATGCAACATTCTTTGTAAGAGGACCAGTTGGATAGAGGGGAAAGAACTTGCCAGAATCAGTGTGAGAATAGAATCTGGGAGCATACATAGCACAGAATCTACTGCAAGACCTACCATAAATATAATCACACCACAAGTACTGTAGCATATGCTAAACTGGAAAACATCAGGACAGTCTTCAGGAACTTCAATAAGAATACTTTTAAACTGCTAAACACAGCACAGCGCTATAGTATGCAATATTAGCATAAAGCCCCCATGCAATAAAAGTAAAAATTGAAGACTGAGACAATACAAAGGTTTGCTACATGACTAATCCTAAAATTATATGGACTGAGCTACAGGGATAGACTGAGGGGACTGTACCTGAGAACACTGCAAAATCAATTGAGGGGATATGATTCAGACATAAAAAATATCATAAGGAGGTTTTAATGAAATACAAGTGCTTAGGTTGAGCAGTAGTGTAATGATAAGATATGCTTGGAAGCTAAACATACAGATGAGCCACTGGGATAAGAGAAAAGCAGTCCCCCATGGCGCAGTGGTAAGACACTCGCTCCGCGCTTTGCAAGTGATTTGGCCTGGGTTCGTATCCTGGACTGGGAGGGTTGACTAGGTGTCAATCCTTGACTGTAGCCACTCTTTGCCCAATAGTGAATGGGTACCTGGTTGTTAAATAATTTGGCGGGTCGTATTCCAGGGAAAATTAAGATTAGGAACCTGCTCGAAACACTGTGCATACTGTGTTTCGAGCAGTCAACACTGTGACTTTACAAGAATGGAAGAACTCTTATATATATATATATAGATAAAAAAAACTTCTTCAAAATAAGGACAATCAGCAAGTGAACAAACCAGAAGAGAAAATAGTAAGGCCATCCTCCATGCGTAGTTTAAAAAGTAGATATGAAAAGGAAAATTGAGGCCGGAAGTCAATACATTAGACAACAGCTTGAAAACACAGTCCAGGAAATGAAGCTTATTCCTGCAAATTATTAGGTAAAACAACAAATAAAATGACTGTAACTTATCATAATCTTTTGGCAAAAAGAAGTCACATTCCAACTTTCACTGGGGGTGGCAAGCATCAGCCCAGAGGAAAAGATCAATAATATTTCGGTAAAGAAGGTTATAGATATTTTATCATTCACAGTATATGATATCATGGATAAGTGAGCACCACCACACACTAGTAGTTATACACAGCTACATGTAGTAATGGAGTATTAAACTTAAACGGGCAATGAAATATTGGAAGATGTCAAGAAATGTCATCACTTGGTTCAGTTCAGTACTGGGAGTGAAACATAGTCATAACCAAGGTTGGGGTCATGGTAGCTAGGGTAATAGTCTTGGTCATGGAATGAGGGAAATCCCAAATTCAGAGTGTTGGAATAAACTAAGAAATGCATGTTGTGTATAGTAGGTATAAAGGAATATTAAATAAAGTGTATGGAAGATGAGAGATTTCAGAGAATGCCAAAAACACAGTTCACCTTATGGTTTCCTTTAGCCAGGGATTGGAAGTATCTTAGGTTTATCAAGGTCTTCCTTGGCTGCTTACTGACATTCCTGAGAATGCAACCCACAACAGTTACCTAACTCCTAGGGTATCTATATACTGCTAAGTGAACGGAGGCATCAAGTGAAAGGAAAAGTTGCCCAAACGCTCCTGTCCTACTTCAGGAATAGAAATATGAACTTTTCGTTTTTTGGTTACTATCCAATTGCATGAATAGTACTCATAATGACATAAAAAGTAAAGAAAACAGCTCAATCTCAACAAGCCACAATGTAGGACAGAAAACAGGAGATGCTTTTCTACCCACAGCATTATAAATCCATGGAATTGCCTACACTTGAAGCCAAAGATACTTTTGCTTAAATTTAAGATGAAAATAATTTTCAGGAATAATTGAGAGAACCTTTGAAAATCTGCCAGTCTCCTGGTCCTGCCGAAGCCACTAGAGATGGTGACGCTCGAGTAAACTCAAATTAGGTTGCTCGGAGGCTTATATTATGTGGCCTCCCTTACTACCCACTAGGAGGGTACCCCCTGGGAAAAGTAATACATTAGTAGTACAGCATAATAGATTTACCTGAATTTGGCCTCCACAAGGGGATAGGAAGCCTGTGGCTCTTCAAAAGACCCCATTATTCATAAAAATTTCAGTTGAATTTTGAGCAGAAGTACTGTCTTGGCATTTATGGCTTCAGCTGGTTGGCAATTCGATGGGTTTGTTACCTATCATAAACCCATGCATAACTCATATTGACAATATGGTGCACATAATGAAGTACTATGTTAGGTACATTGTACTCATTTACCAGAACATACTAATTAATACAAATACAATGATAAACTAGAATGAGAAATATAATATTGTCGAAACTACTTGATGTAAATGGAGCACAACATAAGGATCTGGATGCAAACCCCAGAAATGGGTACAGTATTTGCTGCCTGGAACAGGAAGCCCTTAACTGGCTTGTCCAAGACCCCCTAGACAATGATATAAACCTGGCTACAGGTACCCAACTGTACCCATCGATTTACAGTAAAACTGCACCCATCGATTTGCCGGTCACATTCAACACTAATGAACATATAATCTACAGCTCACACCACAATACTATCATTATTACTTGCTTCTAAGTACTGTCCCCAATACCTAAATGAAGTGTAATGTTTGTAGGACCCGATTTGTAGTTTTTGCCAGTTATTTACGACCTCCCTTGTGAAGTGGGGAACATTAATTGGTTTCCAATAGTCAGAGACAGGAAGGCTGTTAAGAGTTATCAAGGTTCCCCAAGGGCCACCTGCTGATCTTTTCCCCGAATATAACCCACAATAACTGCCTAACGCCCTTGCACCTATTTACTACTAGGTTAACAGGTGAAAGGAAACAATGCCCAAATGTTTTTATCCTTCCATGGAAACTGAATCTGAAAATAGGAACTTGTATTGCAGATAACATTTTAATTGAAAAAACTTTCTCAAATTTAAGTGGTCCAAAAGCCACTTAATTTCTGAGAGCATGTTGGAAGATATAAGGGGGAATGAGGTCATTTATATAAGTGAAGTATGGAAATAAGATAAGCCAGAAGATCACCTACCAAATAACGCTGGGAGGCATACACTGAGAGGCGTATACCACACTTCTTGATGTATATATACGGAGAGTTTAGTACAGTCCTGGACAATGTTCAGAGATAAAATATACTTGCTAGTTGGTCGATAAGCTCTTGTGGTGGCTTTAATAACCCTCCTGCTGTTGATAGGCCTTAAACCCAACACCATATTTTAGATGTTCTCTGAAAAGTAATTGACATATATGGAGTTGCTCAAATGTTATTTAATGTGGTGCAGAGTTTTTGTTCAGAAATTATTGCATGTCAAAGAGTTAATGACATAATGAGCAATTAATTTTATATTAATATGGGATTATTTCAGGAATGGGCAATGTAATTTAATGTATGAAAGGAGTACAGTACGTACTGTCTAAACTTACTTATGTGGACTATATAGGAAGGACCCCACACCTGATTAGCCAGACATCTGGATAAGGAGAATTCTTACTGGGGTTTGGAGTCCAAAACTTACCATATTCCCAATTTTTTGTACAACAACCAATATAATTCAAATTTACACACACATTATAAATCAATAATATAATTAAAAAAAAATTCACCTTACCTTGTTGTAATTCATTTTTTTTGTTTGATACTGTAGATCACGAAACGTGTCGTTTTTTAAAATTTACGTAACCTAATATCCAGTTATCTGTTTTTCCGTCCAGATATGGCAAAGTTTTGCCATAAAATTATCTATATGCGATTTTGGCTGAATAAACAAAGTAGTTCAGCGGGCTTCAGAAAACCGAGCTCATACAGCATTGCTTATTTAATATGATGTACTCATTTGGTTGACCAGTCTAAATATCTGGGGTTTGTAATCAACAAAGAAGAAGTTTGTGCAAAATAAGATAAAAACAGAATAAAAGACAGTCATGGAAAGTGTCAGATGCAGTTTAAGTCTTGGTTAGAAACACTGTTGTTGGCACACAGCGGGTAGCATGAAAAAAAAAAAAGAGTGGTTGTGTCTATATGTATGCATGGATGCGAGATATTGTTGTGCCATGACAAGGAAAAATCAAGAGTTAGAACAGTGAAAATCAATAATCTGAGATGCCTTTGTGGTGTTGAGGTGATAGGTAGAGTAAGGAATTAATAAATCAATAAAGGGTGGGAGTGCAAAAGTCAGTATATAACTCAAAAGATTGAAGAAAGTGTATTGAGATGGTTTAGTAATGCTGAATAAAAGGATAATGATAGAGCATACTGAATTCAAATGATTGAGGGAAGACGAAGGGACGGACACGACGACTGACAGAACACTTCTTACTTGTACTTCTCATTCATCTATCCAATTCTTACTGAAGTTTTTTATGAATAAAGATTGATTGATTTATGGGTGACCAGTATCTGTTGCATAATGATTAGTGTAGTCTGCTCTCAACTGATTCAACATAAGTTTGAGTCCCAAGCAGGTTGAGACACTTGGACACGTTTCCATACAACCCTTGCCTCTGTTCATCTCCAAGTAAATAGGTACTGTACTGTAAATAGGTATTGCATTACGTTGCAGTCCTGGCAAGGTTTGTCATTGTCCTAGGGGTATCTAAAAAACAAAAAAAGTCTAATGGAGTTAGTGTCCCTGAAAACAGGCAAATATTACATTAGTGGATCTACCATTACATCACTGGCAACATAACACAATATTTACTCAAGGGCGACCATTTATAATGTTTATGGCAGGGACTGGAAACTTGGGGCTAGTGGAAAGTTCTACAATTCTTTCTGATCACTTTTCTCCAGCTGTATTTTAAACTGTAGCTGTATTAGTGTTTATAGCTTTGACAGATGAAAAGGCATCGCTTCTTGTCTGATCTACATTAAAATTTGGCGAGCTTGAAGCTATTGCCTCTTGAGAGAGTCACATTGGACATGCTACAGAAGTGGGCTGTATTAACTTTCTCTAACTTGTTCAGTATCTCATTCTCAATGAGAATGAGGTTAGCCTTGTCATGCCTTATTCAATGAGTAGAGAATCACTGTTTCCTCTCAGCCATCATGTTATAAGAATTAGCTTAATTTGGGGATACATTTTTCTGGATGAAGCCTCCATCTTTGCTTTATAGTATTCCTTGTGAAAGTGTATAATGGATTCATATTGCTATATAACCTCTTTTTCCTTCCCTTAAAGTTGAAGGTTCATTTGATTATTCCTATGGTTTTGTTGGCCTTTTTTTTTATGGTAGCTCCTACTTGCTTAGCAACTTTCAATGACTGGTGGACTGAATCTGTTGCAAGGTCATACACAGCTGGTATAGTAACAGTGATGTGTAATGCTCTAGGCCTACTTGTAAAGTCTTATATTTTTCATTAGTGAAGAGCACTTGCTAGTCTTTTCCTCATTTGTGAAGTCTGTAAAGACCATTTAGCAAGGCTGCCAATAATTATCACCTGTTTTACTGTAGATATTTATTACCAACGAAGTTAATCTATGTAGCTTTTGATGTATGTTGCATACCAACCCGTCCTAATAGAGTGTCGCATTTTGACTCATACTTTATCTAAGGCCAAAATTCATCTACTAGAAAATGGTAGTGGCTTGCAAAATTGATATACTGTCCCATTTTCTGTTTTGGGTCGTCTTGTAGGTTAGGAGAGGGGACTTTAATATGACAGTTTCTTGACGTTGGGAAACCTTAAAAGGACAGGCTGTACATACAGGGTTAACTTCAAAATTTATCCTTCCAACACTCAGTTCACAAGTTTTTGGTTGATTCTATTCCATTTATCATCACTCTTTACTTCCTTTGTTTAACCAGTTTTATTTTTAATACCATATTGGTGATTGCATGTGTTTGTATTTTCTAGGCCAATCTTTCTGACGAATAATTTGTACACTACAGTATTATCATCATACACATGTACCTAAGGCTAACAAAAATTTTACTAAATTTAATTCCTTCAGGCGATCACTTACCAGAGGTCAGCCCCGCAGAAAGTTTAGAATTCCTTCGAAAACTCAGCAAGGCCCTCGTGCTCTTCGCCCTTCTTTCACGAGAACCACAACTACTCCCAGAACCACAACCACAACTACTGCACCACAGATCTCCGAGGTTACAACCATGGAACCAGCCCCAGCACCACAAATAACGCAAACCACAACCATGGAGCCATCAATGGAACCAAAAGTAATTGAAACTACAAACACAGAATCAGCCCCAGATCCACAAATTATCGAAGTTGCACCCATGAAACCCGCCCCAGCACCACAAGTCCTTGAGACCAAAATCATGGAACCAGTTCCAGTACCACAAGACATTGTGAAATCCGTCCCAACACAAGACATTGTGGAACCTGTCCCAACAGAAGACATTTTGGAACCCGTCCCAACACAAGACATTGAGGAACCAGCTCCAGTACCACATGTAATTGTGCAGCCAACCCCAGTACCACACATAATTATGGAACCAGCTCCAACACCACGTGCATTTGTGGAACCAGCTCTAGCACCACATGTAACTGTAGGACGAGTTCCAACACCACAAGTTATTGTGGAACCAGCTTCACCACGCATAATTGAGGAAATAATCATAGAGCCACCTCCAGCACCAAGTGTAACTGTGGAACCAGCCCCAGCACCACAAGTCATTATGGAGCCTGCTCCAACACATGTAATTGCAGAACCAGCACCACAAGTCATCACGGAGCCAGCTCCACAAGTCATCACGGAGCCAGCTCCACAAGTCATCACGGAGCCAGCTCCAGTACCACATGTAATTGAGGCCGTAGTCATGGAACCATCTCCAGCACCACAAGTCACTGAGGATACTGCCAGTGAACCAGCCTCAGATCCATTAATAATTGAGGAAATGTCTGTGGATCCTACAACTGAGATTACAACTGAAGCAGTTAATGCCACTGAGGAAGTAGTCACAAGTACGTTACCACCAGTGATACGTCCCAAGCCAATCCGTATTCTTCCTCCTGTTAAAACACCACGAAGAGGCTCTTCCAGGTAATACTCTTAGATATTCTGTGATAAATTTAGTAATCATTCTGAAGTAATTATCAAAAGGAGGCACATAATAATTTACAGTTATTATCCATAACTGATTGGAGAGTGCTAAATAAGATGAATTTACAAAACATCTTCAAACTCTCATTCTTCATAAATTTTTCAGTACTTGATGTTTATTTCAACTTTTTGTAAGGTATTAGTAGTCAATATAAAATTCAACTTCTACGTCTACCATTTTCTATACGGCAGAAATTAATCGTTACAGAAGTTTTGTGCTGAGTTGTCTATCTACTTTAATTTTTTTCTAAATACCAGGGGCCAGATGCACGAAGCAGTTATGCAAGTACTTACGAACGTGTACATCTTTCCCCCAATCTTTAATGGCTTTGGTTACATTTATTAAACAGTTTACAAGCATGAAAACTTCCCCATCAACTGTTGTTATTGTTATAAACAGCCTCCTGGTGCTTCAGAGCTCATTACCTGTTTAATAATTGTAAACAAAGCGCCAAAGATTGAGAAAAGATGTACAGGTTCGTAAGTCCTTGCATAACTGCTTCGTGAATCTGGCCCCATATCTATTGTCCTTCTATATATCTGGTGCATCTGAATATATTTAGTTTTTTAATATATCACTCAAGTTGAATTTACCATAAAGAGATAGCAAGTACAGAAACACTTCCATAACACAATAATCACACAATCACAACTTGGTTCAGGCTCCTGACCCCCCCTTCCTCAGTCAACCAAGTAACATAGCAACCAAGTGCTATGCCACTTGGTTGCTCCCTAGGGCAAAAATAAAAACTCCTGATCACAAGACAGGTCGATGCTTTATCGAGGGAATTTAACAATCTGCACTGGCACAGCAGAGATCGTCTTAAACTGTTCCTTCTACATCATACTGTTGCAAAGGAGTAGCAATCGAATACTTGCTGCAGCTAGAAAAGACTGCTAGAAAGCACATTAAAAACTCAAAACCCTTTCAAACACTAAATGGCAATGCAAGAATTGCCAATTAGCCTATTTGCAAACTCCCAGTTTCCCCATCTGACCACTGCACCTTGCTGATTGCCACCAAGTGACAATTTGACTCGGGTCACATCAGTAACTTATTGACCTCCTTGCTGGTTGTTGGGCAACCAGCGAGTGACTTGGTGCTATGTAGTGCGCTTGCACTATTAGCAGATGCTTCTCCTGTATGGATATATGGCAGTCATTTGTCTTTGCTCTGTAATGGACTGGGTTATCATTGTTATTTTCAATATTCTAGCTCCTGCTTGATAACTGCTTGATGGGGTTCTGGGAGTTGTTCTACTCCCCAAGCCTGGCCCAAGGCCAGGCTTGACTTGTGAGGGCTTGGTCCACTAGGCTGTTGCTTGGAGTAGCCCGCAGGCCCTCATACCCACCACAGCCCGGTTGGTCCGGCACTTTTTTAGAAAACATGCTAGTTTTCTTTTGAAGATGTCCATGGTTGTTCCGGCAATATTTCTTATAGTCGTTGGGAGGACGCTGAACAACCGCGGACCTCTGATGTTTATAATGTTCTATACAGCTTGGATTGTGCATTTAAACCAATGGGGTATAACCTTTCTAGATCTTCCACTAAATTTGCAGTAGTGTAGGGCTTTAATCTGTGGACATAGGCATTCATGTTGCACAGGATACAACATGAACATTCAGGAAATGATGGCATTGTGATTGTGCTGAAGTGCATCCCTCTGCCGAGAGGCTCAGCTACATGTCTTCACTTGAACAATGATTTAGTGGTGCTTTTGTCTCAATGTCGGGTCCCTCCCAGGATAGCTCCTCTGAATTTAAAACAAGGTACTGTAATTAACATTCACAGGGTGTCCAATGTAATGACAGATTGCCTCATTCTGGTTCATCCCAAGGGTGAGAAATGGGATGATGGATCTGTTTGCATCCATGTGGAACAGACAACTCCATGCATGTGGCTTTCTTCCGTGGTTGCAATTCATTTGCACAGGACACAGCATTTCAACTGGAATCAGGAAGAAACTATTTATGTTTCCTTCAGTCCCAAGGCTTTAGGTAGTTCTAAAGCAAATGAGTTTTGTGGGACTGAACAGTTCTTCTTGCTCCATGTTGACTTGTTCAGCCCTGTTCTGGCCCCAGCCCAGTTCTGACCCCAGCCCAATTTTCTTTCCTGCCCTGCTCCTCAGCAGGAGCAGATTGATTGGCAGGCAGGTATAGATTGGCTGCTCGCTTTTTGTTTTAACCCCCCCTAACAGCACACTCTAAATTAGGCACATTTACTGGTGTGCATACAAAAAAAAAAAAAAATTCTTCCCTGTATCATAAAGCATTTCTTTCTGATGGTGGGGGGAAAAATTCTTATCATTTTAGTTTGGCCAAAGTGAGGTAAGAAATGTTGAAAACATTAAATTCCGAGAATTATTTTCAAGTTAATTACAGTATTTATAATAGATTTCTCCTCATCACTATCTTCCAGATTCATAAAACCATCGTTAAATGTAATGAAATGTCATTTTCTGGGTGAGCCCTAGAGCTATCAGGCTAATATGCGATATATTAGACTACGGCTTTAGTCAATATTGTTCAGCCAACCAGGACCACGAGCCAGAACCTGGGCTCCTCAGAGAGACAAAGGGAGCAATGGCCTATTGAAACCCCCCCCATGTGGTTAGGGGTATTCCATATCTGCCATCGACTGGGCTTGGCACCCAAAAAGGTAGACATAACAAAACAAACCCCACTTTGTAAGAAATTGCGACTGAAAATTTGGGGGTGGGGAGGAATGGGAGAGCTGTGCGGACAGGCAGTGTGGCAATGTGTGACGTTTGCTTGTTTCCTTAAGATGTAGGGAGAGTTCTGCCTCCCTGTTCGGTTTCCAGTCACTATTTCTTACCAGGTGGGGTTTGTTTTGTTATGCCTACCTAGTCTAATATATTGCATATTAGCCCGATAGCTCCAAGGAGCCATAGGGGCTCCCCTATATTAAAGTCCTTGAAATTTGTCAAGGTATCAATGATATCAATGCATGGTATCAATAATATCAATGCATGGTATCAATAGTCCCTAGTGTGGGAATCATTTAATGGATGGTGATACACCTAACTTGGTTCCAGATTTTTTATTAATGTCAATGAAGGAAACTAAGGCTTTCAGGATTTTTTTTTCCAATATGACAAGTAATTGCCAAAGGTCTCTAGTGTTGAATGATGTCCACATAGAATCTTTAGGACTTGTGAATATTACAGGACACATCTAGTTAATCACAGATGACTGACACACCAACGCATATCACTAGTGGGTGACTGGAGCATTTAAAGGGTTAAGGAGCAACTGACATGCTCAAAAAATTTATTTTAATTTTACTCTATTCACAGTCTGATTTTTTTTTTATTTTCTAACATGATTAATCCATCCTAAGGTATTCCACCCCCCAACACACACATCTTTGACGAAGGTATCCTACATCTGTATGTTCTTCACTATTGTTTATCTCCCACAAAGAAATATTAATAATTGTGTGCATTGGATTTTACTTGCAGGTTCACTCCACCGAGGGCTCCCTCTCATCCTATCATCCACACAACTCAAGCACCGAGCAACATATTTTATCCACCACTTTCGACCTCAGTAAGGGCAGGTGCCCGTGCCACGGCATCATCCAGTCATGAAACTAGTCGTAACGAAGTTACACAAGATCCTGCAGTTAGAGCCCCTACTTTATCTAAGGCAGAGACTAAACCAAGCAAGTACCCAACAATAAATTATGGACCATCAGATATACGTTATGCGGGTGGAGCTGTTGTCATCACAGAAGTAGGCACTGTTGAAGATTCTCCAGTTGATGAGGTTCGGCGGATATTAAGTGGATTTGGCAGCCGACGACGAGGATTGGGTCGTCCGCAGGAAAAACGAATACCCGTAGTCCAAAAAGCTACAGTTCCTGAGCCAATTTTCCATTCTAAGGCTCCTGCAGAGTCAACTGATTATGATTACACTGATTATTACTATGATGATCTCATCTAGCAAGACTATTTTCACTGACAATATAGTATAGTACAGTATACTTATACAACATTGGTAATGGATACACATTACAGTACAGCAGAGGCAACAAGTGTACCTGTACCAAAAATTAACATACTGTACTATATTGTTGACGTATCTTCAAATTCAAAATTTACATTATAATTTCATAATACAGTCAAAATCAATCTAGCTAATGCAAGAATTGTACAGAAGAAATTGTCCCAGTAACAAAAACATATTACATTATATAAAAGTGGCGTGTAAGGGAGTATTGTATCTACTTCTGGTAACTACTGTACAGTATTAAATTTCAGTTATATAATACAATTAAGACTATAATTTACAAATTACTGTACAACACAGTCTAATTAATGTTTATACACAGGGTGACTGGAACCGAAAGTAACACAAGATGATCTATTTTTGGGTAATAACTCACTTTAAATATTAATGCTCTCACAACCAAAGACACATTCTTATGGTATTTTGAGATCATTATTTAATATTTGTTTTATTACAATAATATTTTTAGCTTACATATAGCATAGCCTGGCTCCTGTAGCATGGTGGTCTACATCCTTGGCATACACTCGAGGCACCCGGGTTCAATCCCCAGGTAGGACAGAAACGATTAGGCACATTTCTTTTCACCTAGCAGTAAAATTAGTACCTGGGAGTAAAATTATATGGTTAAAAGCATCATATTATTCCATAATATCTGGAGTATATGAAAATAAATGTTTTTCTTTACTGTAATTTTCTATTTTGCTATAAAAATATGCAAATCTTTTTAGCCCAATATTAACTCGTGTGTTGGGGAATGTTCAACGAAGTCTGAAATGTGGAAGGCAGACGTCTTGTTCTTGTCACTTACCACCGCTGTTAGTATATGTAATCCTTTCTTAAGCTTAATGTCTTCATAACTATATTAATTTTACACTGCCTGAATTTCAGAATAGAAACCGATGTGTGTCTTCAACATCAGGGTTATTTAGGAAGACGATTGTTTTCTGGGAAGAGTAGAAATGTCGTGCTCGCTCTCTTTCATGTCATTTTGATCATGTTTTTATGGTCAATATTGTCACCTATTTATTTCAGATTTTTTTTTGTATTTAGCATAACTGCGCTATCATTTTAGATACATAGTGATTACATATATTACATTAGGCAGAACTTTAATACAAAATCATTATAAAATATGAAATAACAATGACAGCAAGATTAAATATTCACCATGAAATACATGGACACTTTAACATAATAAGGGCCTTATATATGCAATACTGTATACATAAAAATGCACGAATATGAAAACAGTTGCCAGTGCAGCATTTGCAACATTAACTGTGCCCACAGCTATTGTTATCAATTACTTAGATAATCAGTAAGCAATGACATGTTTTGTTTTTTTTACCTAAGAATCAAAATATTGCAGCTTGTTGGTATTTGGCATCAATGGTGTGGCAAATTTGCACACAGTATGGCAAAGATCAACGTCAGTGATGAGCATTGAGACAAGTCACCAGTTGCAACAATACACCGAGTCATACCGTTTTAAATAAAAATGTAGGCCATGAATATCTATACAGTACTTCATCCCTCCAAAGAGTGAGATACACCATACAATCATATATACTGTATGCTGCTACAGTAATTGATCAATGTCTTTTTCACTCACTGGATACAAGAATAAAAAGATGCAAAATAAAACATGTCATTTAGTATTTCATAGAAAACAAACTTAAAATAAAATATGTATGCTGCACTCATTCACGGAATGTATAATACTCTAAGCATTCTTCCAGAAATAATGAGGCTAATACAGTAAATTATCACATCAATTCTGTAGTCTCAGCATTTGAATCATTCACTTTCAAACAACTACTGAGTTTTACAGCAGTAATACAAAAATGTTCTTCACTTCTCATGTACTAAAATATTTATTCAGTTATACATTCCAGGCAGTTATTGTTGGTAATTATGGACCGTCGTGTGGCTCGTGACAGCCTTTTTTTGTTTTTTTCCTGGTTTATTCTGTTTACCTATCTTGTTTTTGTTTTTAAAACACAAGTATTTATAGTATGCCAAGTTATGATTCATCTTGGCACATACAAATGGGCATTGATAATACTAAATTATATATAGTAATGCAATAAGTTGTTGAGTAAGGATGTGTGTAAAATTAAATGAATTGAGTAAACCCTTAGATTACTGCATGTAGTTGGCATTCTTATATACAATGCCCTTCTCGGCATATATTGTATGTTAAAAAAAAAATTATCTGGATATCCAGTATCTTACCATTATAGCAGGGAGGATTTTGAGCCATTATCCTTGACATGAATAGACCATGAATTGACCAGACCACACACTAGAAGGTGAAGGGACGACGACGTTTCGGCCCGCCCTGGACCATTCTCAAGACGATTGTGAATGGACAATCGGTCCATTCCTGGACCGTTTCGGTCTGTCCTGGACAATCTACTTGAGAATTGTTCAGGACAGACTGAAACGTCGTCGTCCCTTCACCTTCTAGTGTGTGGTCTGGTCAACTTACTTTAGCCACGTTATTGTGACTCATCGCCTGCAGATCATGAATTCATGAGTAGTACTGTTTATGTTACACAAAGGCTTATAAATGCCTCAAGATGCTTATAATGGACATTTTTTATCCACAAATGCTCTCCTTTACTTTAAGAATATAATTTTTGGGAATAGATGAAGGTAATTCTTTTAGTGTCCAAGTATAAAATGGCTCCCAACTTCGAGCAATATATTTACAGTACTATATATGCACTGGATGATTATCATCGAAAAATAAATTAAAATTTAAGTTTTTTCTTAAAGTAACGTAAAAGACCTTAAAATGCAAGACCTTTTTCCGAAATAAACGGCACCAGCAAACTGTACTGACTCACTGCATGGAAAAGATAGATCTGTATTATTATAGTATGTTCTTTTGTTTAACATTGAATTTGTTCTCCAAAAAAATGTTATACTGTATATAGTTTGTTAAAATTTAGTTTCATGTAGTTTTGGGTGGTATACTTTTGTCAATGTTTATGCGTAGAAATGGTTAAATCCTCTGTACTTCTCTACAGCTCAAATGTGATATTATGTGGCATTGTTATAATAAAGCTATTAGAAAAACCTCTAGAAAGTGACACATTATCCTAATTTTGTTATCGTTTTGGGGTATTATCACTGTACATTTAAATGCTTATAATTATTTTGTTTATAAACACTAAACAAAAAATCAACAGATGGATCTATGCTCGTGATATCCCATCTTCCAGTACAGTACAGTAAAGTACAGTACTACTGTAACACATTATTTATTTCTAAACTGCACTACACTATTGGCAGCTTGAGATGCACTTTCATTCTATTTTCAGCTACTTTAACAGGGAGGCCTTCCTCTATGTTCCTTCGGCTTGAAGATAAGTTAAAAAGGCCGTGACCACCTCCTCTCTTATACTCTTTGCCTCCAGTTTATCCCTGGACTTGTTTAGTGTGCCAATTGCCTCTGGAAGATATAATGTGCCCCATAGTATTAGAAAGCCCTAAAGATTTTGTGTGGACATCATTCAACACTAGAGACGTCTGGCATTTATTTGTCATACTGTATTGGAACAAATTCTGAAAGTCATAGCTTCCTGTCTAAGAATTTAAAACATTGGCACCATGTCAGGTGCATCACTATCCATTTAATGACACCCACGTTAGGAACCAGTGACGCCATGCAGAATTTCAAAGCCTTTTATGGACCTAAAAGATATTATTGATGATATATATTACAATTAGTTAGCTTGAAAATTAATTATCTGAATTTGATATTTTCAACATTTATTGACCTCACTACAGCCAAAATTTAATTTTTTTTCCCCGCCATCAGAAGAAAGAAATGTTTTACAATACACAAAAGGAATTGGTTTGTTTTATTCATTTTATTCATAGCAGGAAATTGACCTATTATTGGTTATGCAGTTTGGGGTTAAGGGGGGCTTGCCAAGTTTTTTTCAAACTTTACAAATTCTTACTTTATACAGCACCAGAAAGCCTCATCTTTCCAGCTCCATTTTAAGCTTGAACTGAAAGAATTCAGCAAATTCTAATACGTACTGCATATATATAAAAAAAAAGTTAGCGTTGCCAATGCCAATGTTTTTGCATATCCTTCTGTGGAAGGATAGCTTCTATCCACAGTTTCATAAAATTTCCCCAGGTTAAAATATAGTAATACAAGACATATCATTTAAACTGTAAATGTTATTTATTCATAAAATACTACAGTATACTAAACACAAGTTTACATTTCTATATAATCCTACCATATTACCAATTAGTTACTAAGGTAAAGTTACCAAGGTAACTTTTATCAGTGAATGTACAAGCTAAACATGCTCACCTTAAAATTACTATACAATACTGTATATACAGTAAAATAAAGTCATCATTCAGCAGGTTTTTCATGTTTTTTCGGCTTATCTTGGATGGACAGCGAACTGAGGTCGAGACTCTCCAGCTGATTAATAAGCTCAGTATGCTTGAATTGATCAGGCATATGGTGAAACCTTTCCAAGATTTCTTTCTTGACCTTGTCATTTCCACCATAATAAAGTTGAAGTTGGTTGACCAGAAACTGGGCTTCAAAGGCATTCTGGTGGCAAAACAAGTAGTGTAAACTCTAAAACCTTGGTACGATCTTAACACAAGATAATTGTGCATTTCCAGCTAGTACATAACATCTGTTAAGATTCCAAACAAGACAAGTCAAAGCACTATTGCACAATTTGGCATGCTTCATGCTAATACTTCCTTATTAGGCACAGTACCTCCTCTACTCATTTAATTTACCCCATTTTCACACTTTTCATTCTCTCTTCCATTTCCTCGTTCTAACCCTTTACCTTTCATTTTACTTGAGATGCAAGCAATCTACAGAGACTACGTTGTGGGGTTTTGAAGTAAATACTATACAACTAATTATGCAACTGTGCTATTCAAAGACCCATGACTGACAAACTGAACAGTTCTCATATGGTAAAAACCTCAACTGATGACAGCCTACGTATCTTATCAACAGATTATATACTCTAGAGAAATAAAAGAGGGAAGAAAGCATGTACTTACAATTATATTCTTGTCATATTCGCCTTGCATGAAGACAATGCCTCTTTCTTCTTTCAGGTCAGGATAGTGTACTATTGTAAGGCACTCTGGGGCATTCTCTTTGTATGCCTGACAGAAAACATTATATAAGCAATAAATATTTGGAAGTTTTAAGAAAAAATGTGAAAAACAGAAAAAGCTAGGAGACGGACAGACAGAAAACACAAATCCCCTTAGGTATCATAGACTGGGGACAACACGAGTGCTACACAATAACTGCACCATTAAAATTATGTGACAATCAAAATCATGCAATATTAAAAATGCACTGTATGTATGCACATTATATATATAGGTAAACTTCTCCAACAATTAGAGATTTAAAATATAATAATTATGCAGGTATTTTGTTTCATTACCTCAGAACACAAGGCTCTGAGAGACTATCATTTCTTATTTTTATCGAGAAAAATACAGTACCCTCCCAAACACATATACGTTAGCCATACACTTTAATTTGTGGATGATAGCAATTGCGTGGTATTAGAGGCCCCACCTCACCAGCTAAGGAGAGTGTAAAAGTTGATTGGTATACTGCAAGCTCACAAACACACACACACGATAGATAGATAGATAGATATATATATATATATATAATCTATATATCTATCTCATGTGTACACAACACACGCACCAAGATATAATGAAAGGAGGCAGGTTAGAGATAATTGGGGATATGCTAAAAAAGAATGAAGAAAAAGTACTTGAATTTGAAGAAGAAAAGGGAGCTCTCAGGAGTGAGTTTCGCACTTTAAAAGGAAGTATTCTTCAGCGAGGTAAGAAAATTACCACCTTAATGGACAATGTAAAGACAGAAGAACAACACAACAAGGAACTGGTGGAAGAAAATGAGGTATGGAAAGTGAAGAGTGGTAAATTTGAAAAATTAACAAGAAAATAGACTCATATGGTGAACAACTCCAAAAAACCCTAAAGGCCAACATAGAGTTAGGCAAGGATATGCAAAGAGAAGCTTCATGGGCAACTCACATAGAGAAAGTCAACAAAAAACTAGAAAAGTACAAAGAAGAACTTAAAAGAGACGATGCGCAAGTTGTAAAAGAAAGAGACGATCAAGGAAGTGCGTTTGGAAGTCAAAACAAGAAATGACCAACAAGAAGCAGAAGTTAGGCAAGCAATTAGGAAAGAACTGGTTACCAACAGTAAATTAGTACAAAACACTACAGATAGAAGCAAGTTCATAATACTTTTCGGGTGCTTAGAAAAGGAGGTATCATCTAGGGTGGACAGCGCAGCAGAAGAGATGAAAATTATAGATGAAACTCTTCCCCCCATTATACACTTCCACCCCCCCCCCCCCTCTCTCCTTCTTAAATTGAGTATATTGAAGTAAACTAAAGCAGCAATCTTTTTTTTCTTTATTAAATAAAATATATCTTACCTGATAATTTATTAGAGGGGTGAAGTGCACCTCATGTGCAGCAAACTGTGCAACAATAAACTCATAACCCTCATTCCTAGGAAGCGGGAACAAAAACTGAAAATATGACAGAAATTGTTATGCATTTACACAAATTGTATGGTGTCAAAATATATTCTAATGTGGCTCTTAAGTGATTTTCCCCCCAAAACCATCTCTGCTTGTCAGTCACACTACACGTTCTAGGCCCAATTATAATTCCATCACATTATGGCAATTTAGGAAGGTATCCCCCCCCCCATCTTTCTTTGCCAACATAACTCATGTAAAGAAACTTTAACAGAACTAAACAAAAAATAAAAAAAGTAGCTTCTCTCTCCTGGCTGTTCCTCTCTCTCTCTCTTTTTTTTTTTTTTTTTTTTTTTGAGATATATACAAGAGTTGTTACATTCTTGCACAGCCACTAGTACGCATAGCGTTTCGGGCAGGTCCCTGGAATACGATCCCCGCCGCGAAGAATCGTTGTTACCGACAAGCCCTCCCAATGACACAACAAACATAATGTTAAACAATCAGGATACAGAATCTATATAGGTATTCTTCAATTAATTGAAACACTTAAGATTCCCAAGAAAATATACCTAGATATGTTATGATTGGGAAGAGTATCCATGGACAAACATGTATACTGCTCAAATTCTTAATCTTTTACGTACATATCACACCAATGTATTGCATCCATACCTAAGACTTGTTCTTATCACTCCCTTATGTAGTTCTTTGAATGGATATATTCCTGACATTTTTTTTCCTAAAATCCCTTAAACAAATACTTGCTAGTTTAGGAAGAACAAGAGAAAGCAGAACAGTGCAACACAAAGTACATAGTAATGATATATCTACAGATGAACATAGAATTACAGTATCTTGGTTGCTCATGTCCATCCCTAAAGCAAGTAAGAGGCCCCACCGAAGCTGAACGATAAACGACTGTTGTGACACAAAGCATTGTTTGAGACTAAGCGTGAATAATCAAAGTGTTGGTGTATCTTGAAGGTGAAGAGGCAGTTTGTTCCATATATAGAAACTAACTTCAGAACAACAGTGATGCTAAAAATTGCAATGATGAACTTTTATGCAGCAGCTTTTGCACTTTTATTCAGCATCTTTTGCCCCTTACTATGCAATCGCATATTTATATATTCATAAAGAGACATCAAAACAAGAGCTTACTGTTGTGTATTTAGCACCCGTTTCATAGAGTTTGCAGTACGTGTCAGCAGGAATGATTCCGCTTACTGCATCCTTGTTCCGAAAGTGTTCTGTCCAGATCTGGAAAAGAAAGAGCATTCAAATACAACAGTATGAAAACTTTCTTCCTGACATGGCAATCTAGAGATGAGTATATTTGCTTATGTAGAAACCAAGCACTGACTGCAATTGAATGCCTCTTTATGGGCAGCCTCAAAGATATCCACAATGCTACTAGGACTCTGAACTTGCGCAGACCTTCCGAACATCATGAATGTTATCTTGTATGCTCACAGAGCCGAGAGGTGCAGGGGTACCCCAGAGATCGGCCCAAAACTGAATAAACCCACCCAGATGGTACAGGTGAAGCAAAACTATGTATCTTATAGATAGAAATGATTGAAACAAGGTAAGCCAACCAGAATTCCCCTGAGAAAGAAGAACCAAGAGCAGGCAGATAGAGCTACTGAGGCCATCTAAAAAAAGGATTTGGCAATGCATTGAAAGTTATATTTCTGAACTGGCCCTTCAGTAGCTCTCTGATGCAATCACTCAATGGCATCTCAGAGGAAACTAGCATTGCTAAAAAAACAATTTAATAAAGAACAAAGATGGAAGTACTTTCCATGAGCAGAGAAGGTTGGAGACCAGGGTTATCTTGAGGTTATCTTGAGATGATTTCGGGGCTTTTTAGTGTCCCCGCGGCCCGGTCCTCGACCAGGCCTCCACCCCCAGGAAGCAGCCCGTGAGCTGACTAACACCCAGGTACCTATTTACTGCTAGGTAACAGGGGCATAGGGTGAAAGAAACTCTGCCCATTGTTTCTCGCCAGCGCCTGGGATCGAACCCGGGACTACTGGATCACAAGTCCAGTGTGCTGTTCGCTCGGCCAACCGCCTCCGGTTTCGCCTTTTCGCTTCAAGGCGAAAACTAGGTTTGGATACGAGCGTATCTGGGCAGTATTTAATGGCAGAGCGAGAAATAAAATATGATGATTTGCATCAGCAGGCTTAACCATATACCTTCACTCCGTAACAGTGCAAATTATGATAAAATTACTGTAATTATATTTATTGAACAAGTTATGACCATGTAAGATTGGACTGTGTATAGTCAGACCATTTAACTATTGACTGCAGAGGTTCAGAGCATGTAGGTTTGACTGTATAAAACGTGACTGCATAGATTATGACTGCATGGGTTAGGAACTTAAGTGTGTGCTATTGGTTGAAAATATGTAAGGCAAAAAAAAGAATACTCAGGACTTACATATTTTAGTTCTTCGTTGGTCTTGTCTTTCAGAAGATCAATCTTCAATATGCTGTCAAGTTTCTGTAAAAATTGAAATTGAATTCAGAATGCAAATATGGCATTGAGTTAAACATATTTATAGTTATAGTACTGTATTTACATCTGCACAGAGCTAAGTTCTCCTACAATCCTAACAATGAATACTGTACTTGCTATTGTAATGGGAACATCCCACGTGTGAATGGGGTGGCCATAGGGTGATTCTTCCCAGATATTGCATGTGTGTCTTCCAGTGTTTATTTAAGACTTAAGTGTCTTAAGTGAGCTGTAAGCTTTTGAGATTGTGCTTTTGGCTGTAAGTGTTAACTCTTTATTTAAAACTCTTAAGGATTGAAAATTAAATATTCAACTAAGCAACAATCATTATTCCTCAATAGCTAAACAAATAAAAACACAGATCCCAGACATAGATCTCTTTGCATCAATTGGAATCAGCACCTTCCAGTCTATGTGGCTCCTGTCCCTGATCGCAAGGCCCTCGTGGTGGATGCCTTTCAGTTGGACTGGTCACTATGTGATTTGTTTACCTCTTTTTCCCCAGTCCAGCTGTTGCTCCAGGTTTTGACCATGCTAGAGTCCTATCAGGGAAAGGTGGTCCTTCTAGCTCCTTGGTTGCCAGCTCAAGCCATGGTTAATAGTGCTGCTTGCATTGTGTCCTCACCTGGGCATTTTTACACACCTCTGCCTCTTTCAGAAAATTGGTCCAGTCGCGTACCTAGCTAGTTGAAAAAAACTTCTTGATTCTTTGTGTCTGGTCTTTCTGGTGCATCTTTACTGCCAACTCTATGGTGAGCAGATGGTTGGGTTGATTTGATGTTATCCCACCTGCATTTGTCTTCCTAGCAGCAGTATGAAGTAGCTTGGCGCCCTTTTCACCACTTCCTGTCCCTTCGTCATGACTCTTTGGTTCCTGTTCTTGTGGTGCTTTTGTTCCTTTCTTAGTTGTTTCTTGATCGGCATCTTGTGCTGAATACTGTTACCTCTTATTGTTAGGCATTGGCTGAGCCACTGCTGCTTGCAATTGGCATTGATGCTTTCTTCTCAGCACCGTTTTGGAAGCTATCTCGCACACTATTTCACCTCTGGCCTGCTCATGTGCCATCTGAGCCCAAATGGTGCTTGAACCGCATTCTCATCTTTCTTTCTTCTCCACGGTTTATGGTGTCCTCTTTGGTCCTTCAGTCAACAATTTCTTTTCTACGGATTTTTCCTGTTAGTTGTTGCCTCCAGTTGTAGGGTTTTGGAGCCTCATGCACTTCTCTGGGGGGGGGGGGTTGATGTTTTTGTTCATTTGGCTATGGTGGGTTCATCAGCAGCTGTCTCCATTTCTGGTAGAAATGAGCTGGCAGGCTTCTGGACCATTGGTTGTTGTTGCTTATTTGGTTTTGCACAGGGTGCATCATGTGCTGTGTTTGGTGGGACTCACCGCCGCTATCGTCATTCCACCAGTTCTGCTTTGGTGGATGCTTTGTCGGTGGATCCAATATTTACACAATGTTTCTGGGCCTCATCATGTCTGTCATCTGGGGTCGTGTCTCTCAGCCTAGTGTCTCATCTTCGCCTTGACTGCCTGCAGTTTCTCCTCCTCCTCTTCTTCTTCATGGATAGCTTGGGAGCCCCAGCTCCCTCCCCAACTTGTAAGGGGTAGTGCTAATGAGCTTATGCTTGTTTCAAGAGATTCAATTGTTTGTTTACATTGTTGTGAGAATTCAACGGGCAGTTTCTGAGGATTCGATCTCTTTGAACCCAGCAGTGATCTGAATGGTTTGCTGACTTTCTGGATGCTTTCCTGGTGGGGTGGCGGAATGTCACCTGCTCCATGCGCCCCAGTGAGAGGGGGGGGTGCCTAAGTTCTGGTTCCAGTCCCCAATAGGCCATACAGAACTTTACGACTGATGTGATCTAGTAGTTGGATGCCACCTTAGCAAGATAGCTTCAAGGAATCACAAGGGACTACCCAGAAACCTTATGTGGTCATAATCTGAGGACAGTTTCTTTTATTTCAACCAATGATTCAATGATTACATATTAATCAATAGATTCACACACTGCTATGAAACAAGTATCTCAGAGAGCACTAACTGGGTATGAATTAACCTGGCAATTACCAGTTTGACACTTTGACCGAGTTTGGCTTCCATTAAGTTCACCATAAATATATGCTGTGAAGACCAAAGTCCGAGCAGGCAATGAGTAAGGACAAATAAACAGATGAAGCCAAATGTGCAAATACCAATAGTTTAATGGAACATAATTATTATAGAGCTTTAATGAAATTGGAAATTGGAAACATAATATTACCTTTTGTGGAGCAAAAGCATCTTTGGGAAGAGAATCCTTGGATACTTTAGCCTTTTCTGTGAATCCAGGTCCACCAGACTTACTCTCCTTCACTGTTTTACTCTTAGCAAATTTGGATAGAAATTCCTCCGGAGATTCTCTGTTAACATTGGTAAGAGATGTTATTCTAACTTTACACTTATGATAACATAAGTAACATGTAGAGTGTAAGTGTTAAATATAAAAACTGTGTACAGTACTGTATACTGTATATGCACATTTTAAAAATGAGCTGTGAGCACGTTATTTTTTATTGTGGGTAATAAACATAATTCTAAAATACTGTATTGAACCTGTGGCAATGATCATTTATTTGGCTAGTTTACATAGGGATTCTAATTTCCTTTAAAGTTACTTATCTTCTTGTACCTATGCTCACTTATTAGATTTTTCTAGGTTTTAGGTTGATCTCTGATCCCCAAACTCCCCTCACCTCATACAGTGATCCAGATTCTAGTTCTGGCTTCCACTAGGTAATGAATGGGTCTTAAAGGGCTAGTGTGTTTAGCTAAGGTTTGGTGATACCAAAGTATCACCAAACATACAGGGACATACTAAGGGGTCTCTCCCAGAAATAAAAAGATATAATTTTTAGTATCCATGCAATGTGTTAGTGGGAAGGAGGGGATAGCCATCATCAGTTACCCAAGTTTGCACATAGGCATAAGGGCTACCCAGGCACTTTAAGATGTATGGTAAATCAAATTATCAAGCCAAATCAGACAGATAACATGGTAAAATTTGGACTTACCTTTGAACTTTAGCAATTTTTCCTGCATACTTCTCAAAATATGGGTTCTTTTCCAACTCCTCTAGAGCTCTCACCATAGCATAGCTAGATGTGCATACAGGTTGCTTACTCATGATGGTCCAAGCTGACTGTGCAACGACACGCCAATGACGAGTAAGGCTTATCATCACCAATGTTTTAATATCTGCCATGGACATAAAACTATTAACATATATGATATGTGCATTATGCAAGTTGCAATAAATAAGAAGCAATATATCACATTTTGAGTTAAAGAAAAGACCTTTTCTTAGCTAATCATTCTGCTACTTCTTGAGGTAAACAATTTGTTGTTTGTGAAGAGTCGTGCTTTGTCAGGCAGGATTACTACTTTTATTGGCTCCACAGACATCCTTTCAAGCTTTCCCTTCAAGATTATTTAAGGTGCTATGAAGTCACAAGGTTTGTTCACAAAATCAACCTGGGTACATACTGGTTTGGTAACAGGGTTCATTGATTTGTAGAACCAATTACCACGTAACATAATAGAAGTAGGACCCCCCCCCCCTTGATTGTTTCAAGCATAGGTTAGACATTATATATGAATAAGTTTGGGTGGATGTAAATAGGAGTTGTCAATAGGCCTTCTGCAGTTACCTTTATTCTTATATTCTTACGTTGGCAGTGGCTGCTGAAGCACTGAAGTTAAACTGAACATCTAACCAACCTGAGGCAGCCGCCACTCGCCACCCCGGCTCGCCCACATGTAAACAAATGTCGGGATCCCTTTCATTAAATCATTTATGTCTAATATTACAGATCACGATTTTTTGGGAAGTGTATTTTAATAATACAATTTTGGCAGTTATATGTTTGCCTTAATATATAATGTTGTGGCTTGAGATTGAGCATTAATCAATCCCTTACGATTTACATTATAAAGAACGTTATATTTATTGCTAACAAAAATTAAATAACTATATTATGACAATTTTGCATATTTATTAATAGAGAGAATAATATTAACTGTAAATTATAGTATGTTACAAATATTTAATCGAGTTTCGGAATCGCAGTGAAGCAAATCATAACAAACATGGCGGGTGTCAAAGGTTAGATATACGGGTTTTTTCACGTTTATCTTCATATTACTAAGAGCTTTACACATGAGAAACATACTCGACCCCTCTTTTGAACACTTCTCGTTAAATCTTTCTTATTTTCCATTACCAAAGGTGATGATATGGGGAATTGTGGAGTCTAAGTGAGGCTTCTCTCCCGATTCTGTCATATTGGAGTGAGTCACCTCAAGGTTTCTTATCTCATCTTTTTTCCCCATTTGCTGTGATTATCAGTCAGTGCTCAACATGCAGATGAAAGGTATGGTGGCAGAGGGCGAGTGCAGTAGTCAGCCAAGCTAATGCAGAGATGTGATTGGTAATAACCCCAGGTAGCTCCCTTAACTGCAGAAATGCTATTGTGATAACCAGGTACCCCCCCCCCCCTGCCCTGTCATGTGATTGTGTGATAACTAGGTAGCTCCCTAACTGCAGAGATGCGATTGTGATAACTTGGTAGCTCCCTTAACTGCAGAGATGCTATTGTGATAACCAGGTACCCCCCCCCCTGCCCTATCATGTGATTGTGTGATAACTAGGTAGCTCCCTAACTGCAGAGATGCGATTGTGATAACTTGGTAGCTCCCTTAACTGCAGAGATGCGATTGTGATAACTAGGTACCCCCCCCTCCTCCCCTGTCATGTGATTGTGTGATAACTTGGTAGGTGTGATTGAAATAACTTGGTAGCTCCCTAACTGCAGAGATGTGATTGTGATAACCAGGTAGCCCCTAACTGCAGAGATGTGATTGTAATAACTTTGTAGCCCTCTAACTGCAGAGATGCAATTGTAATAACTTTGTAGCCCCCCTTACTGCAGAGAAGCGATTATGATAACCAGGTAGCCCCCCTAACTGCAGAGATACGATTGTGATAACCAGGTAGCCCCCCTAACTGCAGAGATGCGATTGTGATAACCAGGTAGCCCTCTAACTACAGAGCAGTGATCAGGTGCCACCAACTTTTGAAGAAAAACTTGTGCAACTTTTGTGCTCCTGTGTAGAGCAGTATGCAAGCATAAGAAAATAGGAGTAAAATTTTAAATTGTTAGATATCAGTCATACACTAAATATATGCCTGTGTATAATAATGTAGAAAAACCCGCATTGAAACATAAGAAATAAAACTGTGTTTTCTTTCTTAATTAGATACGCTCTTTTGTCAGAATTCTTGAAGGGTAATGCTATGTGGAGCATTGTGTAATACTTCTAGTATTTAATATACTGTATATTATACAGTATTACTAGAATAGTACTGTATTTCATTAATTAAATATTAATCAGATTTCCTGTCGGCCCATCAAAATCTCTTTGTTAACTGCATAGCAGACTTTCTTAATGTCTTAACAAATTTTGTATATATATCAGGAAAACTAAAAATTTAAATAAGTGTTTCTACTGTAAAAGATTTACTACTATTAAATATATGCAGCGTATGTACAGTATATTACAGTTGCATGTCTACACTAGTCTAACCCAACAGAAAGAATATATCAGGTCCCATTTTCTTTCACTTTGACAAAATTTGTGCTAATTACAGGCTTCTTGTTAATGTTATGACAATAAGTTTTGATCTTTTCCTATAAATATATGCTATCCATATCTCGTGCAAAGACACTTTCTAAAGTTGACGATACCTGGTGATGCTGTGACACCTTTTAATATGGCTTGACCCTGGTAACATTTCCTGCTCTCAACCCATGCATAGGTTACTTTACCAATGTTCTTAGCCATGGCTGCTATTTTATTAAATTGTCTTCAGTTCTAAAATATATATATATATACTGTACTGTATATATATATAGTCAGAAGAGCACTAATGCTCCATTTCAAAGCTTTTTATCACTAATACTTGGTTATGCATTAGCAAAACATTTTGGAGAAGTTTTTTTTATGCATTGATTCTTCATTTTGTGCTATTGTTGTAAGCTAGTTTAAGTTTGCAGGTTGTCTTCTTATTATTGTCTTTGGAGTTGAGCTCTTTTTTTTTTTTTTTTACAGGAGTTTCTGGCCATAATTTCTTAATACCTAAAGTGGCAGATAAATTCCCTTCATGCATTATTTCTATTACTTCCGTTAAAGAGAGTCCCCATTAAAATTTGCCATAATGTGACTTGTTGTAATTGATGGTCTCATACAACCAAAAAAAAAACTAGTAGTAGTTGCTTGCTTAAATAAATAAATAAATAATATATATACTGTATATATATATATATATATATATATATATATATATATATATATATATATATATATATATATATATATATATATATATATATATATATATGTCGTACCTAATAGCCAGAACGCACTTCTCAGCCTACTATTCAAGGCCCGATTTGCCTAATAAGCCAAGTTTTCATGAATTAGTGTTTTTTCGTCTACCTAACCTAGCTTTTTTTGGCTACCTAACCTAACCTTACCTATAAATATAGGTTAGGTTAGGTTAGGTAGGGTTGGTTAGGTTCGGTCATATATCTTCGTTAATTTTAACTCAATAAAAAAAAATTGACCTCATACATAGAGAAAAGGGTTGCTTTATCATTTCATAAGAAAAAAATTATAGTAAATATATTAATTCAGGAAAACTTGGCTTATTAGGCAAATCGGGCCTTGAATAGTAGGCTGAGAAGTGAGTTCTGGCTACTAGGTATGACATATATATATATATATATATATATATATATATATATATATATATATATATATATATATATATATATATATATATATATATATATATATATATATATATATATATGTATATATATATATATATATATATATAATTTATATTTATTTATTTATTTATTTTTAAGCAGGGTTACAGAGGGAACCCTGTAGCTCAATATATGCTATGCTTCTTATTTACATTAAGTAAATGTAAAACTATTTTCATGTAATGTTGTGTTGAAATAAAGTATGTGAAGGATTGCCTGTGTGTATTATCAGCTTGAAAACTCCAATAATAAAGTGGTACTGGTATATACCTACACTTAAATTTTGTTATACAGTATATGCTCAGGGAAATTTGCCAATAGAGCATTTATTGTCTATAGAGAGATTACAAATTACAGAGATGTAAAACATTTGGCCGTGTAACTCATTTAACATGGCTCCAGTCATATTTTTAATGATTTTCATAGATAGCTGCAATACTAGGAGAAACAGTTGAAGCCTTGAGTAAGCCTTTGAGCATATTTAAAGCCAAATTGTATGGTTCATTTTTGTTTACCCAAGTATGAGCTCTGTTACCTTTGAAAATAAGGGGTTTTGAGGCTGGGATGTGGGAAATACTGTATGTTACATGTGAAATTTCTTTACACGCATCTTCTCCTGGTAGTTGTCAGTCATATTAATGAGTTGGAATTTAACATTTCACTTAGAGAAATTATCTCATAGAGTGGGAAATTGTAAAGTGTGAATGTTAACTCTAGTGCAGATCTGATTAAGTTTTGAGCACATTTGAAGAAATAATTGGTACCTTGGTAAATAGTTGATAACCTATACAGTAAAGGGCAAATTTCTGAAAATTCGGATTTCACACAAATCTGGATTGGGTTCGGAACAGTATAATTTAGATATTTGGAGGTGTGCCTGTGTGTTAACCTCAGCAATTTTAGTGTAAAACTATACACTTAAAATTTTTTTGTCTCCATTTTTCCGATTCTTCCTTTTTTTTTCTTTTCAGCGTTGGTAACTTTGGCATTTTCTGCCTCAATTGGGCTAATGTTCCTGATTCTGGCTTGTGCCTTGCCACAATACAAGTATGTAATTTTTCCACTATTCATTTAGTGTATGAAATAATAATGAACAGCTTAAACATCATAAAGATGGGGTATTCTGAGGGGGTTTTCTTCTTTCTAGTTTCAGGTGGGAAAAAGCTGTAGATATGATCAGTTGTGAGGGGGTAATATAGATATGACCAGTTGTGAGGGGGTAATATAGATATGACCAGTTGTGAGGGGGTAATATAGATATGACCAGTTGTGAGGGGGTAATATAGATATGACCAGTTGTGAGTGAGGGCTATAATGACCAGTTATGAAGTGGGTACCATTAATATGACATTTGTGAAGGGTTGCCAGAAATGTAGTCATGTATTAGAGGATACCAGAATTCTACTTATCTAGCTGTGCTTGCAGGGGCTTAGCTTCAGCTCTTGGGACCTATTTCTTAATTATCAATTAACTGGTGTACAAGTTCTCAAACTCCTTTGAGCTTTGTCATTATTCTGGGCTGATGTTTCTGTGCCCTATGAAAGTAACTTGCAAATGGATAATGATAATGTGTGTATATAAAATAATGATGCCTGAATTGTATTTATACAGTACTGTATATTATAAGGCCTTTTATTTGCAATGTTTTGATATAAATTTTGTATTTTTATTTTGGACAGCAACTGGTGGCCCTTCTTTGTTCTTATGTTCTATGTCCTGGCACCTATACCAAGCATCATAGCACGTAGAATGTCTGAGGATACGGGAGGGAGTAATTCCTGCAAAGAGTTGGCATACTTCGTGACAGCTGCCCTCGTGGTATCAGCATTTGGTCTTCCTATTGTCCTAGCAAGATCGCCCGTTGCTCAGCCAGTAGTGAGTGTTCGAATGATTTGTCAGTTAAATGTTATACTGTATGAGATTACTGCTAAGAAAAACAAAATTGTCTTATTCCCCTTATTATGATAGTTGCTAAAAGCTGTGATGTCATATAAGCCTAGTGACATTTTTTAAAGGCCCTAATATCTGATAAGCCTAGATGTTATACGTGACATTGGTAAAGGGTGTAATATCTTGTAGGCCTAGATGTTCTATGTGACATTTGGTAAAGGATGTAATGTCTTATAGGCTTAGATGTTCTCTGTGATATTTGGTAAAGGATGAAATATCTTGTAGGCCTAGATGTTCTATGTGACATTTGGTAAAGGATGTAATGTCTTGTAGGCCTAAATGTTCCACATGACAGTGAAGGATGTAATGTCTTGTAGGCCTAAATGACTCATGTGACATTCAGTAAAAGATGTAATGTTTTATAGGCTTAGATATACTGTACGTCACTTCCAGATAGCATGTGGTATTTGTTCTCCACTACGAGGCCCTATTTATCCTAAGTTCAGGGATTGGCTAGGTTTTGTTATGGGGCATCAGGCTTACTGGTTCAGGGTTTTTCCCATTAGCTTGAATCTGGCCTCCCCCATGTATTTGCTAGGTTAGCACAGATTGCTGTGACCCGGCTCCATCTCTTAGGGGTTTGTGTATTGGATTACCTCGATGACTGGCTGGTGTGATCCCCCAGTCAGTCCACGTGTCGGCTGGCCGGGGATCTGGTTATTTCACAGTTCACTGGGTTCGGGTTCCTGGTGAACTGGAGGAAGTCCCAGTTGGTCCTGTCCCAGAATTAGACTTAGCTGGGCCTCATTTGGGACTCTCAGTTCGTTTTTCTATCCCTGTCACCAGCAGCTTTACTTTGCCTGTGGATTGGCCCTAGATGATTCACCTGTTGGTCGAGCAGTTATACAGGAGCTTGAACTTTGCCTTCGTGGTTTTCCTGCTGGGCAGAGTTTGGCTCTGGACATTTTACCGATTTCTCTGGTTCTTTCCATTTCACCACTCCTGAAACCTGGTGAGTTTAGGCCAGTGCTCCTTGTGCCTCTCTGAGGGAGCTAGGTTCTGGCTCGTGGTCCCTGGTAGGCTAGAATTCCAATAGAATTGCCTGATGCCACAGTCTAATACTGTACATACATATCAGTCCGGTATAGCTCCAGGGAGCCTCTGTGATTCACCCAGAAAATGGTGTTCTTTGGTTCATTGTTAGGGTGTCCATTAGCACGAAAGTAGGTCCATCATGATCCTCACAGGAATGGAAACCGAAAACCTCGCCGAAGAGCTGTGGAATCTACCAAGCAGAACCAACCATGCTGCAACAGAGCCTGAGCCTGAGAGACCGCACAGAGCCGAGAAACAAGCCAAAGAGCTCTCAAACTGTCATCAGGAACTGGCAAAATGAGCCAGAAGAGCCTGAGCCAAGATCACACTGTAGTGTCGAAAAAATCTAGTGGTAAATGTATCGAAGCCCCCTCCTTTCTCCTCATCCCTTCTTGTTCAAGCTCCAAAACATCTGAGGATTTCAGAGTCTAGTCAGTGTTTAGGTTTACATGTAACTTGGCCACTTCTGAGGGCTGCCCTAACCAATTTGATGGCAGACAGTTGAGACCTATATTTTGTACAGTAATCATTTATTGATTTTGTCAGTTTTGTGTACATAAATAGGGTTGTTCAACAAAAACACAAGCATCAAGTGTTTCATTACATTCAACACTTGATATATGGTATCTTATACTTTTTTTGAGCATCAACTTTACATGTCAAGTTCATGAAATTAAAATTATTTTGATTTCAAGTACAGTATGCTGTATAAATACTGTATGTTTAGTATACCTGTAAAATATTTTAATATATAGTAGTTTTATGTACCAGCTAATGCTTTTATTTTCTTTACAGATTCAGTTGGGTGCTTGTGCATTAGTCTTGGCAGGAAATGTGGTGACATTTTTAACCATTTGGGGCTTTTTCATTATGGCTGACAGTGATGATGTGGAATACAGCATGTGGTGAAGATAATGTGGAACACTTGTTTGGTTAATGGTTGCTGAAGATCATTCAGTTGTGTAACCCTTGGCAATTTATCAACAGTAAAATCCTCAGAAAGTATTCAATTCAAGGATTGGCATATTATTAATTTAACCCTTAATTTTGGCAACACACGTACATTATCTTTTGTTTTGAATGCTATAGAGGTACATCCCATGGTCATTGGTTATTGCTATCCATACATTGGAATGATTTTGCAAAACTGAAAATTTAAGTGATGGTTCTTATTTTGGAAGTCAGTAGTGATGATACCTCGGTTGCTTTACTGCACGTTTGAACATGGATAGATCACGTGATAACTTATTTTCACTTGCCTCAATAAAATAATACTGTATACATATCTCAAACTTGTGCTAATTGATGACAGTTTGATATTACATTACTCTCAGTGCTTAAAACTCTGTATTTGCTAAACTTGGCTTGATCAAAAACCCCTAAGTTAGGTAGGAGCATTTAATATATATATATTTGCCTTAAAAAAAGTAATGAGCATATGTTAAGGTTGAAGTGAAGTTGTTTGAAAAAACATTTTCACATTTTTCAACTGTCCTGTCCACCTAGGTAACCATTAAAGCTGATCCCTGATTTGTGATGGAATTTATCTTCTGTATTTAATGTGCGACAATAACATTGTTCAGCCATTTTTTTTGTTTTTACACGCATTTGCTTGAAATTTGACTGATGTTGATGTTAGTTCAGGGGGTAGTATAGATTAAGTGAATTAATGTCAAGCTCATGTCTTCCTTAAGTATTTTCCAAAATGCTGATCAATTTTTGGTTGGTTCATTTTATACTGTATTGACTTTCAGACTGTGACAATCATATAATTTATGTAGCATGTATGTATTACAAATTTCCATATTTGAACTAGTGTCTAAAGTTGTATTGTTTAACATTACTATAAACTGCTTTATTTACTTATATAGTATGTAATATATTAAGTTTGTCGTTACTGTATGCTGGTTCTCAGGGTACAAATTGATTGTTCACATCACATTAGACATAAATAATGTAAAAAAAAAATGTAATGTTATCCTAAAATATTATCTATAAAACTTCAGTATTCTAAAATGCGACCTTAAAAATGTCTATGCATTAAGGGTAGATGGTAGACGTGACATATCCTATTTGATATTGATGTTGTAATTGTACACATAATCAATAGATATGAGCCTTGTGCTGTATTTCCACATGGTGTATTTTCCTACTTGTTTTAGATAAAAGCAAACCTTTTGGTAATCACTCTTTATGGCGCTCGAGCTGTGTGATCTTGTAAATATTACGAGGAATTGAAACTTGCTGTTTTCAATACTGATGAGCGTTAATGTCTTTAAAATTGTTTGGGGCAAATATTAATTTGATCTGTACTTACGTATTGGAGAAATTGAAGAATTCTTTAGACTGGCAGCTCTCTTTAGGGTTATGAAGGTTATGGTTGGATATCAAACTTTTTTTTTTATGCACATTATTTGATGTAATTTTTAATAGCAGGATGTTTTCTTATAACTAAATGCAGTAAGGTCAACAATTTAACTAAAAATGTGGCTGTGTTCTTTACCAATTTTTGTTTTTCCTTATATAAAATGGCTATATCTCATTTGCCATGATAAGTGTATTTATGCTTTCATGTAGATTTTGTGTCAGTTGGTTGTGGATGGAAAACAATGTTTGTTTTTCCTCAACAAATTTAGCAAGACAAAGTTTCCATTAAACAACAGATCTGTCATAAAATAAAAGTAGCTAATTACTTGCTGTTATTTCAGAATATATAATATGCAGTGCTGTGCTTTTCACATTTTTAAACCTTATGCCGTATGAAATAAGTTAACAATGTATATTTATTATCAAGCCAACAGAAACTATTATTTTATTTCATGTTGTACACTTGATATGGGTTTGATGTAGTTACAGGTGTGTAAACAAAAATTTACTAAAATTAAAAGAATGAACAGAGCTTGATTCTTTTGAATATTAACTTGAAATTACTGGGTATGCGATTAGTCTTAAAGACAGTTTTGCGTCATATGCTTTCGGCTCAATTTAGAGGTTGGACCACCAGACACTTGTGGCTAGCCTCACCCGACTTTGTGAATGACACGTTGGTGGAAGGGGACTGTCACAGGCAGGTTGAGGTCAGCCCCAGTGTCTCCATCCCCATCCCCCTCCTTAAATAGGATCGGCACTTACTGCGACTCCCAGTGACTCAAAGTCTGAAATTGGAGCTTGGTTTTCCATTGTTTTTTCAATAGTTCATTACACACTGTCACTGCAACAATGATCTCTAAAAAGTGCACAATAAATTATTTTTCTGTTCATAGTGGTTTAGTGTGCATATACATACATACATTAATGTTTTTCATGTGTTTAGAGGGTTATATTTATTGAAATAGTTTGGCTTAAATTATGTAATTTCTTAACATTGAAAATAAATTTTCCTTAGTTTGGTTTTGTAACATTTAGGATACACTGTATAGTTAAGTAATGTTTCTATTTAATACGCTGTGTAAATATATACCTAGTGGCTCATTATGGTATAGACTGGGGGTTTCGCTAGGCATTAATTAGCTCTAACTCATTCTTTTGTCAGATTGTATGTAGCAAGTTTGAAAGGATGCTGTTACTGAAGGGAGTCTCATAGAAAACATAAAATGTTTGCAAAATTAGTTGATTAAATTTTTTTTCAACAAATGGAGAGTTTATTTGAGTGTACCATGTGTACTGTATTATGCTTGGGATCTGTAAATACTTTTGAGCTCGGAGAGGAGATAATAGGATATTCTCTTTTTGTTTGGCAAAAATCTCCAAATTTTGTTTGGTACTTGCTTATGTAATATAAAAGTAGCTGTGTTGTAATATCTTTTTCATAATATCTTGGTTGCTGCCCATCTCTATATCTTTCAACTCTGCAGGAATGTTAAATAACAAATATCGAGATGTTTCCTTGCTCATGTAATAATCGTAACAAAATTATTGACGATTGTGAGAATCCTGGGCGGGACAGAAATGCTTGGGCACATTTCCTTTCACCTAATGCCTCTGTTCATCTAGCCATATGTAGTTACTCAGGAGTTAGTCAGCTTGTTGTGGGGTTACATCCTGGGCAGAGTAAGTAATTTGACCTTGGGGGGGATGGGGACCTAGATATAAGCCTAACATGTCTGAATACACTTTGGTTTCCTGTCCCCCGACATAATGAATTATTATTATTATAAATGATATAGGAAATAATTTTATAAACACATTCTTCATCAACTTGCAGTGAGATAATTGTTGTGATTCAGTTTATCCACAGCAAAATAACAATAGTGAGAGAGAAAAGAAAGGAAAGAGTTTATAATAATAAAGTATAAAATTGGTTAATTATACGAAAACATACAAGGAGTAATATTCGAGTCAAGGTGCTGAACACTGCCAGAAGCATACTACAACACTTCTTCCATGTAGTGCTTCCCTGGATGCACAGACATATTCAGTTATATTATTTATCCTCAGCCTAACTAGTGAATAGGGTTGGTGTGTGCTTTGTTAGTTTTGTGTACAAGGCAGTAAGTTCAACAATCAATTTGATTGTACAAACATTTGGGGCTGCAAGAGAAAAATTCTATAATGCCCAGGGCCTCATACTCAACCCATTCAAATTTACTGCATTATCTATTTTCAGCACTGTATAATATCCAGAAGTGTATGATTCATATGGTGCAGAGCACATTAGGTGTTAAGGGTCTATTGCACTATGTATGTTCCTCAATCAGGGTTTTGTACACAACTGTTTTGCTATGCCTCAGAGAAACAGCATGTGACAGTAACCCTAAATTCTTCTCCAACCTTGTGCAGCACATTCCTATTGCACCAGGATATTCATTGTGAACACGAAAATGGAATGTACTCTCATGCCCGCTGCACACAACAGGGAGGAGATGAATTGATACCCTTTGAGGGGCAAGTCATGAGACAAGTTTTCATTCAGATAATGCCTTTCTCACTCTGGCATTCCAATGCTTATGCTCACTGAATGATGACCTGTTCCTCACATAAGATTTTGATTGATGTGTAAGGCACTTCTTTCCAAATTGTCATCAATATAGTATCCCTTAAAGATGAAAATTTTATGAGGCATCCTTTTGCATCATTAACATTTACTCTTGTAGGTCGTGTATCTGTTAAAAACATCTTATATATCTCTCTTGGTTCTTTAGGCATTATGTAAATAATAGATAGAGGATTGGCATGTTTTATTGATCCCTATAGTTAGACAAAACATTTTTATATCTTGTAAAACTACCATTTTATGCCAGTTTCTTTGATCAAGTTCATTTATGAAAGAACAGTGTTTTCTTTTGTATTTATAATACTGATACAGTATCTTTATTCGTGGTGCCGTTACATGCATTTGTTGTACTCATACCTGCATTCGTGATATCAACACCTGTATTCACCAATTTATCATTTTGAACTATGATGCAAGTTAATAATTTTTTATTATAACATTTTTGGGTTTATTATTCAATACAGTATTATATACTGTATACATGTACTATATTTTATCAATTCCAGTTTTTGCTCCAGTTTTATTCCAGCTTGCCTTCAAGCACTGTTATAACTTCAGCTATTAGCAGTGGTTTACTGTGTGATTACCTTGTGTTGGTTCTGATTACCTCGTAGTTGGTTCTCTACGGCCCATTGTGTGACCAGGCCAATGTTATTGTCAACTTGCAACCTGATTATTTTCAAAGCTTCACCTCAACATATGCTTCACTCACTTCTGGCCCCCTAGTGTAACACCTTAACCAGCTTACCATCTTTAGCAAGCATGACCAAATGGCTACTTGAAACAATACAGTGGTGCCTACAAATAATTGATCACATGGGCATGGTCAGACATAACTGTCTTGTATTGTGGCCAGTCAGTAAATGGTTATGGTCAAGCAGTAGAATAAATTGTGGTATCATTTGCATATTTACAAATGATTCTCTTGGGGTCCCAAGATAGAATTTTCATATACTATAAATAACAATGACAAAAGTAAAATTATCATGATTCATTTCTCTTCACATTACAATACAAGTTTCATAAGTGCTGGATTAATGAAAGAAATGTGTAAGGAAAGAAGAAATAGCTATTGTAAACTGACATTGCCTTCCCAGTGATTTAGAAGGCTTCCACTGTTGCTGAAACGTATTAAAGATATTAATGATATTAAAGACATTAATTACTGGGCAGAATAAAATCTGCAGGACATCCGGAGGCCCCTATCGAAACTAGTCCAGGTCTTAACATATAACCCCATGAACACTAATAGGTACTGGAGTCTACTATGCTCCAGGTCAGGTGCGCAGCTTTGGGGTACCAAAATCAAGGGGTTTGAATTACCCACATTGCTCCAATTAATGTTCTCATCAATGTATCACATTAGTGCGAGTTCCTTGTGTATTTTATGCTGGAGCATAGTGGAGATCTCTTTTACCTATACTAGAGTGCATGGGAGTTGTATGTAAAACCTTGACTGACTTTAGTAGGGGCCTCTAGATGCCCCTGCAGATTCAGTGGAATCCCAGGTTTTATAACTTATACCATGTCATGGTCCAGATGTAAGGTGTGCAGTTTGGGAGTATGCAAGGAGGGGATGGGGTTCAAATCCCCCCGCACTGCTCCAATTCATTTCCACATTGATACATCATGTTAGTGTGATTTCCTTGTGGATATGATGTGAAAGTGTGTAAGAGTTTTTAATAATTATCAATAGTACTATCATGTTAGTGTAACAACATAATACTACAAATAAATTAATATGAATAGTTATTAGATTAGTATAGATGGTCTACCAAAGCACAACCAAAAAAGTACAGTAGTCATTTGATTCTCCAGAAACATGAAAAAGTCAACCATCCCAACACTGATATTCATAAACTCCATCAGCTTTTATGAAGATCTAGCACAGTTTCATGTCACCCACCAAACTGACTGGCCTTCACCACTTAAAAATATCAGAGAAGACTACTAAAACTTTCTAAGTCACCTTGAAAATACTGTACTGTGTTGAATAGCCAAGTTTCACATAAGAGCAAACATGTAAATATAGGGCATTAATTCTTTAGCTGTGTAACTAGTTTTATGAAAATTATTTTGAGAAATAATTTTGAATGTTGAAGTCTAAAGTAATTCTTGTATTAAAAGTTTGAATGTCATCAGCAGAGTTGTGTGAAGTATACAGAGAGTATAGAACTTAGGAAGACCCTATCTTACAAGTGGACTCGCAACCTCCCTGATTGCCCCTTGTTTTCCCAGTCTATAGTGGTCTCCTGGCCAGTGTAAACTGTAGCAACTATATTAAGTAGTAATATACTTGTGAACCTTCTCATTATCTGCACATAAGCTAACGTGAATATGGAGCAAGTAAATTTAATATTCAGAATATTCTATTTAATATTCAGTAGTTGCTACAAGAGCTATGTATTCTGTGGACAGTTTCAGCCGTGTATCAAGGAAAATACTATTAATAACGGCTGATAAGAAAAGGCAAAGTGCTAGTGATGCCTCAGTGCCAAGAAAGAGGAAACCCATTACCATAGAAACAAGTTACAAGAAGGGAGACAACCTATCACAGACTGCATTGTTCAGAGGCATGACTAAAATGGCATTGATGGTTAGATCTCATCATGTGACATGTTGAACTAAGGATTTTGCTCAGTAATTTGCCTTACAGCATGGGGGGGAAAAAAGGGCATGAATGTTATATATATTTGTTTTAATTTTGCTTGTAACATTTCTTTTTTCTTTTTAGGTAATTTATTATGCACCCCATACCAATCCTGCAGGTGGTTAGGTTATCATTTTGAGATTATCTTGAGATGATTTCAGGGTTTAACATCCCTGCAGCCAGGTCTTTTACTTGCCAGAGACCAGTAAAAATCTCAAAGGTTTTACTTGGGAACCAGGCCTCAATTTTGTTACCCATTCCCAGGAAGCTGCCTGTAGCAGCTGTCTAACTCCCAGGTACCTATTTACTGATAGGTGAACCGGAGTATCAGGGTGAAAGAAATAATG
This sequence comes from Procambarus clarkii, assembly GCF_040958095.1. Taxonomy (NCBI): domain Eukaryota; kingdom Metazoa; phylum Arthropoda; class Malacostraca; order Decapoda; family Cambaridae; genus Procambarus; species Procambarus clarkii. The sequence continues at coordinate 14,170,471 of NC_091237.1, read as the reverse complement.
CCCATTTGTTTCCGCCTCTGCCGGAGATCGAACCAAGAACCTTAGGACTACAAATACCGAGCCCTGTCCACTCAGCCTTCAGGCCCCTTAGTGGTAGTGGAAAGTATTAGAGAGGCACATAATGGGCTCAGGGACTGAACCTCACAATTCATTTAGCTAAGCAAGTTAATGAGTTGGTTACAAAATTCAAGGCACATTGTCACAACAACAATGGGCTAGAGATCTACCAAAATGTAAAAAGTTCTGTACTATGTAAGTTTTAGGATTAGTGTTTTTTTTTTTATTCAAACTGAGTTTTAGAGGTGTCATTGTATTATCAAGGACAAGATAACCAATTTAATAATGAGCAGAAACCATTGACATTGAAGAAGCTGACAACACAACTTTGTTTTTTGGCGCGGTCCATAGAATTACCCAAATCAGCCCAAAACTACACAAATCGTCCTAGCATTACGTAAGTAATGAAGAAATATGGTATATTTACTTACTATAATGTTGGTGCTACACGTAGAACATGATCAAACCTATTTTTACTCTGAAATAATCTAATTTCATAACGAAATGAGACGTAAATATGCGAGAGGTGACGCCATAGGAAGTCGACGGTCCAAGCGACAATTGTGTGGAGCGACTTATCCAAGATATATGGTCGCTTGGAGAGTGTTTGCTGCCATATCAGCCTCCTGTACACAGTGATCCAGTCCTTTTCGTTCATTGAACACCGAACCCTACACGCCCTCTGATATATTGCTTAATTAACAAATATTCACAAATAAAGATTATATTTGTATATGTTATCAGAAAGGCAGATATAAAATAGTTTTTGTGAATCCATCACAGAGATTATACCTTATTAGAGAGGAAAAATATTCATACTTTAAACAAGGCTTCATGGCCGACGCTCTCCTTACCGATATTCGAACCCCAGTTGGAAACAGACCCAACTATAGGATGGGTTAACCCAAGTATCGCGCTTCCAAAAGGGTCGCCCAAGTTGGAAAAGACGAACGCTGAAAGAATATTGTTGAAAACATCTTGATAACTGATTAAACCAAAATTATTTATTAGTCAGAAGAAAGACAGAAACGCGATCTATATGTAAAACCTCTACCAGACAAATATTTTAAGTAAAACCGAAGATATTTGTAGTTGTATAAAAGTGGCAGTTTTCATCGCTCGTCAAACTCGAAAACCGCAGCATTCATCTCAGAACCATGCCTATTTCACGCAGATTCCTTAATAAACGTAAGAGTTTTATACGTCACAAGAAAGACAGATATATAAGCTTCGTTCTAAATACCTTACCATGGGCATATTTAAATTTAAAGCGAAGATACGTGTACTTTTATAATAGCCGAGCTCCGACTCCGAACAGATCGATCGACGGAGCAACTCTCTCTCAGAACAATGCTTATTTCACGTAAATTTGTAAATAATCGTAAATTTGTTATATGCCTCAAGAAAGATAGGAATATAAGGCTCATTTTAAACACTTTATCATAGACATAATTAAAGTTCTAATGAAGATTCATGTATTTTAATAATCGCCGAGCTCCGACCCCCGCATAGACTGAGCGACAGCAACTCTCTCAGAAGAATGTTTATTTTACGTAAATTCGTTAATAAACACAAATGTTTTACGTCTTAAGAAAGATAGAAATATAAGCTTTATTTTAAATACATTACATTAGACATATTTAAAGCTCAAGTGAAGATATATATGTTTTTATAGTGGCGTTCAGTAGCTTTTCGGTCATGGAGTGCAGACGCCTACGCACTTGCCAATATGTTGTGTAATTAACAAAGATACGCTAATAAAGCCTAAAATATTACATGCCTCCAGAAAGACAGAGCTATAATCGTTATTGTGAGTGCAGCAAAGAAAATATATCATGTTGGAGACCAATGATATAGCAATTTTAATTTTAGTTTCGAGTCCCGCCCGGTCGAGAGAGATGGGGCGACTCTTGCCCCATCTATTGGAGATTCTGTCCACTAAAGACCCAAAGCTACTCAAACCTTCCTAGCATTACGTAAGCAATGAAGTAATATGGTATATTTACTCACTATAATGTGGATGCTGGATGCACAAAATGAGAAAACATAATTTTACTCTGAAAAAATATCATTTCATAACAAAATAAGATGTAAATATGTAATATGCCCGAAACGCTGCGCGTGCTAGTGGCTTTACAAGACTGTAATTACCATATTTGTATCCTCACATTCCTTATGTACATTCTTGTATATGCACAAATAAATAAATAAATAAATATCAAAGGAAGTCGATGGTCCAAGCAACAATATCGTGGAGCGACTTATCCAAGATATATTGCTCTCTGGAAAGTGTTTGCTGGCATATCAACCTTCTGTACACAGTGATCCAGTCGTCGAACTTCTCTGCTCAAATTATCGCAAATTTAATTTATGATGTTAACAAGTAGAATGCGTATTTTTAATCAAATCTAACGATATTAACAAGTAGAATGCGTATTTTTAATCAAATCTAACATAACTAGCCAGAAAACGTTAAAGATTATTTAAAAATACATGGAAGTTAAATCAACTCCATAGAACAATATTTTTGTTATAGATACTAATCGTTATTTGTTGGTATGCGTTCGCTACTTAAACTATCATGTACTGTATTTATGTAAAATCTCCCTGTTTCTTCGGACATGGAACACGGAACCTTACACGCTCTCTGATTTACTGTTTAATAGAGATTCACAAATAAGCTTATGATTGTATACGTTATCAAAAAGGCAGTGACAAAGTCAATTTTGCATTTTAATCACAGAGATTAGATTGTAACGGTTCTATTGTTACGTAAAGTATGGTGACAAATAAACACAGACACTAAGATACTATATATATATTTGGTCGAATATACAGAAGTACACTTTGGTGTGAGTTGAGCGCACTGAGCGTCGGTACAGTATCTCGCAAGTGTCTGCTCTAGACCACACTTGAAAGTAGACTCTGGTTAATGTTTGCTATTCTGCTGCTTATATGCGGTGTTGCCCGGGCAACGCCTCACCTCATTCATCTCCAAAGGTTGACAGGAATATTAACAATGCATTTGGAGCGAGTATATTATTGGGATAATCTACTCGCTACAGAACTCCCCCTCCCAGGGGATGAAAGGAAAAATACTTGATCAAGGAACTTAGCTGGTCGGTGAATTTGTAACGGTTCTATTGTTACGTAAAGTATGGTGACAAATAAACACAGACACTAAGATACTATACATATATTTGGTCGTATATACAGAAGTACACAGGTGATACGTTGGTGTGAGTTGAGCGCACTGAGCGTCGGTACAGTATCTCGCAAGTGTCTGCTCTAGACCACACTTGAAAGTAGACTAGTTAATGTTCGCTACACCGCTGCTTATATTGCTCGGGCATCTCACCGTGTTGCCCGGGCAACGCCTCACCTCATTCATCTCCAAAGGTTGACAGGAACATTAACACTATATTTGGAGCGAGTATATTATTGGGATAATCTACTCGCTACAGAACTCCCCCTCCCAGGGGATGAAAGGAAAAATACTTGATCAAGGAACTTAGCTGGTCGGTGAATTGTACGCCCTGCTCGCGTTACATAACCATCAAAGTTAACTTCCTCCTCTTCGCTGATGTCATCTAACTGGGGTCGTAGGGTGGGAGGTCGCACAGGATCGTCCGTCGTCGTAGGATCAGGTTGTGGTGCGGCTGGTAACTGGGGTTGTAGGGTGGGAGGTCGTACAGGATCGTCCGTTGTCGTAGGTGGCGGTGCTGCTGGTAACTGTGGTCGAAAAGTGAACTGCGTAGTCGGCGGATGTGTCTCTGGATTTAGCAGTGTCGAAGCTGTAGTGTCTTGGGTTGATTAGGACTGTACACGCCGAGTACTACATTGTTCACTGTGGAAATTGTAGTCTGGTACTAAAAGATGTAGGCAGTGTGTGGACAAGCTCGGTGTAGCAGGAGAGAAGAAGGTGCATAATTGTTGCGTCCTTGGGTCGCTGGTGGAGCATTTAGATCCGGGGCGGATGGGCTCGGGCACCAGGACATTAGGAGGTAATGTAGGCACGTAGTTAGGACAACGAGGTAATCACTGCTAGAGCTGAATTGTCCTGGAGGCGACGAAGAGTCGGAAACGCAAGCTGTAAGTCCTGTACTGCGCAAAGTGCTTGAGTCGGCAGAGTATCAGAATGCAGTGAACGTGTAGATGAATCTGACGAAAGAGCAGCTTTCGTGGGCGCCCCTGTAGAACAAGCAGTGCCTTGGCAGCGACGGAGAGTCGGCAGGACAGGCTGTAGATCACACATTATGTAGTTACTGATGAAGCTGCCAGATAAGTGAGTAGTGATCGTGGAGCAGCAAGCCGTAGTAGATGAAAATGCAGAGACGATCGCGATGAAAATCATAGCTATGGCGAGGGTGTTGGCAACGTTCCATGACAGGTGGCTGCGGTCCACAGCAAGCAGCAGCAGTGGAGGTCCAGTGAAAGTCCATGTTGTAGTCCATCGTGGCTGGGTATCGTCGAAAAACTTCGTGAAGGTCGAAAATAGCCTCCATCTGCATGAACCAAAATTCTGGCTCATCTGCGTTGTATGCTGGAAACCTGGTAGATAAATCCATGACGAAGATCTAGTTTGTGACTAGGTGTTCTTTTCACTCACTGGGTCACCAATGTAACGGTTCTATTGTTACGTAAAGTATGGTGACAAATAAACACAGACACTAAGATACTATACATATATTTGGTCGTATATACAGAAGTACACAGGTGATACGTTGGTGTGAGTTGAGCGCACTGAGCGTCGGTACAGTATCTCGCAAGTGTCTGCTCTAGACCACACTTGAAAGTAGACTAGTTAATGTTCGCTACACCGCTGCTTATATTGCTCGGGCATCTCACCGTGTTGCCCGGGCAACGCCTCACCTCATTCATCTCCAAAGGTTGACAGGAACATTAACACTATATTTGGAGCGAGTATATTATTGGGATAATCTACTCGCTACAAATTGTACGCCCTGCTCGCGTTACATAACCATCAAGGTTAACTTCCTCCTCTTCGCTGATGTCATCTAACTGGGGTCGCACAGGATCGTCCGTCGTCGTAGGATCAGGTTGTGGTGCGGCTGGTAACTGGGGTTGTAGGGTGGGAGGTCATACAGGATCGTCCGTTGTCGTAGGTGGCGGTGCTGCTGGTAACTGTGGTCGAAAAGTGAACTGCGTAGTCGGCGGATGTGTCTCTGGAGGGATGTCTGGGGCAGCGTCACAGTGTGCTGGTTTAAGGCGATCGATGGAGATGTTTACCCGCTGTCCTCGGCGTTCAATGGTGAAGAACTTCGGTGTTCGAGAAACCACTTTAAATGGTCCTTCGTAAGGTGACTGTAGAGGGCGTCGAACAGCGTCGACTCTTACAAACACGTGTTCAGTTGTGTGGAGCTCATGAGGCACATATGTAGCACGAGTTGTCGGTTGGCGTGGTGGTGTAGGCCGAATGGCCGCCCGTAATTTCTGGACAAAAGTGGGGTCTGGGGGTGATAAGTGGCGTTGGGGTTAAGAATTCGCCCGGAAGCCGCAGGCTAGATCCGTATACTAAGTCTGCTGCCGAGAATCCACTGCCCTCCTTCGTGGCCGAACGGATGCCAAGCAAGACTAATGGAAGGTTGTCGATCCAATCATCAGGGCGTGCTTGAGCTCTTAGGGCAGCTTTTAGTTGTCTATGAAAGCGTTCTACCATTCCGTTCGACTCAGGGTGGTATGCTGTGGTTCGGTTATGTGTGGTGCCGAGGAATTCCATAAGGACGTCAATGAGATAATCCTTTCCTTTAAAACCAAGTCTGGTGCCCTTGAGGAGATACCAACTTTAATTTACAAAAAAGCCTCCAGATCTTTAGCCCCTGCTATTGCTTTGCTCTTCAACAAGTCACTTGAACTCCAAACCTTCCCAGATATTCTAAAAAAAGCGAGAGTAACGCCTGTCCACAAATGTGGTAATCTCACAGATGTTAACAACTACAGACCTATATCTATCCTGCCAAACTTGTCAAAAAATTTTGAAAAACTAATCTATAAGCAGCTTTACTCATATCTAGCCAAACTCAATATACTTAGCCCTTGCCAATATGGCTTCAGACCCAAAAAAAGCACTAACGATGCACTTATTAGTATGCTTAACTCGATTCATACAGCTCTTGATAAAAATGAGTTCTCTGTTGGGTTGTTTGTGGACCTGCGTAAAGCTTTTGACACTGTCAACCACCAAAACCTTCTTCTTAAATTACATCATTATGGAGTCAGAGGACACTCCCTACAATACCTCAAATCCTACCTTACTGACAGGCTCCAATATGTTTCTGTGAATAATACAATTTCTCCCACCCTACCCATCAACATTGGTGTTCCCCAGGGCAGCATACTTGGCCCTCTCCTCTTTCTCATCTACATTAATGACCTTCCAAATGCCTCCCAACACCTCAAACCAATTCTATTTGCTGACGACACAACCTTCATTTACTCCAGTCCTGATCCCCTTGCTCTAAATGCCACAGTAAATACTGAGCTAAATAAAGTCCATCTGTGGCTAACTGCCAACAAACTCACCCTTAACATTCAGATTCAGATTCAGATGTTTATTCAGGTAAGGTATATACATACAAGTGATGTTACATTAATGGATTGATAGATAGATAGAGCTAGTACATACAATGCCTAAAGCCACTATTACGCAATGCGTTTCGGGCAAGAAAAAACATTAATATCTAGAACTTAATACTAATTGAGCATAAAGAATAAAAGATGTTGAGAACAAATACAAATAAAGATAAAAAAAAAAGGGGGAACATGACTGAAAAAGCAGCACAAATACAATAGGTTGACAAACAGTGTTGATTAAAAAAAAGAAAAAAAAAAGAAAATAACAGACATGGGTTGACAATAGAGGAGTGAGGTAGATTACAGGGAATTTATTAGGTAGTGTTTAGTTTTTATCTTAAACTGGTTGAGAGAGGTACAGTCTTTAACATGGTTGGGAAGGTCATTCCACATTCTGGGCCCCTTGATTTGCAGAGCATTTCTAGTTTGATTAAGACGTACTCTAGGAATATCAAAACTGTATTTATTTCTGGTGTGGTGCTCATGGGTTCTGTTACAACCTTCTATGAAGCTTTTAAGATCAGGATTGGCATTATAGTTTAGCGTTTTATATATGTATAATACACATGAGAGAATGTGCAGTGACTTAATATCTAACATATTAAGAGATTTGAGTAGGGGTACCGAGTGATGTCTGGGGCCAGAGTTGGATATTGTTCTAATAGCGGCTTTGTGTTGGGTAATTAGAGGACGTAAGTGATTTTGGGTAGTAGAACCCCAAGCACAAATACCATAGTTGAGATAAGGAAAGATAAGGGAGTAATAGAGAGTCACCAGAGCAGGGCGTGGTACATAATATCTGATCTTAGAAAGAATGCCCACAGTTTTTGAAACTTTTTTTGATATATTTAGAATGTGTCCCTGGAAATTCAGCTTGTGGTCAATGAGAATGCCAAGGAATTTGCCATCTAATTTGTTACAAATTTGGGTATTGTTTATTTTGAGATTTATAAGACTAGAGGATTTATTGCCAAACAGAATATAGAAGGTTTTGTCAATGTTAAGGGTGAGTTTGTTGGCAGTTAGCCAAAGATGGACTTTATTTAGCTCAGTATTTACTGTGGCATTTAGAGCAAGAGGGTCAGGACTGGAGTAAATGAAGGTTGTGTCGTCAGCAAATAGAATTGGTTTGAGGTGTTGGGAGGCATTTGGAAGGTCATTAATGTAGATGAGAAAGAGGAGAGGGCCAAGTATGCTGCCCTGAGGAACACCAATGTTGATGGGTAGGGTGGGAGAAATTGTATTATTCACAGAAACATATTGGAGCCTGTCAGTAAGGTAGGACTCGAGGTATTGTAGGGAGTGTCCTCTGACTCCATAATGATGTAGTTTAAGAAGAAGGTTTTGGTGGTTGACAGTATCAAAAGCTTTACGCAGGTCCACAAATAACCCAACAGGGAGCTCCTTTTTATCAAGAGCTGTATGAATCGAGTTAAGCATACTAATAAGTGCATCGTTAGTGCTTTTTTTGGGTCTGAAGCCATATTGGCAAGGGCTAAGTATATTGAGTTTGGCTAGATATGAGTAAAGCTGCTTGTATATAAGTTTTTCAAAAATTTTTGACAAAACCTTTTATATTCTGTTTGGCAATAAATCCTCTAATCAAATAAATCTCAAAATAAACAATACCCAAATTTGTAACAAATTAGATGGCAAATTCCTTGGCATTCTCATTGACCACAAGCTTAATTTCCAGGGACACATTCTAAACATATCAAAAAAAGTTTCAAAAATTGTGGGCATTCTTTCTAAGATCAGATATTATGTACCACGCCCTGCCCTGGTGACTCTCTATTACTCCCTTATCTATCCATATCTCAACTATGGTATTTGTGCTTGGGGCTCTACTACCCAAAATCACTTACGTCCTCTAATTACTCAACACAAAGCTGCTATTAGGACAATATCCAATTCTGGCCCCAGACATCACTCGGTACCCCTACTTAAATCTCTGAATATGTTAGACATTAAGTCACTGCACATTCTCTCATGTGTATTATACATATATAAAACGCTAAACTATAATGCCAATCCTGATCTCAAAAGCTTCATAGAAGGTTGTATCAGAACCCATGAGCATCACACCAGAAATAAATACAGTTTTGATATTCCTAGAGTACGACTTAATCAAACTAGAAATGCTCTACAAATCAAGGGGCCCAGAATGTGGAATGACCTTCCCAACCATGTTAAAGACTGTACCTCTCTCAACCAGTTTAAGTTAAAAGCGAAGCTATACCTAATAAATTCCCTGTAACCTACCTTACCCTTCTATTGTCAACCAATGTCTGTTTTTTTCTTTAAAGAGCGCTGTTTGTCGACATAATTGTATTTGTGCTGCTTTTTCATCTATGTTTTCATTTCTTGTTTTCATTCTACTCATTATGCTCAATTAGTATTAAGCTTGTCATTTAAGTTTATCATGCCCGAAACGCTTTGCGTAATAGTGGCTTTAGGCATTGTATGTACTAGCTCTACCTATAAGTCAAACAATCCTTGAAAATATTTATTGTATGTATGTACCTTACCTAAATAAAATTGTATTGTATTGTATTGTAAGTTCCTTCCATAGATATGATTCGAACTGTCGTCCTTGGTGATGATGACAGGGGCTGCCAAAACGGGCGACCCATCCAGAGAAGAAAGCCTGGACCACTGACTCAGCTGAGATGTTGATTAATGGGATTGCTTCCGGCCATCTGGAGAATCGATCGATGCAGGTGAGTAGATAAGAATATCCTCTTGCCGACGGTAATGGTCCAACGATGTCTACATGCACCACCTCGAAACGGTAAGAAGGTAACGGAAACTGTTGAAGAGGGCTCTTTGTGTGACGATGTGTTTTCGCTCGCTGGCACTGGAGACATGAGCGAGTCCATCGTCGAACATCGGCATTGATTCCTGGCCATACAACACGCTCCGTTAGTAGTTTCTGGGAAGCACGTACTCCTGGGTGTGCTAGGGAGTGAAATACTGAGAACGTTTTCCAGCGAAATTGGGCAGGAATGTAGGGCCTAAGTGCTCCCGTCCGTGAGGTGTCACAGATTATCCTTCCGCCACCTTCCATGGGAATCTCGATGAACCGGAGAGCTGTGTCAGATGTTCGTAATCGCTGCAGATCAGGGTCTTCCCGTTGGGCCTTACTGATTACACAATAGTCCACCTGAGCTGGGTTTGTCACGACGTGGTTTATGGTGGGTCGAGACAGTGCATCGGCTATGACATTATTAGTTCCTTTGACATGACGGATATCCGAGGTAAATTGGGAAATAAATCCCAGGTGGTTGGCTACTCGAGGAGAGTGAGCATCACCCTTGGCCGCCAGCGCATAAGTGAGAGGTTTGTGGTCTGTGAGGATGTGGAAGTTCCGCCCCTCGAGAAAGTGCCGGAAATGTTGTATGGCTGAGTAGATGGCGAGTAGTTCCCTATCAAAAGTGCTGTACTTCTCTTCAGTGGGTGACAGGCGCGCTGAAAAGAATGCAATTGGGCGCCATTCTCCTTCAACGAACTGTTGTAGTACAGCACCAATTGCTGTGTTTGAAGCGTCGGTAGATAGATTGGTGGGAGCGTCAGACACTGGGTGTGCGAGCAAGGTGAATTCCGCCAGCTTGTGTTTTATGTCGGTGAATGCTGTCTCTGCCTGGGGAGTCCACTCCAACGGAAGACGGTACGTGAGTTTCCGACCACGTAAGAGGTCGTATAAGTGTCGCAAGATGTCCGAACAATGTGGGATGAATCGATGATAAAAATTCACTACACCAAGAAATTCTTGCAACTTCTTTGGAGTAGATGGGCGCGGGAATTCCTTGATTGCCTCGATTTTCTTCTCTAGTGGTTGGACCCCTGCTGCTGACACACGGTGTCCCAAGAAATCCAGCTCTGGAACATGGAAAATACACTTCTCGGAGTTGAGCTGCAAGCCGAAGTTGCGCAGACGGGTGAGAAGGAGTCGGAGATGTAGCAGATGTTCTGTTGGTGATGTACTGGCCACCAGCAGATCGTCAATGTAGGCGTAGCAAAAAGGAAGGTCCTTAACTACTTGGTCGATGAAGCGTTGGAATGTCTGGGCTGCATTCCGTAGACCAAAAGGCATCCGGACGAATTCAAACAGTCCAAAAGGTGTTGTGATCGCTGTTTTCGGAATGTCTGCCGGTTCCACAGGGATCTGGTGAAATGCCCGCACAAGGTCAATTTTCGAAAAAACGGTTGCGTTGCTCAATCCCTGTGAGAAATCCTGGATGTGTGGTATTGGGTAGCGATCCGGCAGAGTGCGAACGTTGAGAGCCCTGTAGTCTCCGCAAGGGCGCCATTCCCCTGGGGCTGTTTTCGGGACCATATGGAGAGGTGAAGCCCATGGACTGTTCGAAGGGCGGATTATTCCCGCCTCCTGTAGCTTATTGAATTCAGCACGTGCTACCGCCAGTCGTTCCGGTGCCAGGCGGCGTGGTCTGGCGAAGGTAGGTGCTCCCGTTGTAGTAATGTGATGCGTAATCGTATGTTGCACCTCTGGTCGAGGGCTGGCGGGTTGGGTCACATCTTTGAATTCATCCAGGAGTGCTTGAAGTTCCGTAGATGCGACTGGGGTGACGATGTTAACTTGTGTAGAGGTACTAGGAGAGGCTCGAAGTACTGCACCTGCGGGATCCACCATAAGTCGATGGTGTTGCAGGAAATCCCATCCAAGAATGGGTTGTTCCACATCCGCTATGAGGAAAGTCCACGTAAAGCAACCCAGAGAGGCGAACTCGAGAACCAGGGCGCGGGTCCCATATGTACGGACGGACGTACCATTGGCGGCTCGTAAGTTCAAACCAGGAGTACGGGTTGGTTTGACCAGTGGGGGAGGCAACACACTAGCTGCTGCACCTGTGTCAACGAGGAAACGGCGTTTGGTTATGACGTCAGATATGTAGAGCAGTGTAGTGTTTGAAATGGCGGGGTCACTGGCCGTTAACAGTCCCCGCCGAAGTAGTTTCCCGACCAGGAACAAGGAGCCCTACAGTTGCGGGCTTGGTGACCGAACTTCTGGTGGTAAGAACAAAGCTCTCCACGATGTTCTCGCTGTCGCCTAGAGACTGATACTGGATTCGCATGGTACGTTTTCCCTGGGTGGAAGAAACGCCGGTTCTGGAGGACGTCGAGTTGTTGGGTGTCTGTAGTCTGCTGCGTATCACTGAGGTGGGACAGCGTAGCGTTATCAGACGTCGTATGAAGCCGGTCTGCCAGTGTAGCCAGCTGGGCTAATGGGGTTACCTTGAGGTGCTTCCGGGGCTTAGCGTCCCCGCGGCCCGGTCGTCGACCAGGCCTCCTGGTTGCTGGACTGATCAACCAGGCTGTTGGACGCCTGGTTGGACGCCGGGTGTCGTCAGCCATACTGAATAGGGCCGGTTGAATGTGTTTTGGACAGAGTTGTATCCACAGTGATCTCACAATCTCGCTGGGGGCTGGGCCAGTTGCAGTATGCATCACATACTGAATATGCCGCAGAAGCTGAGCTGGTGTTTTGTCTGCTAATCTTTTGTCAGTGAGGAGTTGGTCCCTTTGTTGAATGCGGCGTTTCATTGCTGCCTGTAGAAGAGCGGCCTTCAATGCAGTGTACGTCCTGGTGTCCGGTGATGACAGCGGAGGCAGTGTGCATAGCCTCCGAGGGAAGTGTTGGCAGGGTACAGGCATATCAGGCTTTCTCAGTCGAAATTTCGTGAAGGTCGAAAATAGCCTCCATCTGCATGAACCAAAATTCTGGCTCATCTGCGTTGTATGCTGGAAACCTGGTAGATAAATCCATGGCGAAGATCTAGTTTGTGACTAGGTGTTCTTTTTCACTCACTGGGTCACCAATGTAACGGTTCTATTGTTACGTAAAGTATGGTGACAAATAAACACAGACACTAAGATACTATATATATATTTGGTCGAATATACAGAAGTACACAGGTGATACTTTGGTGTGAGTTGAGCGCACTGAGCGTCGGTACAGTATCTCGCAAGTGTCTGCTCTAGACCACACTTGAAAGTAGACTCTGGTTAATGTTTGCTATTCTGCTGCTTATATGCTCGGGCAACACCTCACCGTGTTGCCCGGGCAACGCCTCACCTCATTCATCTCCAAAGGTTGACAGGAATATTAACAATGCATTTGGAGCGAGTATATTATTGGGATAATCTACTCGCTACAGAACTCCCCCTCCCAGGGGATGAAAGGAAAAATACTTGATCAAGGAACTTAGCTGGTCGGTGAATTGTACGCCCTGCTCGCGTTACATAACCATCAAGGTTATGTAACGCTATACATAACCTACCTATAAGTTCATTAAATATTCCCATCTCACAGGATGGTTAGTTATACATGGAATCAGGGGATAAAATACCAGCCTCAATAAAAAAAAAATCAACTGTGACTAACAAGAACACCACTTACGGGCTATTCATGCCCGTGCTACCTTTTGGGTGGCTTAATCCTCATCAATCAATCACAAGAAACAAGGGATCCATCTCCCGTCACGCAGGGTCCAGTCGCACCTCCACAGATCTCCAGTATCATCTATTGATACTGTTAATGGTTCAAGAGAACTACCACTTACGGGCCTACCTCAAGGTAACAATCAGGTGAGAACATAAAATATAAGGCTGATCTATTAGCCTCCGTTAGCAAAATCCGGGTACAGCATAAGAATATCTTCCAATATTCCTAAGTGTATGAAGTAATTACAGAGTTCAAAGTACCTTATACCATTTGGTCTGAAGTCACTTATAGCAGGGCAATCACAGATATAGTGTTGGTGAGTATGTCCCAGCTCTTGTTCACATAGTTTACAATTGGAATATTCACCATTGGGGGCTATTCATTACCTGCAGCCACCTGCGATACATATCGATTTTCTGATCAGGGGGAGAAAGATACTGGCAGTATGGGGCTTTAAATTTATTGAAGATTAAATTCTGCAGAACATGTAAATATATAAAGTAAGTAAATATATAAAGTTTATATTAAAATATATAAAGTAAATATATAAAGTAAGAATTAACAGTAACAATTCCAAGTCCGAGGACTAGATTTAACTTAAAAGGTACACCCGTAGTAAGTATGAGACCTTAGCCTATAGTGACATGGAAACTAATTCTGCAGAAACCTAAAGGTTAACTGGTACTAGAATTAAGGCCGAGTGCAAATGTGTAGTAATTATATAACACTAGGATATAACAGGCAGGACACAAAGAATAACTAATAAGTGAGAGACCACATAACACGTAATGTACCCGGCCAAGAGGCCGTAAAAGACCTAATGAATAAGGAGAAGGGGGTGTGACTACAAGTAGGGCTTACTAGCACCTAGACTGGGCAAAGTATTAGCTGCGGACAGCGGGACACTTGAGGACCGGCGCTGCACCCCCCTTCCCACATGCAGTGGGGAGAAAAGGGGACAACTGTGCAAAGCATGACGGGGGTACAAAGACAGCCGCTTGCAAAGGGGAGGTGGGTGGGCTTTGCGAGGGCAGCGGCGGGGCAGGCGGAGTGAGGGCAGAGCCCCACTGTGCCCCCATATTTATACGGCCCCAGACTGCCCGCGCAACGCCGTGGGACGCGCTGCGCAAATGTTTCTTTCTCCCCCATCAGAAACATCCCCGCTTGCGAAGCAGTGGCCATATCCTAGCCTAATTCTGGCAATTACAATGTCACACTGTCATTGTGACACTAGTGGAAGTTTTATGCTGTCCGTTCATATAATTCTCGATTCTAAACATGTTTACTTAGTTTAGTTCATTAATTATGCACCCCATATATCATCTTGTGGGCGGTAGTGGAAAAGGTTACAGAGGCACATAAACATGTCATAGCTCTTTATACTCTTGCTTTCTGGCTTTTGTGTGTCAGTGACTGCTCTTCTGTCTTCCCTAATTTCCTAAAATATTGCGGCTTTGACAGAAGAGATTGGAATGCCCATATCCCACTCAACTTCAGGCTTATCACATTCAGTTTTAGCTGCCTTGTTTGTGTCATCATGCTGGACAACACCTATATGAGAAGGTATCCATACAAATGAGACTTTGAAACTCCTACTGTTTGCAATAATAATGTTGTTTATAATGGAAGTTACAACTACAACCTTTTGAAGATCAATGCTAATTTTATCTAGATAATGTAATAAACGAAAGTTTTCTATGTCAACAGAAAGGCAGAAATATAAGCTACACTTTAAATACTTGTCATAAATATAACTGAAGTGAAAGCGAAGATATATGCATTTGATACTGTACAGTTTCTTGATGGCTTGCTCTAAGAGTGTGAAGCCCTTCACACCAGCCTATAAATTGTGTAATTTATTTCCATATATGCTATTTAACCTTAAAATCTATATGTCAGAAGGAAGGAAGATGTAGACGTTAATGTGACAACATTTCAAGAAATATCTCTCTCTTTAAAGTTAAATAATACAATCCTATCGCCGGTGTCCGGACACATGAAAGCTACTTAGGTATCAGTGGCCAGGCAGGTGGAGATCACAGGCTGTACAATACTGATAAATTATGTAATTCACAGAGATACGTTGATAAATATTAATGTTTTATATTTTATTAAAAATACAGATATATACTTTGTTTCATACGTTAAATGTAACAATATTTCAGTATATATTATTTATTTATTTATTTATTTATTTATTTATGCATATACAAGAATGTACATAAGGAATGTGAGGATACAAATATGGTAATTACAGTCTTGTAAAGCCACTAGCACGCGCAGCGTTTCGGGCAGGTCCTTAATCTAAGAAAATTTTAAGGAGGTAAATACTTGCAAAATTATAGACAAAAAATGATAACAGATTACATGAAATGAAAAAAAGATGAGAGAAAATTGTAGGTACAGTATATTAAAGCACATAGGTAGCTAAGATTGATTGCAATGACAGCTTGAATGGTAGTTGACAAAAAAATTGGTAGGTATAATACAGCAGAAACAATATAAGATTGGTTGCAATGACAGCTTGAATGGTAGTTGACAAAAATTGGTAGTCACAATACAGCATATGGCTAGCACATAAAAGAAGACAGCAATGAACACAATGATAAGGTTGTTTGAAATTACAAAAAAATTAGGAGATTGGGTAACACTAGGTACAGAGCAAATTTAAAGCTCAGTGTAGGAAACTAAGAAGATGAAGTTAGGTACTTTTTGGTTTTGCTTTTAAATAAGGCAAAAGTTTTACAGTTTTTCAATTCACTAGGGAGTGAGTTCCATAAACTAGGTCCCTTAATTTGCATAGAGTGTTTACACAGATTAAGTTTGACCCTGGGGATATCAGTTAGTTAGTTAGTTTAGTTCATTTATTATGCACCCCATACCCATTTTGTGGGCGGTAGTGGAAAGGGTTACAGAGGCACATAATGGGCTCAGGGACTGAACCCCACAATTCATTTAGCTAAGCAAGTTACAATCTTGATGAGCTAGTTACAAAATTCAATATAAGTCATCACATCAACAATGGGTTCGAGATCGACCTCAAGTACAGGTTCTAAATTAAGCAACTGACATATGTGGAGAGCTAGTGTCAAAATTTATATGTTTGTCCTGCACACCGCCCCCCATCCAGTGGGCAGCGGTGGATAGGTTACAATCACTTAGTTACTACCTACAGTTAGCAAACTGGGGATATTTGGCTAAAATTTCTGGTAGCAGATCATTTTGAAGGGATATCAAAGAGATATTTATTTCTGGTGTGGTGATAATGGGTCCTATTACATCTGTCCAGGGAGAGTTTCAGAGCATGGTTTGCATTTGCATTATATAAGCATAGTATATATAATTCAGTATATACAATATATAATAAGAGTGTCAGACCACGGAGGAAGAATTGAAACAGGAATTTCCTTTAGTACTTTCTTATATTAATACATGTTCAGAGCGAACCATTCCTTCTGAAGATGTATTAATATACGAAAGTACTTAGAGCATTCTATTGTGGTTTTAATATTGAACAATTATACATCTACGAAACAGACAAATCTGGTGTCCGAAATAGTAAAAATATTAGTGTGCAATGTGATCAATGTAAGGGGGATATTGGGTGTGCCTCGTATCCCCTACAACAACAAGAAGTTCGAGAGCGATGAGGACGCCACCTACTAGCTTCAGGATGTCGTCGAATCTAAATCAACAATATACTACCGCCGCTACTTTCTCGGAAACGTAAGTACCTGCCGCTTTACTTCTCTCACCCTGCCTAGCCTGGCCTGACCTGGCCTAGCCAGACCTGACCAGACCTGACCAGACCTGACCTGGCCTAGCCTTACCTAGCCTAGTCTAACCTGGCCTAGTCTGACCTGACCTGGCCTAGCCTTATCCAACACTAATCACCACACGTGACAGCCCAAACGAATCGCAAATAAGTACACGTAACAAGTCATATGTCCGGACACTCTTTCACCTTGGGGACTGAGTGGTAACTATTGTATAGAAGAGCCGGCTCCCTGAGAGTGGTAAGAGGGCGTGATAAGAGGCTAACGTGTGGTCTTGAAGGAAGTCGATAAAGCAGACAATTTTCAAAAGGAAGGGCAGCATAACGAGCAGACAGGAATGGACAGACAGTCAGTTATCCCATAATGTGTAATACGCCCCACACAGCATGGGTGGAGTGGGGGGGGGGGGGTTGTAGCAGGGCACAGTATGGTGATGGTGCGGGTGAAGTACACACCCACTGAATTCCTGCCATCAATAATTGTTTTCATAACCATTAGAACAATGGCATCCCTCCAGCCACCATCCTTCCACTGACCCCCTCCTCTGGTCCTCCACCTCAGACAATAACCCCCCACACCCCCTCTCCCTTCCAGACATCAGCATGTCAAAATCAGTACCATAATGTGTTTAAACTATTTAAACTAAGTCATTGTGTATCTCAAGGTATCTTAATTCATTTGAAAGTGTACATGTGCATTCGTTCATATACTCGCCTAATTGTGCTTGCTGGGGTTGAGCTCGGGCTCTTTATTTATTTTATTTATTTATGCATATACAAGAATGTACATAAGGAATGTGAGGATACAAATATGGTAATTACAGTCTTGTAAAGCCACTAGCACGCGCAGCGTTTCGGGCAGGTCCTTAATCTAAGAAAATTTTAAGGAGGTAAATACTTGCAAAATTATAGACAAAAAATGATAACAGATTACATGAAATGAAAAAAAGATGAGAGAAAATTGTAGGTACAGTATATTAAAGCACATAGGTAGCTAAGATTGATTGCAATGACAGCTTGAATGGTAGTTGACAAAAAAATTGGTAGGCACAATACAGCAGAAACAATATAAGATTGGTTGCAATGACAGCTTGAATGGTAGTTGACAAAAATTGGTAGTCACAATACAGCATATGGCTAGCACATAAAAGAAGACAGCAATGAACACAATGATAAGGTTGTTTGATATTACATAAAAATTAGGAGATTGGGTAACACTAGGTACAGAGCAAATTTAAAGCTCAGTGTAGGAAACTAAGAAGATGAAGTTAGGTACTTTTTGGTTTTGCTTTTAAATAAGGCAAAAGTTTTACAGTTTTTCAATTCACTAGGGAGTGAGTTCCATAGACTAGGTCCCTTAATTTGCATAGAGTGTTTACACAGATTAAGTTTGACCCTGGGGATATCAAAGAGATATTTATTTCTGGTGTGGTGATAATGGGTCCTATTACATCTGTCCAGGGAGAGTTTCAGAGCATGGTTTGCATTTAAGAACAGGGTTTTGTAAATGTAGTTGACACAAGAGAATGTGTGGAGGGAGTTAATATTTAGCAAGTTTAGGGATTTAAACAAGGGAGCTGAGTGTTGTCTGAAAGCTGAGTTAGTTATCATTCTGATAGCAGATTTTTGCTGTGTGATGATGGGCTTAAGGTGATTTGCAGTGGTAGACCCCCATGCACAGATACCATAATTAAGATAGGGGTAGATTAGTGCATAATATAGTGAGAGGAGAGCAGAGTTAGGAACATAATATCTGATTTTGGAGAGTATACCAACTGTCTTAGAGACTTTCTTAGTTATGTGTTGAATGTGGGTGCTGAAGTTGAGTCTCTTGTCTAGGAATAGGCCAAGAAACTTGCCATCATCTTTATTACTGATGTTAATGTTGTCTATCTGTAGCTGAATTGCATTTGATGATTTGCTTCCAAATAAGATGTAGTAAGTCTTTTCGATGTTTAATGTTAGTTTGTTCGTTGACATCCATAAGTGGACTTTTTTTAATTCATTATTCACAACATTATTTAGTGTATGTGGGTTGAGGTTTGAATAGATGAGAGTAGTATCGTCAGCAAACAGTATAGGTTTGAGAATATTAGAGACATTAGGCAGATCGTTTATATATATAAGAAATAGCCTATTCCTGAGCCTATTAGGCTCTATCATATCTACACTTGAACCTGTGTATGGAGTCAGCCTCCACCACATCACTTACTAATGCATTCCATTAGATATAATCATATATGATTACACATAATCATAATCATTCCATACACATAATCATATATGTGTACGTCAACGTATACATACATGCGTATATATACTTCATATTAAAATACTGATAAATGAATGACCATGAACAAATTAATTTATAATTGTAGCATTATATATAATTTTAATAGACTATTTATTTATTTTATTTATTTATGCATATACAAGAATGTACATAAGGAATGTGAGGATACAAATATGGTAATTACAGTCTTGTAAAGCCACTAGCACGCGCAGCATTTCGGGCAGGTCTTTAATCTAAGAAAATTTTAAGGAGGTAAATACTTGCAAAATTTATAGACAAAATAATGATAACAGTTACATGAAATGAAAAAAAGATGAGAGAAAATTGTAGGTACAGTATATTAAAGCACATAGGTAGCTAAGATTGATTGCAATGACAGCTTGAATGGTAGTTGACAAAAATTGGTAGGCACAATACAGCAGAAACAATATAAGATTGATTGCAATGACAGCTTGAATGGTAGTTGACAAAAATTGGTAGTCACAATACAGCATATGGCTAGCACATAAAAGAAGACAGCAATGAACACAATGATAAGGTTGTTTGATATTACATAAAAATTAGGAGATTGGGTAACACTAGGTACAGAGCAAATTTAAAGCTCAGTGTAGGAAACTAAGAAGATGAAGTTAGGTACTTTTTGGTTTTGCTTTTAAATAAGGCAAAAGTTTTACAGTTTTTCAATTCACTAGGGAGTGAGTTCCATAGACTAGATCCCTTAATTTGCATAGAGTGTTTACACAGATTAAGTTTGACCCTGGGGATATCAAAGAGAGATTTATTTCTGGTGTGGTGATAATGGGTCCTATTACATCTGTCCAGGGAGAGTTTCAGAGCATGGTTTGCATTTAAGAACAGGGTTTTGTAAATGTAGTTGACACAAGAGAATGTGTGGAGGGAGTTAATATTTAGCAAGTTTAGGGATTTAAACAAGGGAGCTGAGTGTTGTCTGAAAGCAGAGTTAGTTATTATTCTGATAGCAGATTTTTGCTGTGTGATGATGGGCTTAAGGTGATTTGCAGTGGTAGACCCCCATGCACAGATACCATAATTAAGATAGGGGTAGATTAGTGCATAATATAGTGAGAGGAGAGCAGAGTTAGGAACATAATATCTGATTTTGGAGAGTATACCAACTGTCTTAGAGACTTTCTTAGTTATGTGTTGAATGTGGGTGCTGAAGTTGAGTCTCTTGTCTAGGAATAGGCCAAGAAACTTGCCATCATCTTTATTACTGATGTTAATGTTGTCTATCTGTAGCTGAATTGCATTTGATGATTTGCTTCCAAATAAGATGTAGTAAGTCTTTTCGATGTTTAATGTTAGTTTGTTCGTTGACATCCATAAGTGGACTTTTTTTAATTCATTATTCACAACATTATTTAGTGTATGTGGGTTGAGGTTTGAATAGATGAGAGTAGTATCGTCAGCAAACAGTATAGGTTTGAGAATATTAGAGACATTAGGCAGATCGTTTATATATATAAGAAATAGCCTATTCCTGAGCCTATTAGGCTCTATCATATCTACACTTGAACCTGTGTATGGAGTCAGCCTCCACCACATCACTTACTAATGCATTCCATTAGATATAATCATATATGATTACACATAATCATAATCATTCCATACACATAATCATATATGTGTACGTCAACGTATACATACATGCGTATATATACTTCATATTAAAATACTGATAAATGAATGACCATGAACAAATTAATTTATAATTGTAGCATTATATATAATTTTAATAGACTATTTATTTATTTTATTTATTTATGCATATACAAGAATGTACATAAGGAATGTGAGGATACAAATATGGTAATTACAGTCTTGTAAAGCCACTAGCACGCGCAGCATTTCGGGCAGGTCTTTAATCTAAGAAAATTTTAAGGAGGTAAATACTTGCAAAATTTATAGACAAAATAATGATAACAGTTACATGAAATGAAAAAAAGATGAGAGAAAATTGTAGGTACAGTATATTAAAGCACATAGGTAGCTAAGATTGATTGCAATGACAGCTTGAATGGTAGTTGACAAAAATTGGTAGGCACAATACAGCAGAAACAATATAAGATTGATTGCAATGACAGCTTGAATGGTAGTTGACAAAAATTGGTAGTCACAATACAGCATATAGCTAGCACATAAAAGAAGACAGCAATGAACACAATGATAAGGTTGTTTGATATTACATAAAAATTAGGAGATTGGGTAACACTAGGTACAGAGCAAATTTAAAGCTCAGTGTAGGAAACTAAGAAGATGAAGTTAGGTACTTTTTGGTTTTGCTTTTAAATAAGGCAAAAGTTTTACAGTTTTTCAATTCACTAGGGAGTGAGTTCCATAGACTAGATCCCTTAATTTGCATAGAGTGTTTACACAGATTAAGTTTGACCCTGGGGATATCAAAGAGAGATTTATTTCTGGTGTGGTGATAATGGGTCCTATTACATCTGTCCAGGGAGAGTTTCAGAGCATGGTTTGCATTTAAGAACAGGGTTTTGTAAATGTAGTTGACACAAGAGAATGTGTGGAGGGAGTTAATATTTAGCAAGTTTAGGGATTTAAACAAGGGAGCTGAGTGTTGTCTGAAAGCAGAGTTAGTTATTATTCTGATAGCAGATTTTTGCTGTGTGATGATGGGCTTAAGGTGATTTGCAGTGGTAGACCCCCATGCACAGATACCATAATTAAGATAGTGGTAGATTAGTGCATAATATAGTGAGAGGAGAGCAGAGTTAGGAACATAATATCTGATTTTGGAGAGTATACCAACTGTCTTAGAGACTTTCTTAGTTATGTGTTGAATGTGGGTGCTGAAGTTGAGTCTCTTGTCTAGGAATAGGCCAAGAAACTTGCCATCATTTTTATTACTGATGCTAATGTTGTCTATCTGTAGCTGAATTGCATTTGATGATTTGCTTCCAAATAAGATGTAGTAAGTCTTTTCGATGTTTAATGTTAGTTTGTTCGTTGACATCCATAAGTGGACTTTTTTTAATTCATTATTCACAACATTATTTAGTGTATGTGAGTTGAGGTTTGAATAGATAAGGGTAGTATCGTCAGCAAACAATATAGGTTTGAGAATATTAGAGACATTAGGCAGTTCGTTTATATATATAAGAAATAGAAGAGGTCCTAAGATGCTGCCCTGTGGCACTCCAACGGTAATTGGTAGAGTGGAAGAAGTTGTATCATTGATGGTTACATATTGGTGTCTGTCACTAAGATAGGATCGGATGTAGTCAAGGGCAAGGCCTCGGATTCCATAATGCTGGAGTTTAAGTAAGAGGTAGTTGTGATTAACAGTATCAAAGGCTTTTCTTAGGTCAATGAAGAGTCCAATCGGAAACTCATTTTTGTCAAGGGCTGAGTAGATAACGTCAAGGAGACTAATGATTGCATCGTTGGTGCTCTTTTGGGACCGGAAGCCAAACTGGCAGGGGCTGAGTATGTCGAATTTTACGAGGTAGGAATAGAGCTGTTTGTAAATAATTTTTTCAAATATTTTTGATAGAATGGGTAGATTTGATATTGGTCTATAATTGTTTATGTCCGCCGGATTGCCTCCTTTATGGACTGGCGATACTCTTGCTTTTTTGAGGATATCAGGGAAGGTGTGACACTCTATAGATTTGTTGAACAGTAGTGCTATGGGTGGGGGCAAGGGCATGGGAGGCTCTCTTGTACACAATGGACGGAATTTCACTGGTGTTCCCTGCCTTGGTTTTTAGAGAGTGTATGATGGACACAACATCTGCCGGGCTGATTGGTGAAAGGAGAAGAGAGTTTGGATAGCTGCCTGAGAGATATGTGTTAATATGTGTCTGAGTCTGTGGAATTTTACTGTGGCAAGATTAGCACCAACCGATGAAAAGAAACTATTAAATTCATTTGCCATTTCTAAATCAGTTGACGGTATATCCCCATCCTTGTAGAGTTTTATTTGGTTATGTGAGTGTTGTTTAGTTCCTAGGATACTAGAGATAGTTTTCCAAGTGCTAATTACATGTTTATACATTTGAATGGTCCAGACAGGTGGCCAGCCTTGGACATATACACTTCTGGTAGGCACAATGACCTCATGTTAGACCCTTGATAGATTATGTGAGAGAGAGAGAGAGCTGGGGCAGGGAGGTGCGTGCCCCAGGGAGATAATCTATGCCCATGCCCCGCCTCAAGGTCAGTTCTCGAGTCACACCAAGAATAACAATCGAGCAAGTTGTCCTGACCAGGATGTGGCATATTAGGGAGGGTTGAGGAATAGGAAGCCTGTCTGATAGGGCTCTTGGCAAGCAGTTCTCCCTCAGTCTACCTATCTATATGGAAGAAATGTATCTAGGCCCTCCTCCCCCCTGCCTATTCTTTCTCCCCAACCTTTCTTCCTTCATTTCCTCCCTCCTTCCCTCCCCCTTACTGGTGAGAGAGTAGGAGTGTGAGAGTGGTTAGAGAACTCGTAGTTCTCACGCTCGTGAAATTGTCTGCGACCCTGGAGGAGTAGAGCGGAGGGGGGGGGTGAAAGTAGGTGACGATGGAGGAGTAGAGGGGAGCATTATATGCAGTGAACGTAGGTGTCTATGGAAGAGTACATCATAGAGGAGGGTGAAAGGAAGGTGACGGAGGAGGAGGAGAAGGGAGGGGGTATGAAGGTAGGTGATGATGGAGGAGTAGAGGGGAGGAGGGGGGCAAAGGTAGGTGTCTATGGAAGAGTACATCATAGAGGGGGGTGAAGGTAGGTGGCGATGGAGTAGAGCAAAAGGGGTGGGGGTTAAAAGTAATCCTGAGTTTAATTTTTTAGTTATATATAGTGACACCTCGGCTTACGAATGAATATTTATGAACTTTTCGGGTTACGAATGAATATTTATGAACTTTTCGGGTTACGAGCCTAATTTCTTCGAAAAATTTGAATCGGGTTACAAACTTTACCTCGGGAAAGGAGTTTGTTGATATACGTATGGGCTGACCTAGCGCGTGGTGGCATGGTGATCGCGCCTCAGTTTACCAGTGTCTCCTGCCTAGTAAGTATCGCGCCTGAATTCTTTGTAAAGCATTACATTTGTTTTGGGATTTTTGGCTATTTGAACATAAAATTTGTTATGATATATCTTGCCATGAGTCCCAAGAAAGCCAGTGGTAAGGTTCAAGCCAAGAAAACACATGTGAGAATGACCATAGAGGAAAAACAAGAGAGCATTCATAAACATCAAAAAGGTGCACAGGTTGTTGAACTAGCTAGGCAGTACAACAAATCTATGTCAACAATATGCACTGTACTTGCTAAGAAAAAGGACATTATGAGCATTAAAGTGGCAAAAGGCATATCAACAATCCCGAAACAAAGAACACAAACACTTGAGGATGTTAAAGTTTTTATTAATTTGGATACACAACAAGGAGTTAGCAGGTGATAGCATTTCAGAGGCCATCATTTGTGAGAAACCAAGGCATTTGCATGAAGACCTTTTAAAGAAAACCCCTGGAACGAGGGGGAAAAAGATGAATCAAGTTTGAAAATGTGAAAAGTTTGTGTGACAATAGAGCCTCGTGGAAAACTTTTGCTGTGGTCATTACCTGGTGGAATGCACCCAGGATGGAGTATTAGGGCTATACATCTTTTAAATCATAAAAGTAATAAACATTTCCCATCAACCTTACAAACAATATTAACCTATTTTCATGTATTTCCCCCATGTGCATTTTAACAAAGTTGCTAAATTGCCTTTATCATTCTGTAAAATTTCAATTACAGTACTGTATGTATAATTTTGTTAGTATAAATGGACTGAATATTCTGAAATTGCTATTAATTTTACAATTTCAGATTCAAAGGTGGTCTGGACACCCAATTTGGTCAGACAGGTGAAGAGAGCATTTAGGATAGTTCGAAGAGATGAAGATGGTCGCAATTGTGTTCGAAAAGGCAAACGCCCCCCTTTGCTCCTGACATTATGTTCAACCATTGACCTCTGCACACCTAACACAAGGTAGGTTGAAAACTCCTCTTTCATGTCATTGGTACATTAGCCAGAAACTCAGGGCTCATGTAGGAATATCCCTAAAAAAAAAAAAGTGGCCCCAACAATGCATCCTCCAAGTCTGGAGGATGAGCAGGAGCATTGTCGAGAAGCAGGACCTTGAGTGTCAAACTTTTCTCTTGCAGATATTTTTTGATGGCAGGGCAAACCACTCCACATCACAGTTTTTCTGCACGTTATATATTTTTTAAAACTCTTGGATTTTCGGAATGATACACGAGCAAGGGTTTAATTTTCAAATCGCCACACAGCACAAGAGTTAGCCTATCCTGACACAAGTTAGCCCAAGTTAGCTTGTGTCCGGGCAGTGACGTCTCCTCTTGGGTAATGTATGTCCTCTTCGGCAATTTTTTCCAGAATAGCTATGTCTCCTCACAATTAAACACTTGTTGTGGAATGTATCCATCAATACAGCACAGTGTATCTACAAAATTTTAATTTTTTACTTATATATAGTGTCACCTCGGCTTACAAATGAATATTTATGAACTTTTCGGGTTACGAGCCTAATTTCTTCGAAAAATTTGAATCGGGTTACAAACTTTGCCTCGGGAAATGAGTTTGTTGATATGCGTATGGGCTGACCTAGCGCGTGGTGGCATGGTGATCGCACCTCAGTTTACCAGTGTCTCCTGCCTAGTAACTATCGTGCCTGAATTCTTTATAAAGCATTACATTTGTTTTGGGATTTTTGGCTATTTGAACATAAAATTTGTTATTAAATATCTTGCCATGAGTCCCAAGAAAGCCAGTGGTAAGGTTCAAGCCAAGAAAACACATGTGAGAATGACCATAGAGGAAAAACAAGAGAGCATTCATAAACGTCAAAACGGTGCACAGGTTGTTGAACTAGCTAGGCAGTGCAACAAATCTATGTCAACAATATGCACTATACTTGCTAAGAAAAAGGACATTATGAGCGTTAAAGTGGCAAAAGGCATATCAACAATCCCGAAACAAAGAACACAAACACTTGAGGATGTTGAAAAGTTTTTATTAATTTGGATACACAACAAACAGTTAGCAGGAGAAACCAAGGCATTTGCATGAAGACCTTTTAAAGAAAACCCCTGGAACGAGGGGGAAAAAGATGAATCAAGTTTGAAAATGTGAAAAGTTTGTGTGACAATAGAGCCTCGTGGAAAACTTTTGCTGTGGTCATTACCTGGTGGAATGCACCCAGGATGGAGTATTAGGGCTATACATCTTTTAAATCATAAAAGTAATAAACATTTCCCATCAACCTTACAAACCATATTAACCTACTTTCATGTATTTCCCCCATGTGCATTTTAACAAAGTTACTAAATTGCCTTTATCATTCTGTAAAATTTCAATTACAGTATACTGTATATAATTTTGTTAGTATAAATGGACTGAATATTCTGAAATCACTATTAATTTTACAATTTCAGATTCAAAGGTGGTCTGGACACCCAATTTGGTCAGACAGGTGAAGAGAGCATTTAGGATAGTTCGAAGAGATGAAGATGGTCACAATTGTGTTTGAAGAGGCAAACGCCCCCCTTTGCTCCTGACATTATGTTCAGCCTATTGACCCCTGCACACCTAACACAAGGTAGGTTGAAAACTCCTCCTTCATGTCATTGGTTCATTAGCCAGAAACTTAGGGCCCATGCAGGAATATCCCTAAAAAAAAAAAGTGGCCCCAACAATGCATCCTCCAAGTCTGGAGGATGAGCAGGAGCATTGTCGAGAAGCAGGCCCTTTAGTGTCAAACTTTTCTCTTGCAGATAATTTTTGATGGCAGGGCAAACCACTCTACATCACAGTTTTTCTGCACGTTATATATTTTTTAAAACTCTTGGATTTTCGGAATGATACACGAGCAAGGGTTTAATTTTCAAATCGCCACACAGCACAAGAATTAGCCTATCCTGACACAAGTTAGCCCAAGTTAGCTTGTGTCCGGGCAGTGACGTCTCCTCTTGGGTAATGTATGTCCTCTTCGGCAATTTTTTCCAGAATAGCCATGTCTCCTCACAATTAAACACTTGTTGTGGAATATATCCATCAATACAGTATCTACAAAATCTTTAAAATCACGAACAAATCTTTCAGCCCCTACTTTGTCTGAGCTGGCACCCTCGCCATGCCTCACAACACTATGAATACCACGTCTTTTTTCAAAATTTCTCAAACCATCCCCTACTCACCTTAAAACTCTTTCGTATCTGCAAAACTCGTTCTAGGGGTTTTCTTTATAAGATCTTGCATGAAGATTTCATTGTTGACCAAACCACACACTGGAAATTGAATAGACGACGACATTTCGATCCGTCCTGGACCATTATAAAGTCGATTGTGATGAGATGAGGGAAGCAAGAGCATTAAGTAGGCAAGAGAGAGAGGTGAGGAGATGGCAAGTATGTACGTATGTACATGAATAAAACATGTACATACTTATACATAACGTGTGTAAATAGTGTAATAAACACAATAACAGTATTTTGGGAGGAGGAATGTTGGCGAGTAATGTGTTGGAGGAGGGAGGGAGGACTGGCAGGGTGTGGCAGCTCACTCATGTTTTTTGGGCTCACCATACCAACATAGTGGATCGTTATGGTGAATACATACGTAGATGGGTATATACAAAGTGTGTATATAGTGTAATAACAGCAAAAACACTGTTTGATTGTAGAATATGTCGCATATATGAGGCCCATAATTTTGAGCATAGCGATGTTCTATACTTTGAATTATATAAATTCCACAAATTACACACTTTTAAATAATATTACAGCAAAAAAAAAGAAGAAATGAATGAGAAACTTCAAAATAATTGCGCAACATTTTATTCGCAGCAACTGCCGTCGCACGGGGTGGCGGGGCCGATAGACCCCCATCGCTCCAACGCTCAGCGCCCATAATTTGCTCAACTTCCCAGCTCCATCGCAGCTAAAGTAAGTCACATACAATATTTTTTGTTTAGTTTCCCCGTGATCAGACTGCATTTTAACAATATAAGAAGAGAAACAAAATTTTTGGAAAGAATTTATTTCTTGTGCACCAGGGTGTTATTTGGAGACAGAGCAGTTCAGTGGTTAACTACTAAATTTTTTTTTCTCCCACACACACACCCCCCTAGGAAGCAGCCTGTAACAGCTAACTCCCAGATACCTATTTACTGTTAGGTAACAGGGGTCATCCCCTTTTGTACAAAGAATCTGCTAAAGCTTTTAGGGCTAATCTTTGACACTCGTTTGTCTTTGTCGCCCCATATTTTTTACGTCCGAGTTGAATGCTCTAAGGCCCTTAACTAACTTTAGGTCATGTCCCATACTTCTTGGGGAGCTAATCGACACTGCTCCTCTCTTTACATTCCTCTCTCGTTCTGTCTAAACTCGATTATGGCCCTGTTTACTCGTCTGCTTCTCCTTCTACCCTTCACCATCTGGACACACTGCATCATACTGGGTTACGGCTCAGCTCTGGTACCTTTCCTTCGACACCTACCCTAAGCCTGTATGTTGAAACTGGCGTCCTGTTTCTACAGGATCGCCATGATCGCTACTGTCTTCTCCACCTTGCACGGTCCTTACAGCACCCTCACTCTTGCTTACGTCATGCCTTGACCTTTACCCATCCTGTGGTTCCTGTTCTCCTTCACCACCTATCTCTTTCTGTACGGTTGTCTCTCTTACAAAATGCTCTTTCAGTTTGTGTTACCAATTTTTCCCCTCGTGTCATTCTGTCTTTGCCCCTATGGAGGGGAAGTGAAGGGTGAAGCAAGACCGTATGCCCCAACTTCAGGCACACACAGAAAATCACGTTTTGGTCCCGCCTCTCAACTGTGTATTTGAAGTTGGGGCGTATGGTGTTGAACTGCTTTAGCCTTCACCTGAGTGCTTGTAGGTCTTACGTAAGACGTTGACTCAAGGAGTGGCCTCAAAACTTGCTGTGATTTATGGGGAAATCCGGTTGTAAGACTTTTACAAAGTCAGTAATATACTGTGGTAGAGTATGCAGCTGCCAGTGCCTTGGGCAAGGGTTTACGTCGCCTCACAGCTCCAGTGGATTTTCTGCTTGGTGTATATCAGGTTGTGATTTTGTGTGTGTACCGTATTGTTATGATCGCCGTCTGATAAGTCCTTTCTGGCCTCAAGAGTCATTTTTACCCACCTAGAAAGATTGCAGATGGCCAAAGCAGTTATTTAAGTTAAGAAGGGACAAGTCTTAAACAGAATTTTGCATAATATTTGACTGTAAAGGGGTAAATTGAGGTAGATTGAAAAACAAAATGGTGAACCGGGCAGGCGGTACTCACAATTAGGCGAGTACACTCGGGAACTTTTAAAGTGCAACCAAACATGCTTCAGGCTCTCACAACAAGAGGTGAGTGGTGGTGGCTCAGGTGCTCAGCCAATCAGAGCACCTAAGGAGGGAGGGCAGGAGTGAGAGGGGGGTGGTATGTGGTAGTTTGGTGACAGTTGTGTGTAGTTTGTTCATCTTCATTGTAAGTTTCATGGCTTGGTGTGCATTTCCCTAGTAAATTTAATTATTGAAAAATTCAGGTGTTTGATTTTTTAAATCAACTTTTTAAATGTTGAGTTGTTAAAGCCTCAAAGTGCATGGAGTTGGTTTGGGAGTATGGCATCCTCATGCTGTTGCGTGCTCGCGTGAGGTAGCAAAGGTGATGTAAAGTTGTGGGGTGTACATGCTTGGGACGTCCTCTCTCGGGATGGCTGGTGTTAGACCTGTGTGTTTGTCGGTTGTTGAAAAGGCGTCATCCTTTGCTGTTGTGGTATTGATTTTACATTGTTCATCTTGTAATTAATACTGTAGTGCGATATCTAGGGCTACCATTTGTAGGTTTAAAATGTCTAATACAAACAGTTGTCCAATGAGTTTTAATAGGAAATATCATCCACCAAGCACCATTGTACAATTATATTAATTGATAGTATATGGATTGTGCAGAACTGCTTAGAATGATCTTTAACACTTGGCTATATTGGTCATGTCAAATACCTGCGCGGTGAATGCTCAAAGACCCTTTCTTTATTCAGTGTTGTCACATACCTCATGGGGGTATGGATAGGCAAACACTCATTCGGTTAAACTTGCCTTGTAGTACTTTCAGAGCTCAGTAATTTGGAATCTGGTTAGCACTTTCCAAATAAATTGACCTTTAAAGTGAAATCCTATTTAGGTTTAAAACATTATACCGAATGAGAAACTCGGATTATATAGCCGAACACCAGAAATGTTGTTATTCAATTTGGTTGCCTAAAGCACATTCAAGGACTACACATTACATGGCATTCCAGGAATCCTCTATACCTTGCCTTATGCTGTAAACATTGCCACAACCCTGTGTTTTATTGATTTAAATGGCCACAGGGAGGCATACAACACTGCAGATTATGATGTCATTAGTTATCCACTGTGCTGACAAGTGGGCTGACTGATGTTCGTTGACACCTGTATCGTGCTTCAATTTAATCGCCAGGAGATCACCCTCTCACTAGACTCGTCTGTAGGAAGTAGAGTATAGTATCTCAAATTACCTTGGATCATAAATAGCATAAGACTTGGGGGTAGGAGAGGGTTGCAGTGTTTGTCATGGCTCTCAGTTGTTCCTGGTATTAGGCAATTTAGTTCTGGAATCATTTTTGTTGGCCAATGTTAAACTTTTTCGAAAGTAGATGTTTTTCTGAAAGGGAAGGGGGGGGGGAACCTCTATGCTTGGATACAGTTATCTAAGTGAATACTTAGATTTATACAGTAGAATAACTACCTTCTTTTCCTTAGTCAAAAAGGTTGCTTGTTTATTTCTAGGGACTTGTATTTTCTTTTATTTTTAACTGCAGCAACTTTCAGTGAATGATAGATTCTTACTGAAAGGACCTTTACTTCATTGTTGTTGCTTTATGGTCATCTCATTGTGTACAGGGATTCTGTGAAGCTTTTGGGGTTAGTCTTTGACACTCGTTTGTCTTGGTCAGCCCATATCTCTTGCCTCCGAGTTGAATGCTCTAAGGCCCTTAACCTCCTTAAGGTTTTGTCCCATACTTCTTGGGGAGCGGATAGGCGCACGCTCCTCTATTTGCACTCCTCTCTCGTCCTGTCTAAACTCAATTATGGTTGCCCTGCATACTCTTCTGCTTCTCCTTCTACTCTTCGCCATCTTGATGCTTTGCACCATACTGGGTTGCGTCTCGGCTCTGGTGGCTTTCGTTCGACTCCCGCCCTTAGTTTGTATGTTGACACTGGCTTTCTCTCTCTTCAGGACTGCCGTGATCGCTACTGTCTTCGCTATCTTGCGCGGTCCTTCCAACATCCTTCCTCTCGCCTCTGTCGTGCATTGACTTTTCCTCCTCCTGTGGTTCCTGTTCCTCTTCATTGTCTCCCACTTTCTGTCCAGTTATCTTGCTTACAGGATTCTCTTTCTGTTCATATTTCTAATGTTTCTCCTCGTATTGTTCCTTCATTACCTCCGTGGAGAGTCCCCCTTCCCAAGTTTTCTACGTCCTTGACTTGTATTATTAAAGCCTTTACCCCTTCTACAATTCTGAAAAGGCTCTTCCTTGAGCACTTTTCTTCGCACTCCCACTCTATTTCCATCTTCCCTGATGGGTCTAAGTCTGTGGATGGTGTGGGCTACTCTGTTGTTTTTCCTGACCGTACTTACATGTGTCGCCTCCCTTCGGAGGCTAGCGTCTTTACGGCAGAACTTTATGCTATTCTCGATGCTCTAAGTCTCTTGCTTTCTCATTCTCATTCCTCCTTTGTGGTTGTAGTTGATTCTCGTAGTGCCCTCATGGCTCTAGGGTCCTTTAATCCTGTCCATCCGGTGGTCATTGAGATTCAACATTGGCTGTTTCTTATTTCTAGTAAATTTAAATCAGTAGAGTTTTGCTGGGTTCCCAGCCATATTGGTGTTTCAATGAGCGTGCGGATGCTGCCGCTAAGGAAGCTATTCGTTCTTGTCCCATCTCCCGTAAAGGTATTCCTTATTCCGACTTTTATCCTGTTATTCATTCTTCCCCGTTGGCAGGGTTGTTGGTCCTCTGTGGTTGGTAACAAGCTGCGTACTCTCAAACTTAGTGTGTCCCCGTGGCCTTCCTCCTACCACCGTAACCGGCGGTGGGACACTGCTTTGGCACGGCTGTGGGTTGGTCATACCCGCTTAACCCACGGTCACTTAATGGAGCGCCGCCCTGCTCCTTATTGTCCGAATTGCGTATTCCCTCTTACAGTTGTGCATATCCTTGTTGAATGTCCTGACTTCCAGGACGAGCGTGTGTCTTGCTTTCCGACCGTCCCTCGCAGTCACTTGTCCCTCGATAGAATTCTAGGTGAATCGGATACTTTTGATATCGTTCGCCTTGTGCGTTTTTGTTCTCGTATTGGCATTCTTGGTGATATTTAGCGCCCTCTGATTATTTCGCACTTTGATGGTGCTACATGGCCTTCCCGGTTTGGTGCCTTCTTTTGGTAATTACCTTACCTTCATTGTTGTTTCATTTTAATGTGGTAGTTGTGATATGGATTGTTCTGGCTCACGTGCAAGGTCTTAGAAAAAAATCCGTTTTATATTAAGAAATTGCCAGTCTTGTTACTATTTGTAGAGTTAGAGATCTGCATTAAGGCCTCAATATTATATTCTTTACTTTTTTTTTATAACATATTATCGGCAATTTTTGTGGTTGGTAATATTTAGATTAATGTCAGTGATGTATATGACAAGGGTTAAGACCCCTTGTGGTATGACTGGGGAAGAATGCTGTCATTTCTTTAACAAATGAAAGGGTCCTCATAACTATTCTTTTGTCCTTTCTACCATGTACCTGTTTGTTGCTTCTTGGTCTTTCATTTGGTACTTTGCAACATTACCAAAGGCCATTGTTTTAATAGCCAATTACCATTTCTAAAAAAAATGAGCAGGTTCATTAGGCAGGGTTTGTTTTTAGCAAACAAAGTTTTACAAAAAAATTCCATTCCTTCAGGACCTTGCAGATGTTAGGTCAAACTAATTGACAGTAATCTGTTTTGCCCTTTCAAACAATGATTGTTTTAATCTAGGTAAAATATTTCAGAATATCCAAAGTTTGGCAGACAAATCATTTAAGAGCTTTGATTAAATTTAAGTTACCAAAGACTGTGAAAACCATGTTGTATAGATGCTTCAGTGTCACTTTTCTAATGTTTTGTAAATTTAAGTGATCTTTAGTTAATTTAATCATAATTTGTACAAAGCTTAGGTGTTGCATAGCTTTAAATTTATTTTCAAATATGGAAACTAAAATATTGACTAGTTTCTTCCACTTTAATATTTCAGACTAATTTGCAATATTTGTTAGTTTATGTAAATTTAATAGGTAGTCCACTTTTACATCTTTTCAATGCATTTTGCATGCACCTATGTAACAAGTTACAAATAAGTACTTTGTAAAATTTACACCTATTCTGAAAGTAAAAAAATTTCAGATGTTTAAACATTGCATCAATAGTAGTAAACAATTTCCAGCATAATTTCAGGATAAGGTATATAAAGTAGTTTCATTAAAATTGTTTTATTTAATAAGTTTTACATATAGTATTTATAATACATCTAATATTTATTACTGTTTCAGGTTGTGGGACAGATGCTCCTAGATGAACAGAAGATCCAAAAGGCCAAGACAACTCCAGAGACAATCACCTGTAAAAGAAAATTAAACATTAAACAGGGACACTACTTTTATTATCATCTATGCCTAATAATAAGCCCAAAAAATCCTAACATCCTATCTTTTAAGATAGGCTCAGCAAGGCCTATCCCTTCCTCTGGTTTTATTGCAGAGCTTGTTCCCTGAATGGGTGCATTACATCCACCACTGTAGTGCCATCAACACATTGTACATATGCTTTACTGAAAGCACTGTACAATGCATGCCAGGCACTAAAGTTTTAGATGCATCCACCCATTCAGCAAACAAGCCCTGTGAGAATTAACAATGTAACCATTGTTAAGGGTCCCTATGCAAATCTAGTCCATCTATTAGATGGGTAGTAGAGCAAAGCTCTGAAAAAGCCAAGCCAGGGAAATCTGCAGGACTGCCTGGTCCCCTTTTATGAAATGGGGTAGGATCAGTACAAACTGCATCATCCCCTGTGGGTTGTAACAGTAGGACATGGTTACACACCTATAAATGGACTAGATAAGAGAATTAAGATTAGGTCATTGATATAGCTAAAACATCAAATTCAAACTCACCCACTTTTGCAGAGTAAAGGAGCCTCACTCCAAGCCAGTCCATGCATCATAATCACTTTCACCTAAAAAATATTTCAACAAATTAGTTTCAGATCTAATCAGATCTGATTAGATCAGATCAAAGCTAATCTTTCTTTACTTTTCAAATTAGCATTCAATACTGTACTTTACAAATTCAGATGGAAAAAATTTCTTCAAGGAATTTACCTTTCCTACATATTCTAGTAGCAGTAGTAAAGATCTAATTTAGCAATATAAATATATATGGCATCAATTTGCAAAGTTTCAGTAAATGTCATTTGAGAAACTATCCACAACTGCACGTCAATGGCAATTTACATTTATCTTTAGCCAATGCTATATTGTTTAAGTTATTACTATTTTTTTTTACTTTTATGCAAATCTATTCAGATTAACCTTTACTACAACTCGCCTGATTCTGTTTAAGCAATTCTTACAACTGACAGAGGGACTTCTGGACTTTGCA
Source organism: Procambarus clarkii (assembly GCF_040958095.1). NCBI lineage: Eukaryota > Metazoa > Arthropoda > Malacostraca > Decapoda > Cambaridae > Procambarus > Procambarus clarkii. The sequence continues at coordinate 14,135,523 of NC_091237.1, read as the reverse complement.
AACCACATTCTGGAAAACTATATAAATTTAAAACCAAGCTAAAGTAAACATTGAATATTTTTTTTACTTTCAAGGGAAAAATACCATCACTTAGGACAAAACTTTTCCTGCCATTAACTTTGACTATTACCCTTAACAGTGTTATACATTTATAGATTAAAGCTTATTTAACATACATTTAATGTTAACTAAACAAGATTTATATTTCATTAAAATTATTATTAAAACACCCTCAACTATGCTGTTTAAGATCTAATGCCCCACATTACAATTTCAACATACCATTCTATTCAACACATTCCTGAAAGGACTAAACTTACAGATATGGTACCCACTAGCCTAAGCCTAGACTTCCATACCCTAATATTTAATAGGTTTTTAGCAATTAACTTCTACCCTCTAATTCCAATGTACACAACACTACTTACTGTAGATCTGCAAGTATTTTCCTGCAGCTGTTGCCAGGACCTTCCACAACCTGTCATGTGAACAGTAAATATTACTAAAAAGTTATTTGCATAGCAATGTTATTTTGTTCATACCTGTACCACCAGTTTAACAGTTGCCGTTTTAAATGGCACACTAAGTATCTTGTTGTCCCATCTTTATTACAAACATAGCTAGTCATTTCAAGTCAACATCCTACACAAATTTTATTTTCCAACAACTTTAGTCATGAACATTTTTCTGGAACATTGCAAACAAACTAATTTAACAACCATGTATAACATTGAATAAAAGCAATACAAAATTTATATATACAAATTATTATTCTTTTGCAACCACTGCTTACTACTAGGGGGACATTTATTCTGTTTAATTATGTACCAAGCTTTTTAGTCTGAAAATTCATAATTAACCCAACTATACTACCAAGACAATGTGATTTTACTAAATTTAGTAATATTTACACTAGCAACTATACAAGGCCATATTCTCTCCAGTTATCACCAGACTTGTTCAGTTCTGCCAAAGGAATGATTAACACCATGCAAGCCAACTAATATTAAAATTATAAATATTTATTAAAAGCAGAAGTTTATCATATGGGATGTTACTTTAGAAGAATGGGTGGTGTGGTGGTTATGTTATGGTTGAGTAACATGGTACAAGAGGCCAAGTAGTTGCTGAGCAAGTATGCCAATTTCAATTTCTAGCAAACTGGCAGATACAGCAAAAGTGCACACTTTCTGCATGGATTCTAATGGCAAAGTTCCTACTAGAGAGTTACTGGCCACCATTCACTAATGACTAGGGGAAGTTAGCTCAGAGCATCTTTGATGTGCTTTGATGGCAACAAAAATGTTGCCCCCTTCAAAATTTAAGCTTGTCTACAGCATTTCGTTTTTAATTAACTATGCAAGGGGGAGATTCTGAATAGCAAGTGCCAATAGGCACTGCCACTGGCTTATGGCAAAAGATTCTGTAGCAATAGAACTATAAGCCACACTTTCTCCCCCCCCCCCTCCCAACTGTTCAGTGTCAAAAGGGAGGGGGGGTGTCCATTTACTATACCACTTACATTTTAGTGTGGGCTTCATCCACTATTCTGATGTTAGCTGGAACATTTGTGCCAGCTGCTGGTTTGAAAGGGAGGCATACCATGTGCCAATTCAGGAAGCTTTCCACGTTCCTCACTGCACGTCACCTCAGGACCTCACTACCATGTTGGGAGGCAGTTGAAGACTAACCAATCAACATCCCAGGCTGGAGAGCAGTGCCAGCTCTGGGAGAGCTTACCACCTGCAAATAATTTAATACTCTTAACAATCTACACCATCTATCTCATCTTTACCTAGCCCCCAAACCTTACATTTGTCAGCATTACACCGCATCTGGTAGTCTCAACCATTTCAAAACTATAGGGCATCGGTATTTTTTTATTTGCCAATCCTGGAACTATTGCAGTCTAAACCATAATCTTGCGAATAACCGAGGTCCAAGGAGAGCTTTTAGGCACTACAGTACTTACAACACTTCTCCCAACTTAACCCCATTTATACTAATTTCCTTTGGTATAGCCATGACCTAATCAACTTCAGTCAGCATTCCCAATGATCCGAGCCCCTATCAATTTTGTGCCACTATCAAAATCTCTGCTGAAGTCAAGGTACACAAAATCACAAACCTTATCACTATTTCCTCAACTATGCAACCTAATCCATGAACATTTAGTAATAAAACTATGCGATTCATGTATCTAGTCATGTTTCTCAAAAAAGAGTAGAGAAATGGCACTTGCAATGTTAGATTCTAGTAACTTTCCTCACAATAGACTAAGCTAATTGGTCACTAACTTAAGCGTTAAAGTTAACTCAAACTTTTCCTTTAAAACTTGCTATATTAGGAACTTTCCACGACCGACCTTTACCTGACAATTAAATAGGGTAAAAACGGTATATTAAATGCAGTAAAACTACAGTAAATTCAATATGATAAACTTGCATTCTTTAAGCATGGGCTGCATAGTAAGTGAACTAAACTAAATGTTAAGCACCCTGGCAAACCACTTCGTTCTATTCAATTTCTTTATTTAATCACTTTGTCCTGCTAGAATTTTTAGATTAGATTAAAGGAACACCCTCCCTGGTAACGGCTGAACTAGTTAACCAAATATAAATATTTAGGTAAAATACTTTCATTAAACCCGTCTACTTCCCCCACCAGTAGACTTGTTCAGCTAAAGGCATAATGTAATGTTCCACTTTAGTAAATAAAGACTTAAAAAAACACTACCCCATCTGTATAGCTACCGGTTACCTGACATTCTACGCTTAAAATAACCCATCTATTGCCCATAATTGTTCGATATAACTTACCTCTCACCCGCTGGTCGAGTACACAGCAGTATATATCCTCCTCCATCACTCACCGCGTGGACACTATTTCACTCTGCCCGCAAATTGCCTCAAATCACCTACGTTGTCCATAAACATATATAGAAGAGCAACTGACCGTAACACCCGTATAGCGATCATCACCTAACGTGGGAACATTAGTAGTACTGCTGTCAAAACATAGATGGCGCCAGGACAAACGGTAATTCCTATGAACTCGCCTAGTTATGCGTAGGGAATTGAGCTTCAGCTGTTTGGTCCCGCCCCTCAGCTGTATTCACCTAGTTGTACTCACCTAATTTCTGCTTGCAGGGGTTGAGCTTTGGTTCTTTGGTCCCGACTCTCAACCGTCAATCAACAGGTGTACAGGTTCCTGAGCCTATTGGGCTCTATCATATCTACATTTGAAATTGTGTATGGAGTCAGCCTCCACCACATCACTGCTTAATACATTCCATTTGTTAACTACTCTGACACTGAAAAAATTCTTTCTAATATCTCTGTGGCTCATTTGGGTACTAAGTTCCCCTTGTTCGTGTTCCACCCGTGTTAAAGAGCTGTCTTTGTAATTATCAAAATGCATATATCTTTGCTTTCATTTGAGTTATATTTATGACAAGGGATTTAAAATTTGCCTATATTTCTGCTTCTCTGATGACATTAAAAACTTTCGTATCTACATATTACACATTACAGTATCTACATAAAATTAACATTTATCTTCATTAGGTTGTAGTTCTCATCAATAGGGAGAGCGTCGGTAAAAAAAAAAAAATTGTTTAAATATAAATATCTTTCCTCTCTCAATAATATGCCCAAAACGCTATGCGTACTAGTGGCTTTAGGTATTGTATGTACTAGCTCTATCTATAAATCCAATATTATGTTTGTAAATCGACTATTTATGTACTTTCCTGAATAAAATGAACTTTACTTTACTAATATCTAATCTCTGTGACTAAAACGTAAGAACGACTTTATCTATGCCTTTTTGATAACATATACAATTATAAGCTTTATTAGTGAATCTCTATTAATTAAACAATATATCAGAGAGTGTGTAAGGTTCGGTGTTCCATGTGCGAAGAGACATGGGAGATTTTACATCAGTACAGTAAATGTTTTGAGTAGCGAACGCATACTAACGAATAACGATTAGTATAGACCAACACTATTGTTCTATGAAGTCGATTTAACTTCCAGACATGTATTTTTCAATAAGTCTTAAATATTTTCTGGCTAGTTATGTTAGATATTATTAGAAATACGTATTCTACTTGTTAATATAATAAACTAAATTTGCGATCATTTAAGGAGAGAAGTGCGACGACTGGATCACTGTGTACAGAAAGTTGATATGCCAACAAACACTTTCCAGACAACAATATATCTTGGATAAGTCGCTCCACAACATTGACACCTGGACCGTTGACTTCCTATGAGGCCACATATATACTTATTTCATAATGGAAGTATATTATTTTATAGTAAATATATGTTTTCTCGTGTTCTGCATTAAGCACCAACATTATAGTGAATAAATATACCATATTTCTTCATTATTTAAGTAATGCTAGGAGGCTTTGAGTAGCTTGGGAAAACATAGAAATTAAGTTGATTAATAACATTCTTGTAAAGCCACTAGTACGCATAGCATTCGGGCAAAACGAATGTTGATGTTAGACGAATGATGTTAGAACTAAATCTATAATACTTTTTGGGTGCTTGGAAAAGGAGATAACATCTAGGGTGAACAGAGCAGCAGACGAGATAAAAAAATTATTGGGAAAATAGTATGTTTAGGAGAAGGCCTCACATAAAAGAAAAATGTCTTGTGGTTTTAGGAGGATAGGCAAATATGAGAAAGATAACAATTCTACCCTAAAGGTAACATTAATGGAAGGAAATAATTGACAAGTGCTTAGGAATGCCAGGAAATTGAAAAATGATGGAGATGGAAAATTTGGGTCATTAAGATAAGTCCTTTCAAATGAAGAGAGAAAAAAGCTAAAGCTAAACTGTGCTGAAGTAAAACATCTAAATAAGGAAGAATTTTTTTTTTTTATATCCTAGGTACTGTATTTCTTATGGGAAAATTAGCTTCGGTTTACGAGTTTTCAGGTTACGAGCTGTCTCCAGGAACGGATTAAACTCTTAAACCGAGGTACCCCTGTAATAGGGATCTGAAAGCCTGTAAAATGGTACAGTACATAAAAGCAAAACAACAAAATCATTAAAGGAAATGTGGAGTAAAAGACAAAGGGAGTGGAAACATGTTCCTAAAAATCATACATACTAACATAGCAGGAGTGAGATAACAAAATACTGAAGCTAAATGACATAATACAGCTGAAGATGCTAGAGATTGTTGCACTAACAAAGACAAAACTTGATAATATTTTAAATGAGGTTGTATTCCTTGGGCTACTCAATTTAGAGACGGGACAGAAATTAGAAATGGTGGAGGACTTGCTATTAGGATGATGGAACACCATGAAAGGTAGGATAATAATCGACAACCCACAAGAAGTTGACACAATGGCTCTAGAGATTTGTAATGAAGATAAATTTATAATTATAAATGCCTACAGTCCACCAGCAAGCAACACATGGACATAGGCCTCATGATGATCATGAAAGAGATTGCATTAAGAGCAGATAAAGATATAATGATTGTTGATACTGTACTGTACTTGGTGACTTCAACTTGAAATGAATTGACTGACAGTCCTATGGAGCAAGAACGGAAGACATTTGAACTGTCAGATTTATAAACTTCATCCTGGAGACAAATCATGTTCCAACATGTTGAACAGGCCATAAGAATTAGGAAAAGGGATGTTCCATCAATGCTGAATTTGATATTCACCAGGAAAATAAAAAAGATATACCCTGTACTGTATTTGACATTCAGTACCTTGTTCCCTTGGGTAAGAGGGACCATGTTCTTTTGGAAATAAAATATGCAATTATAATTATATAATTCATTATAATACTGTATACAGTAATTAATTATAATACTGTATAATTAATTATAATTAATTACATTACAATTATAATTAATATAATAATTACAAAATATAATAATTAGATTTACAGTAATTATAATAATCTAAAAGAGAATCAGGGAAAATGCATTAGTTGAAAACTTTGATTTTAGGAGAGGACACTGCAGAACTTAGCAAGTTCTTTAATGGAGCACTGCCCTGCTCCTTATTGTTCAAACTGCATTGTCACTATTACAGTTGTGCATATCCTTGTTGAATGTCCTGACTTCCAGGACATGCGTATGTCTTGCTTCCCAACTGTTCTTCACGGTCACTTATCCCTCGGTAGAATCCTTGGTGAATCGGATACCTTTGATATCGTTCGCCTTATGTGCTTTTGTTCTCATATTGGCATCCTTACTGATATTTTGCACCCTATGATTATCCCACACATTTTATTGTGCTACATAGCCATTCCAGCTTGGTGCCCACTTTTGATAATTACTTGCACAGATTTAGTTTGACTCTGGAGATATCAAAGATATATTTATTTCTGGTGTGGTACTCAGCATGGGTTCTATTCATTTATCAAAGAAGAGTTTCAGCTTAGGAGAAGCATTTGGGAACAAGGTTTTGTACATGTAAATAGCACAAGAGAATGTGTGGAGTGATTCTATGTTTAGGGATTTAAACAGATGGGCTGTGTGTTGTCTGAAGACAGAGTTTATTATAGTTCTGATAGCAGATTTTTGATTGGTGATGGGCTTGAGGTACAGTAATTTGCAGTGGTTGAATCTCATACACAGATGAATAGTGTATGGGGTTAATCTATCCCTATGAAAGATAGGGATAGATTAGCAAGTATTATAGTACAATGAGAATAGAGCATTGTGGGGAACTTAATACTGTACTGTATCTGATTTTAGAAAGTATACCCAGTATTTTTTAGACTTTTCTTGGCTGTGTGTTGTATGTGGGTGCTGAAGTTTAGTCTCTTGTCTGTGTATAGGCCAAGGAACTTTCCATCATTTTTATTGCTAATGTTAACATTGTCTATCAGAAGTTGAATTTGGTTTGATGATTTACTTCGATAGAATTCTTGGGGACTCGGATACTTTTGATATCGTTCGCCTTATGGGTTTCTGTTCTCGTATTGGCATCCTTGGCGATATTTAGCGCCTTCTGATTATCCCGCACATTTGATGGTGCTACATAGCCTTCCCGGTTTGGTGCCTTCTTTTTGATAATTACTTACTTACATTGGCCGTACATTCTTAACTCGTGAACATTTAATGGGATGCCACCCTGTTCCTTATTGTCCAAACTGCATTGTCCCACTTAGTCATGCACCTCCTTGTGGAATGTTCCAATTTTCATAGCGATTGTATATTTAGCATTCCTTATGTCCCTCAAGGTCATTTGTCCCTCAACAAAATCCATGTTGAATTTGGTACTCTTGATATCGTTCGCCTTGTGTGTTTTTGTTCTCATATTGGCATTCTCAATGATATTTAGTGCCTTTTGAATATCCAGTGACACTTATGTTACCACATAGTTTCCCCTGGCTTGGTGCTTTTTTTTTTAATACTGTAATTACTAATTTTTCCTTTCCTCATAACTCTTAGTTCTAGGACCAGTCTGGTGTGTACATATTTAAAAATGTTAAGTCTTCACAACGTCCCTAATTACACTCTGTTTGCATTTTGGCCAAAATGTGTATTTGTGCCTGACAAGTAACATTTAACTATTGTGTAGCCAATACACACACACACTAAATCAAATCTAACCTAGGTCTATTTTCATGAATTTATCTATGGGCCACCATCTTTTTTGGCCCATTACTGCTTAATGTTTAAGTCATATGGTGCAGTACTGGCTATCCCTGGCTTGGGCTCCCAGGCAGTCCATGTGTCGGCTAGCCAGGGATCTGGTTCTTTCCCAGCTTGCCAGGTTTGAGTTCAGAGCAAACTGGCTGAAATGGTTCTCTCCCAGGTTCAGACCTGCGCGAGCTTCGTTTGGGATTCCCGGTCAGCTTTGCTTTTCTTTGTGCTCTGCTCCGCCTGCAGCACAGTTGACATGGTACTATTAATTTACCAACATTATAAAGTGGTCTTTTACATAGGTAGGTGGGTAGATTGTGTATTAAAGGCATAAAGCATCGATTTGCCAGGGTTCAAATCCTGGGCAGCACAGAAATGGTTGGGCACACTTCCAATCACCTCATGCCCCTGTCCACCTAGCAGTAAATAGGTAGCCAGAAGTTAGTCAGCTTGTTGTGGGGTTGGCATACTGGGGTGGGTCAATAATTTGACCAGGGGGAGTGGGGTCTCGATACGAGCCTAACATATGCTGTATGTATACACTGGCTGCCTGTCCCCCGACACAATGAATTAAAGCTTGGCACTAGGACTGGGTGAGCATTCAATGCACCCCTTTTCTTAAGTGAAAAAGTATATTATAGATTTCTTTATTTTAAGAGATAAAGTGACTGTGTACATTATATCCACACATATTCAAGGGAGCAATTTACAGGTGAACAAACATATTCAACATACATTATGTACAATGAGAAAAGGTTGCTGTTTAACATATATAACTATGGACACCTTGGCAAGCACAAACATAGATCAGGTGAAGGCGAGATTTTATAAGTTTTTTTTTTCTAATTTTTTAAAGTATAAATTTTAATATAGTCTAACATGTCTCTTTATGTATCACAAGTTCAGTAATGAATAGACAATTTCAGTTGATCAGAGACTTCATAAGCAAGTTCAATAAAGTATTTAAAATTAGATAAATGTATTTATACATTTTAGGACTAGACAAGGCTGAAATTATAATTTGCATATAAAAACTTGATAAATGATATAGCCAGATTTACACATGCACTATACAAAATGGCATGGAGTATATGATCCACGATACACCTTGATAACACCAAGAAGATTATGTACTGGGATGAGGTGCATTAACTCACTGGTATGAAGATATTATTGAGCGCACACACACACACACACTTTCCGACATGTATATGTTGATTACACACATGCCAGGGAGCACATGTTGAGACTCTACACATGCTTGCAAATCATAAGCATGTACTCTGTAGTATGTATGTGTTCAACATGTGTGTTCACAAGCATGCGTGTTGAGCATGTGCACACGCGTTAAAAGTGCACTCTGAGCATAAATACACCCATTGCTCCATCATTCAAGCTTAACTACTCAAAATTAAGAATTTTTTCTATATTTATTTATCCTGCTTTAATCTATGGTAAGATTCTCATTAAAAGTGTGTGTTCTGGGTATAACTTATTTAACTTTATTTTGATGTCAGACATAACTGATGTTATGAGTTCCAGTATGTTTAACACTATCCAGCAATATCAATATCTAGAGAGAGAACCAAGAATACGCTGCTTAGTGAAGACACGAGTCTCTCCTTTTAAAACCTGGATGAGAGGGGTATGGGTGTATATTTGCTGATATGGCTACAATTTATTGATCTGTTATGCAAATCAATGTTTTATAACATCCTCCATAATATCAGGAATTGGTAAATTACAGCACACTGAAGACAGTCTATGATGCGGTGAAGTAATTCAAGTAAGAAAATAAGCAAAGTTACACTAAAACATCAAATGTTTAATTACTTTGCTTTAAAAATTATGAAACTGAAATTTTGTCTTGAATTTGGTAAATAAATAATGGTCTTTTAAAATATTTCCAGTTTGGTATTACTGTACTGTATTCATTTACACGACATTCCATGCCATCCCACCCCAGTCAATAATCAAATTTCTTTTTTTTCCAATATCCCCTACAGTTTTGTTCTTTCTTTCATTTCTACTCCCTGAAATCCATGAGATGAAAGCTGGACTTGATGTAGTGCCGTATGACCCTCGGCACCAAGATTCAATAATGAACGTCTAGCAGCTTCCCGAACTTCTCCACTAGTGTCATTTTGTTGAAGGTAGGAAAGGACTTCTATAGGTCTAGGCCATTCAGGTGTTCCTTCTTGAGCTGTGGAATGTTTCTTTGTTTTGTTTGAGCTTTTACCAAGTGCTGGTTTTTGGGAATCTGCTTTATTCTCTGTATTAACGGGAACAATGGGAGCCAACACGCCCAATAAAATACAAGCAGCTTCTCGGTCACTTGTACGATTAGATTCCAGCAGCAGTAGACACAGTTCAACAATCTAGGAACAAAATATAAATTATATATTTTATAATCTGTAAGAGATGACATATCAACGTGAAATACATGGATGACCATTTTTTCTTTGGAGCCCCTTGTAGCTCCCTGAAACTACTATCACTAATAGTGTATCATCTACTAGGTCATATGAGCTGTATACTGTAGTTCTATTGGTCTCCTGGGGACCAGCACCAGAACCCAATCCCCACCGCACAGAGGCACAGGGAGGTTATATCTTGAGGTTATCTTGAGATGATTTCGGGGCTTTAGTGTCCCCGCGGCCCGGTCCTCGACCAGGCCTCCACCCCCAGGAAGCAGCCTGTGACAGCTGACTAACACCCAGGTACCTATTTTACTGCTAGGTAACAGGGGCATAGGGTGAAAGAAACTCTGCCCATAGTTTCTCGCCGGTGCCTGGGATCGAACCCAGGACCACAGGATCACAAATCCAGCGTGCTGTCCGCTCGGCCGACCAACTCCCCAGCAGACATTTATTTATCCACCACCAGGAAAGGAGAGCAGAAAGTCATCGAGACAAAACAAACAACTGCTAACTTCAATAGTGCCTTGAAAACCTCCAAAAGAACTCCAACTATGTAAACAAACGATTTTGTTTGTTGTTCAGTGGATCTTGAGGCTGCAGTCACTATTGAATCCAGCAGTGGTTTCTTTTGTTTTCCCAACTTTCTGGTTGCCCTCCCCAGTGGTTGCATAAATAAATAAATAAATGTCACTACTCCCTGTGCCTCTATGAGGGGACCAGGTTCTGGCACTGGTCCCTGGAAGGCAAAAACTCTGGTTGATGCAACCTAGTAGATAGTACACTGCCAGTGATAGCCTCAGCGACCAGATAAATTTGCATTTCGTTAGTCAATGCTGGGTTTCTTAAAACATGTAGTGTAAACCTAAATGAAAAGAAAACGCTTACAAAATTTTATAATTCATGATATAATTATTATTTGAGATACAGGGATGCTATATTTAGGAGCAACTTTATGTAGATAATCTACTCCAATTTTCATGAAAGTCAATTCGATGGTTTCAACATAAAAATATTAACAAAAATACAATAATGAACAACAGACTTCAGTATTTATGCCTTGGAAATATTAAGGTGAATTAAGTTATCTGACTTTAATTAACAGCAAAAAAAATTATAAAGTGGCATAAATATTAAATAACAGCTTTACTATTGCTATGGTGTACCTACCATATGCATAAGTTGGTTGTTGTGCGCCAGGCTATTTACAAAACTAGTAGTGACGTGACGTAACTCTGATGGGCCTCCTAATAAATGACCAATAACCTTTATATGGAGAACTGTGGGTTCCTTTATGTGATGAAGGCCAGCTTCAACTCTATAACAGATACACCATTCATTTAGTATACATTATTAACAATATATGTACCAAATAAGATAATTTAGTAAAATACTTTTTAATGGAGAAGCTGCAGAATCTGTGTAGATTCTACAAATCTATGTATTTTATTTGTAAAATATATCACAAGGAATTTAGAGTTTCTTAACCCTTACACTGCTCAGGGGTCATATGGACATTTACACCCCTGTGCGCAAGAAAAAAAAAAATTCAAAATTTTTTTTTCGTCTTCTAAACATGTTAATTTGTGTCCCCTGAGCACGGAAAAAAAAAAAAATCGTAGGTGACATATTTTGGGCGCAATTGAACGAGAAAGTCTGGCAAAAAGTGGGCGTTGACAGAGCGGTCGTCAGATCCGGTCAGCGTCACCCGCGTTGACAGATGGGAGTTGCCACAAAGATATTATTACCTAATTGTTTCAATGTCTCCGATTGATTTTTTCTTAGTTTTTTGCAGTAATATTATTCAATAGTGTGTATTGTAATATATTTATATAATAAAAGTGGTTAATAATCGCTATACTCAAAAGTATGATGTGCATATTAGTGATTCAATTATTATGTTTATAAAACAATAAACAAATAGTTTTGCTGCTATTACACTCTATACACAGGTTATATATAAGTATTGGCATGTTTTGGTCACCATACCGAACCACTAAGTTGGTATTGAGAGTCGAAAAGCAACGAGGAGTTACCGCCACACACCAGCCAGCCACTCGCTGCCACTCCCTCAACACACGCACTAAACTTTCTCCCCCAACAATACCAGTTGTGGTGTTATTACACTATATACAGACGTTATATATAAGTATGTGTATATTTTGTTCACCACAACTGTACAGCTAAGCTGATATAGTTAGTTCAGGCACTAAGAGTCGTCGCTATACACAGATGGCGGCTGGCGGCTCCCTCACTCTTTCAAAGTCACACGCACTAAACTTTCTCCCCCAACAATACCTTTTGCAGTGTTATTACCCTATATACACATATTATATATAAATATCTACATGTTTTATGCACCGTAACTGTACACCTAAGCTTGTAGTGCGCCCAAAGAGCATAGTGGCCACCCTCTAAACAGCTAGAGAAATCGTGCAGACGACGTCACCTCCGTCACCTATATGGCTCCTCCCAGCATAATCCTTTTGCTGTTATTACACTAATACACACATTATATATAAGTATCTACATTTGTGTTCACCATAGAGAACCACTGACCTGGTATGGTGAACGCAAACAATAACAGGTGGCCACACAGTCAGTAAACGATGCTGTCTTTCTCCGTCTCTCAGCATCACTCCTCACACAGCGCTAATTATTACAACAATCCTGCTATTATCACAACCCTGGTTATTTATATCACAGTCATTGGTCATCTGTAATATTGTCATCGCTAAATAATAACAATTATATATTTATTTTGACATTTTTCGGCGATGCTGTGGTCACAAGCTGAACATCAATGCTGTTCGCTCATGCTGCGTGCGCCGGCCTTGGTTGCTCCAACAGTACTGTGCCTCTCACACCTGAGAATATTGCCCACGATTTTTTTTTAAAATGGCATCTGTTTACAAGAGCCCTGAGGAAGCTACTGTGAACCCCGTGTAGCCGCGGGCCATTTGAATCAGGCCTGGCACCCTATGGCATATATATACGCCATGCACACCATGGGACATGTTACTCAGGGCGTATATATACGCCATGCGCAGTTTAAGGGTTAAGAAACCTAACCAAAATTTGTCATTGATATCTTGCATTAAAATTACTGATGAAGCTGCATTTTTATGGGGCTAGGTACGTTTTTAAATACTGTACTCTAATCCTTATTATTGGATAATAACAAAATGCCATTTTAAGCTAAACACGAAACATACCTAAACACTGGCAGATGTTAACTAATTACAGTATCATACAAGTCAAAGCCCCTATGAGGAAACCCTGTTTTTGGCTACTACTATATTTTATAAAGGTACTAGGGCTCCTGGAAAATTTCCAGTGGCAATTCCCTTCTCTCCTGTGAATAAATAATATCTGAATTTTGTACACATCATCCACATTTGCTGCTTTGTCAGCCTAACAGTCCTGGTCCAAATTAGTCCATTTGAGCTTGGTGCCTCCTCTAACTTTTGCCCTGCTGCTCTTAATACTTTACTGGGAGAAGGGGTTACCCAGCAGTGTACAGGGATCCTTTCCACACTCTTCGCACATTCTTTCTTACCTTCCTCCCCCCCCCTCCCCCCTTACTCTTACACTTCTCACCCAATTCCTCCCCCCCCCTCCCTCCCCCCCTCTCTGGTCAACCTGGTATCTGTGCAGGCCAATCTATTTTTGTCTCATTCTGTGTGTTTTTCCAGTGACTATCTTTGTCTTATAAAAATAATATAATAACCTACCACTGGCATGTGGGTGGTCTGCCAGTGGGAGTAGCCTAGCAGTGAAAAATTAAACAAATATCTTACAGTATTGAGAAAGGAGCGGCCAATCTTGGACAGCCAAGATCACCTGTATTATGGTACAGTACTATAGCCAAAGTAGGAATAGCAGAAAATTTGTTAATTTTCCTGGGATCACTGAATAATGGTGTATTCCATTGTATTGTTCAAAAAAAATAATTTTAACAATTTTGAAAACAAATTTAATTTATGGGCAGTCAAAAATCATCAGGAAGGGGAGTGGAGTGGGGAAGGGGGGGGGAGGGGAAGTTAGGTTCAGAATGTGACCCTGGCTTGCTGTTCTCTCTTCAATTCTGTTTATATCCATCCTGTACCCCAGACCATTTTCCCTGCAAAACTGGGCAATGCTAGTCCCAACATCTGGCCTCTAACCTTGGACAGGCAAATAGTCTCAGATATAGAGTTAGTATTTATAGTGGCATTAATTGCTTCTAGCTCTACATCACTCCTAATCAACTTAGGTGACTAAGAACTACAAACTGGGTGAGATTGTGAAGTAACTCTACTGTACTCACTTTGCAGGGTTTCCAGAAAGTAGAAGCTCTGCAGTGGTCAAACTATGAGCTATTGTAGGAATGATCTGTTGAAGAGGTTTATGTAAATGATGAAGAAAATGGCCGACCGTCACCATCAGCGTTCCATCGTAGTCTTCACTGTCGGTCATTGTGCGTACTATTTCTTCCAGCACTAGAATTTCAGAAAAATATAAATATAAAATATATACAAGATACATTCTTAAATATATTGCAAGTTCTTATGCATCTGTATATACAAACCACATTGCAAGTTAGTCAAATATAACACACAAATACAATACAAAGAGTTTAACCCCAATACAGTACTATGCACCCTTCACATGAGACCCTGTGGTGTGCAAGAAAAACATTATTTCCAAACTTTTTTTTCCCCTTTCTGGTAGTTTAAAGTTTAAAGGTAGTAGTAAAGTTCCCTGATCAGGGAAAAGTTATATAAAAAAAAAAAAAAATGCATGTGACATACAGGTACTTTAGCCATGATCGAGCAGAGAAGCTGAGCAATTTATGGGTGCTGAGTGAGTAGGCACACGGAGACCCTAGCCCCAGCGATCCCCTGTGGCGGCAATTGCCGTGAATACTGTATAATTATTTAGAATTATTTCAATGTCTCATTGGTTTTTCTCAGGTTTTTTGCTGTATTATTATTATTCAAGTGTGTAATTTGAGAAATTTATATAATCAAATATATGAAACATTGATATGCTGGAAAATATAGTGCACATATTAGTCACGCGTATCTAGGGGAAGAGTCTGCTTGAGCCCTTGTGCCTTCTAGGCAGGGAGGTTGTTGCTCCACGTTAGGGGGGTTTTGTACCCACCCCCAGGTTTGTTTCCAGGTGCTTTTGGGTTCCTTGGATTTGTCCTTTCAGAGGTTTCCTTCCTCTCAGATTTCCCTCGGGAAGGTTTGGGATGCTCTTGGCACATACCTCCTGCGAGACCCAGTTTATCTGTGATGGATCCAGGTAAACTGATCCCTGTGCTGAATCCAGCTTCAGTTTAGTTCAGTTCAGTTCTTCCTCCCCATATTGGGTGCATTATGAGGGTCCAGAGTCTTCCCTGGCTGGCTGACTGCCCCTTTTTCTCCTCTGCCCCCGTTCCCCTCTGCCTTGACAGTTGAGGACCTGCAGACTTGCTGTCATTTGGCCTCGGTCTTCTGGAGCTGCCTTCAGCTGGGATTCTGGCTTCAGCTCCTGAGGTGTCGTCAGCCTTGCTGAAGCTGTTGCACAAGTATTTAGTAAACGTTCCGGTTCCTTCCCAGTCGTGTGTGGCTTTGAGAGGCCTGTCGTGGCCATCTGTCTCTCATCTTGAGACCTGCGATGCTGCTGCCTCCCGGGCAAGTTCCTCCTCTTACTTATCTTTGGGTAGTTAGCTTCAAGGAGCCGACGGGGATCCCCACAGAAAACTAGCATTGAATGTAATTAAATGCCATTTTCTGGAGGAGCACCGGAAGCTCCCTGACACCCTCCCTCCAGTCTGAGGGTTTTCATCGTTCAACAACTGATGAGCTGGGGTCCCCCTTCCCCCTATGGGAGGTGGTGGAGCTAACACTAACAAGCAGAAGTGCTAGTCACAGGGGAAGGGTTGCTTGTTTGTTCTTCTCTCTAAGGAAGTTATTTTGATCTTTTTGGATGTAGATTGCACAAGTTAACCAGACAGTGGTTTGTTTTACTTCCCTTTTCCTTTATCACCCTTATGTCCAGTGATAACACCGTCACCCTTTTTCTTCATAGTTTTATTGCCAAAGTTTTATTCCAAATTTGCAAAATTTTGTTTCCATTTCCAACCAAAATAATATATGAACTATACCTCTTTTTGCTAAGCCTGGAAGAGCTGGATCTACCAGCGATGACACCACTTGTAGGAGACCATTCACCACAGCCAGACCTGGAACGCACCAGTCGTCGCCACCAGCAACCGAATCCCACAGTACCTTAAAGAATAACAAAAAAATGTAACTTACAATTTTTTTTTCACCTTTATGTTATATAGCTTTTAAACTTCAATAATTCATATATTGAGTGCAATAATAGTATTTCTCACAGCTGCAGGAAGATGAGTTATTTATAATGCAATTCACATTCACATCTAGCCTCCTTCTGTCCTTGATATGTTGATCCAAGTGGTAAATTCCAATCTTGATGGATGGCTCCATATAGTGTATTCCATAGATATTTCATTAAATGCCTTCAAGCATTAAAGAACATGCATAGTAGTTAGCAAGGAATTCTACATGCTTGTTTGACTGATGTTAAGATAAAGCAGTTACTACTTGCCTGCACCAATAATCCAGTAATGTGTAAACAAAATGATGACACCTGGGAACATACATACAGGTATTGAACTGAAGAAATAGGTGGTTAAGGCCAATTATATTCCAAATATTTGAAAGTAAATACAGCTATACAAAACTATGACTAGACCAAGAGCTAATCCTCCCTTATGTGAAAGCATATAAAGGTTACAATAAGCAGTGGGAGAAAGCAAAATACACCAAGCAACAGAAGACATCAGGTAATAGCAGGAGGGACAAATGTACATCAACACTGCTGGAACTCCCATCACCTACCTGGCTGCTTTGAGAGAGGTATGCAAGATTGTGCTCTGTTAATCCCTAGTTAGTGTCTGGTTCACTATTGCTTGTGGAACAAACAAAAATATGAAAAAACTAGACAAAGGTAAAAAGATATCTAACAGGGCTAGAGAATGTGAAAAAAATATATCACAATGCCAATCCCACAGGGATCTGACGAGAAGAGGAATGAATTAAGAAACAAGAGTGTGAAAGAAGGGAAGCCACAAGAGACAGCAAGTGCACTGACAGGGATGGAGAGCTGTGGAATATGTTAACATAGTTTCTCCTTTATACAACTTTTCTAAAAGGAAAACACCACAAAGTATGGGACAGGGTGGAGGAGCTAGAGACAAATCCAGAAGCAATGTTAGCAAAGCAAAAGGAGTCCATCTATGGTAAAAGAAAGTTAAGAGAAGGGAAAAATTTTAAAAAGAGTGGATGGACAAAATGATGTCCCTAGCAAATGTGAACTCTCAAAAAGATTGTGGAACTTTAAAGGAAAATGGAAGTACTAATGGGCATCATTAGCACAATGGAGAGTGATTAAAGAAAATATAGTGGCTAAAACAGAAAATACTAGAGCTGGAGTGCTGAAATAGGAGTAAGAATTTCTCAACACAGTGAATAGGTACAGTATGTCTAATACCACATCTGTCATACTCCAGACCATGCTAATCTCACCACAAAGACAGCACCTATTAATGTTGAGCAGCACATACATAATGTACATAAATGCAATGGTAATATGAATAAGTGAAGAAAAATTCAGCAGAGGATACAGTAGCCACATGTTACTGCAATATCAGAAATTAAGCTTACAGAAATATTTGGGGATGCAGTCTACATAGCCAAGAAAGGAGAGAAAGCAACAATGGTGGAGGGGAAATGGCACTGCTGTTAGAGAAATACTGAATTTTGAGGAAATACCTGCGGCAGAGGTGATCGGGTAACAAAATTCCATCATGTGCATGGTAACAATAAAGGGTAAGAGGATAATGGAAATGGTAATATGCCTAACATTAGCAAAGGGATAATATAGGACAAGACCACAGGAGATGAGATCAGGATGAGGGAACAAGACTGAGGGAGACAGGGGGTGAGACCAGAACAAGGGTTGGGACCAGGATGAAGGGGGGACAAGGGGTGGGACTACAATAAGGAGATAGAAGTGAACTCGGTAAGCCATAGAGATGTCAAAGGAGATTACCCATCTCATTCCCTTTTAGTATCTACCACAAACACATTATTAACTTAGTACAAGATTAAAGTAATATGCCCTCATTAGAATGAGACAACTGTCATCCAGACTAACCTGTACATGAGGAACGGTAATTATATGCTGAGGCTTTAGACTGTCGAAGTTATGCCTATGGGCCAGGATACCAGCCACCAGACGTCCCTCTTCCTCCAGTAGCTTGAGAGAATGACGTTCCCTACTTCTCAGAGGCCCAAATGTCCCAAGATGCTGTGTGTATTGCATTTAAAACAATTACAAATCACTGTGCTATTAAAATATATGCTAAATTATTTAAAATTAAGTGTCCTGTAGCAAAATTTTTACCAATTTTTCAAAACTCAAATTGTCATTATCATTATTAAGTCTGAAGAATAATATTATTTGAAGGCAATTAAATCATAACAAAAATATCTACTGGTACAGAATTATATACATATTGAATAAGATTGATTATACAACTACCAAAGTGATAACCTTAGTCCTAAATGCTTTATCCATTGCTGTATTATTTAAATACAGAAAAACAAATTGAGAGATTGAAAAATGACAAGTATGCTGCCAATGTTTTGCTAACCCTAACCAAACCTATTTATTATAAATGAAACCTAACCTCATTTACACAATTCATTTATATTACTAATGTACCTTCCCTTTTCTTCTCCGAGCATAAGACTTGTTCAAAATACCAAGTCTAATTAGAGCTTCATGAAGACCACAAAACTTTTAAATGTACATTGTAAGTCATCCTTGTAATATTACATGTACTGCACTCTTTATAAAGACTTGTTGACGGAAAGCCAGCCGTTTTTCAACTATGTCTCTAGCAAGATTAACTAATCCCTCTCGGTGCAGGAATTGGCACGGTGCAAGAGCCGGAACAGTATTTACAAGTAAAGCCATAAATGAATCTTGAGTCACAATCATAGACCAAGTGAGAAAGGTAATTATATGTATCTCTCATTTGTCAGGGTATTTGTGAATGAGTTCATTTTTCACAAGCTAGTGGGGATATAACTATATCCCCACTATGCCTGGCTCAGCCTGAATTATTCAAAAGCCTGGCTCAGATTGAATTATAATTTGACTGCAGAACAGTATTCAGCGATATTAAGATTTGGAATCCAAGATACCCACTATGCCGCTACCCGGCCCATCCTCATAAATAAAGGCCATTCTATGCACCCGAGAAATCCGCTGATTATGAATGTAAAACAGTTTACACACGACACACAACTGATGACTTCCCAACACTTCTGGAACAAGTACTTCACTGACGACTTTTGTTTGAACTACAACACTAAGTGCTTCACCCAAATACTACAAATAATCACCAACAGAACTTAAACCCCTTACCTAACAAATGCCTAACTATGCACAGTATGCTAATATATACTAATTTATATGAGAAAATTCCTGTTTTGAATGAACAAAATGTTAAAGGTTATGAATGCATCTTTGGGGTTGACCATTGGATGGAATGAACTTGGTCTGAGGCACTACCATACCCTCTCATAATACATATGTACATTTTATGCAACAAAAAGTACTGGTAATAATTATCATATATGAACACCAACCTGCAGGAGTTGAAGGGCATGTTTCAGATGGGTATAGAGGAAAAGATCAAGCTGTGGTGTGCTGGTGATGAGCGGCTGCGTGGTGTCGGGAAGAGTTGAAGCCGCCAGCACCGCTGCTGCTTCCTTGCTCTTCTTCTCTTCACAAGCCTGTTTGCAGAATTTCATGCTCAAGTACTTGCTTATCACAAATAATTATCATAATCATTACCTAAATTTCTAATTTTCATGGGATAGAGCAGTAGTAGTATTAGGGCAAATGTGCTAGGAAAGGAAGATTAAAAATACCCCATTAATATGCAAAATGTTCCACACTGCATACTGAAGCATAATACAGTACAACTAAAACAGTTATACTCCAACATACATCAATAGCAGCAGCACGCCGCTGCATACGGCCAGATGGAAAGCTTTCCCCCAGAGCCATCATTTAAAATAATTAAATATTCACTACATGAATTTCCTATTTTAAACTACAATATGTTTTGACCATTTCAAATTTTATACTGTATGTTACATGTAATTCACAGACCAAAGACCGTTACTGTCAGGTTATAATGAAAAATTTATAAAGATTATGCATTCATGAATAAAAAATCAATCAATCAATCCTTCCTTCCTTGGGTTTATATCAACCCGATTTTTTGCTTTTTTTCCCCAGTTTTTCCAAAATTCCTTCGTTTTTGTTTTTTCTACACAGGTGTATAATGACTGCCGACTCCTGCTAGCAGGCTGATAACTTTCCCTTCCCATAACTCATGGTAAGCCTTACCCACTAGTTTCTCTGGAATATGACCTGCCAATCATTAACATTCAGGTACCCTATCACATGAGCAGAGGCATACAGTTAATTAAAGATTGGCGCCTAGTCACTCCTCCCTAGCCAGGATACGAACCAGGGCCAAATTGCTCACAAAGCGTGTGGCGAGGTGTTACCCCTGGACCACCAGAGACTGACAAGGTTCAATGGAAGACCTAGGTATTTGCACAAAAAAAGGCACAAGTTGTGTATCTCTGAGCCCTGTGCAATAGGTACCTCAGTGTGTTACTGGGCCCAGCCCTCACTGACTGGTGTAGCTAGTACATGTTTCAGGCTCCAGCAATAGGGTGCATAGTTGAGCCTTCTCACAGTGAGCCATGCATTCCATGCCCTGCTGGTTGTCTAGTAACCAGCCTCTGCTCACCCGTGATAATGGTAACGTGTGTATACTGGCCACAATAATTTTGGGCTTATTTGCACCCACCAATGACTTTCAATACTCTCCTGTCATCCCAAGATACGAGTAGGGCTTTAGTCTACCTATAGTAGCTAGTGTTCTTTCTGCTTTTCCCTTGCTAGGGTGCTAGATTTTGGGTTGCTATAATGATGCTCAATATAATGTGAACATTTTATGATTTCAACAATAAGGATATCAGACTTACATAACTACTATGGACCTAATACTACAGTGCATTAAATTATAGTATTGTACTTATACAGTGGTACCTCGGAATGCGATTGTCCCTGTATGCGAGATTTTCGGAAGGCGAGGTGTATTTACTCCAAAAATTTGTCTCAGAAGGCGAGGGTTACTTCGGGAGGCGAGTTTGGACGCGAGTTTGTTGATACGCGTACAGCCGACCTAGCGCGTTCGTCGCCCCTCCGCCCCTCAGTTTATTATTGTCTCGCGCTCAGTGACTACCCCCACATCAATTCTTCTCGCGGATTTTCAGTGTTTTGTTGGATTTTTGGTGATTTGTCTATACAATTTGTTATTATATATCTCACCATGGGTCCCAAGAAAGCCAGTGGTAAGGATAAAGGCCAGAAAGCTCATGTGAGGATGACAATAGAGGAGAAACAAGAGATCATTCGGAAGCATGAGAACGGTACACGTGTTGTTGAACTTTGTAGGCAGTACAACAAAGCCACATCAACAATATGCACTATACTTAAGAAGAAAAATAAGATTATGGGTGCTAAAGTGGCAAAAGGAGTAAGAACATTAACGGCACAAAGACCACAAATACTTGAAGAAGTGGAAAAGTTGTTATTAATTTGGATACACGACAAGGAGTTGAGGGGTGATAGTGTTTCGGAGGTCATTATTTGTGAGAAAGCCAGGGTGTTGCACGGAGACCTTCTAAAGAATACCCCTGCAACGAGTGATGCAGATAAGAAAGAGTTTAAGGCAAGCAGGGGCTGGTTTGAAAAATTTAGAAAGAGAAGTGGTATCCATAGTGTTACAAGGCATGGGGTTATGTGATGTGATTATGGAAGGGGACTCCCCTTCCAAACAGTAACTCCTCTCCTCCTCCCCCCTCCTCACCATCTTCCATACGCCTACAGCACTCGACAGCAAGGTAAGTAATAACTGGAACACAGTTTTGTAGGTTTATTTAGATGAATTAGGTAAATTAGGTATAAAAATTTAGTTTGATGTGGGGTTTTTGGGGTAGTCAGGAACGGATTAATTCATTTCCCTTTATTTCTTATGGGGAAATTAACTTCGGAATGCGAGTTTTCGGAAGGCGAGGCGTCTCCAGGAACGGATTAAACTCTTATTCTGAGGTATGCCTGTACTTTAAGTTGGGGACATGTATGACAAATGAGCAAAATAACATCTTTATCAGCCAGATTAATATATCACAACATCCATGCACTGGGTACTGTAATTTGCCAGCGAGGTTACCATCTGTTGTCCCCCTGTTTCGGATGGACTAAGGTTTCTATTTTGGCCACTAAGAGGCTAAACTTCAAGCAACTGCTTTCCCTTTCACTACTGCAAGCTCAAGAGCAAGCATATCCATGCTTGAAGGCATAGATATGGTTTCTGGTTTCTTTCTGGTTTCAGTATCAGTAATTGTTCTACTTCCACAGCTAACCCAGGTCCAGTCCTTTCTTATGACTTTATCAATAAGGTTACACATACTTTTTACAATTGCCCACATTGATTCAACAAGCAAATTTTGAATTGAAAACTAAATCAGAGATCTGATACTCACAGCAGGATTGTCATCATCAAAATCATCATCACATTCTGCGTTGAGGAAATCGAAGCATTCCAACGCCGACTCAACTGAAAGGCTAATTTCCGAGGTATTGCTGTCTCTTCTACTGCGGCAGTTCTGTAAAATATGTTTTTGGGTTTCTCAAGATGCTCTAAAGATCCCAGGCTGAGGAAATGTAAACTGAAACACTGAGGTAAATATATTCAAAGAATTGTGTACATACAATGACTTTAGCAATAGTGGTGAATAGTGGAGGAGTGCATGCATGCATGCCACACTACAGAACAACGTAACAATAATCTGAAAATTATTGGAAGAAAATGTCAACATTTTCTTAACAAAAAAGCACATCAGTTTACATGACTTACAATGATAGGACTGAGAGGACACATCTACCATAAGCCAAGAGATTAGACACAGACTAAGACAAAACACAAAGGAAAGCTAAACGATGACTTGCAAATGTTATATAAATTAAAACTATCTATTGTTTTAATCAAAGTAAAAAATCAATCATTGAAAGAATTAAGATTTTCTGTCCAAGTCTTATTACTGGGGTCAATTATAACATGCATATATAGATTTACAAGATGTGAGAAAAGTTAACCAAAGTACTGTACAGTACTTGTCAAAAGCATGCACTGCCCTGCTCAAGGCAGCACATACTTATGGCAAAAAAATAAAGAATGATGGCCTTGTGGGTGAAAGATTGTAAACAAAAGTATGCATTGAGCACATGACACAGTGTGCACTACCTTCCTGGAGTCACACAGCTGGGATGCTTAGTTGTCCCTGGGCATTCATAGTGAGCGGTTATGTTGCGCGTCTTGCTCTGGCACCTTTGTGTGTTTTAGCACAGTTAACAGTGGTGTTGATGGTATTATATTGATATTATGGCACCTACCAAGGAACTAAGCAAAGAAACCATTGCTCAGATCATTGGTTTAATGATCGTCACAGTCATTAGGCCAGTGTCTCACACATCCATTCTGCCTGCACAAATTAGCAACGTGCGGCATCTGTGAGGTGAGGACCCATCGCCATGGCCGAGTCAACATTGTCACCAGATCATAGTGTCTCATTAACAGTGTGGAACATGTGAGTGAGTGAGTAAGCCTGGCCATACAAAAGTGTTAAATTATCGCTTACTGTTGATTAACTGATGTTGATTTCCCTGGAATCGGCAATCTGGTTTGATTAAGACTTTATCTTATGTCTGCAACAAACAGAAGTCTAAATAACCGAGATAAGGTCTTGCTCCTAACGAGCCGTTAGCCTGTGTGGTAACGTCCAGTCAGCTGTGTTATCTGATTAGGATCACACATATTTAGGGTCATTTGTGACTGAAATGTTCTGTGTCTTGTTATTACTGTGCGTGTCACGTAATTATTTCACATTGAAGGGAGTGTGCGACTCTTTGGTACTTTGTTTTATTGTTTATTTTCTACGTACTCAGTACGTGGTCAGTTGCATAACAATGATTACATTGTGTATGGTTATTTGTTATTGTGCTATCTTTTACAGTAATTGATGTATCTTTGTTGTGTACACTTTGTATATATTTCTGTGTTAAGATGATATTGTTGAGCAATGCATGCATTTCAACTGACAAAAGTGTTTAAAATGTACAACTGTATACCAGTCAAACATCCTTGTATTTGTTAATGCCAAAGAGTTATCACAATGAACTAACTAAAGAGTTAGTTCACTCTGTTGACTTGCAAGTGGCTAATAAAGACTGTAGGTTTTTAAATATTCTGACCCTGTGGGATACCATCCGGCTGGGAAATACTCATTGCTTAGCTTCTGTGGCAGTGGTGTACTCTATTAACGTAAAGAACCCATGTGTAATGGTGTTAATTTATTTTAATATATTAGTGTTCAGTTTAGCACATTTTCAATCAAATCTTTGCCCCCATACTACTCTCACATATGACATGCTATATGACTCCTTTATTCACTTAATGATTCTTGACACCATCTCAAGGGGTAGAGCTTGAGATGGTGTCAGGAGCTGCTTTGAAACCTTGCATTACTATTACTGATGTAATAACCTCTAGCATTCTATGCCCTCTAGGAAATTTTTGTATGGGCAGGAGGACGACCTAACCCAAGATTATAATATAGAGGAAGGGATTATTACCCTTATTATCTCAGCCACTGGAGTGTCAGTGGTGGTGATGTTAGCTCTCTGGGGTGACTCAACGTGGGCTATTGCAAGTGCAAGGAGCGAATGCAGGTTCCCTGTAGGAGCCTAGTTAGTACATATGGGAACACCCTAGGGTACTGCATCTCCCTATCATAGGTACACCCTAGGGTACTGCATCTCCCTAACATTGGTACACCCTAGGGTACTAGTGGTGACCCAGACATATTATACTGGATTTACATTACAAACTCAAAACAGTTGCCATAACCACATCTGTGATGAGGAATAATAGTAATATTGTAAATTAAAATAACTAACCCAATTTACTGATACGTTTCCAAGACATTGACAAAAACATGTAGAGGTTCTTATTATTTAACTGATAATATAGTCTATGAGCCTACAAGTGCTCACTAATACCTTTCTATTTATTTTAACAAATGTTTACTCATTATTTGGATGATTTCAGACAACAGGGCACCCTCTAGTTTGTCCGAAACGCTATGCGTGTTAGTGACTTTAGGTATTGGATTTATAGATAGAGCTAGTACATACATTATGTTTGTAACTCATCTTCTGTGTATGTACTTTTACTTAAATAAAAATTTGAATTTGAATTAGTACTTGGTGCCCTGAGCAACTATCAGAGTTGTGGATGCATTAAACCAGCCCTGGATACTCCTAGAGTGCTATCCATAATACTTGAGCATGGGTATACATGTATATTTTTGTCAAGTGGGATGCTGAAATTATGTTCATAATCAGTAATACACAAATGTTAAAAATGTTAAAATACACAAATTGGCAAATTTGTGTAATGCAATCTATGCCCACAAAAATTTAATAATTCATATAAATTACAAAAATTACTGTAAACAAAATTTTATGACTTCCTAAAAACGTGTATTTAGTATTTGTACACAAAATGTGAACAAATGCAAAGTAAACGAGCAAAAATCGAATGAGAAGCAAATATAGCAAAATCAAGTTGAAATAGTAAAGCATTGAATGTAATGAAATGCCCTTTTCTGGCAGGTCCCTGACTAACTCTGGTAGCCTTACCTGAACACACCAGGCCTCTGAGACCCATCTATCATATACTGGGAGCCAAGACCACTATCTGACTGACCTAATAGAAGCAAGGGATCAGAAACCAACCTAACTCAACTAGGAGTCCAAAAAGCACAAACACTAGAGTGGTCCAAAGCAGCAGATTGCAGCCAAAACCGGTAGTGAAGCAAATATAAACACCTTGCTGAGGAGAAGAAAGAGTGTAATAAACAAGAGGGAAAACCTCCAAGTGGACTCGTGAAGAGAAATCAAAAGAGAAAGCTAACAAGCATGGAGAGCTACAAGTGTGCCCACGACCACAACCCACAGGAGCTGTGCTAACGACATGGGAACAGGAAATGTGCCCACGACCATAACCCACAGGAGCTGTGCTAGCGACATGGGAACAGGAAATGTGGTTGCAACAGCATAAACGGTAGAAAACGAGGAAAGCCCAGAAAAAGAAGAGAAACCCATCCAGAAGCATTTGGGGAAGACACCCAACACTGCTCAATAATAGAGAACCCCTAGAAAGAGGAGGCAAGCCCTGTGGTCCACTTCCCCAATGCTGAAAGTAAACATGGGGTACCAAGCCCCAATACACAGAGCAGAGCATGAGCAAACAGGGTACTGTTGTAAACATGGAGATGGTCCCCTGGAAAAGACCTGAAAAACAGGGGCAGTCTCCTATCAGTTAAACACCTGCTAATGACAACAGCAAAGCCACCACCTGCCCAAAGAAAGCTAAACAGTGTCTGCCAGTCAGGATGAAACTGGGATCTCACACAACAGTAGCAAGGAAGTGTAAATGTATCTGTACTCAAGAGAGGATGGACCCAATTCAGACATGCATATCCAATTTCCCAGCAATACTTGAGCAAATCACACAATGGAAGATCAGACAACAGAAACCTACATACACTGAGGGCAGGATCAGACCACTAACAGGGACTCTGAAATCCACCCACAGAGAGATGGGATGGTGTCCAGCTAATATTAGGACGCGATATATGAGAACCTGTCCCAGCTGACCAAGAACTCATCTGAGTTGGCAACTAAACACAGATGAGGGTCAAAGGGCAACCATGCCCCCTGCCCCATATACCCCAATGGCCTGTGACCTTTCAGAAATGGAGCCTATATCCTGCTTGGAGAACGAAGCCTATACATAAGGAACAGACAGGGCATTAACTAGAAAAGCTATGGAACCCCAGGAAGTAAAATGCATGGCTCATCCCAAAAGACAAGGGGATATAAAGCAGGAAGACTAGGCCCTTTAGCCTCAGTGACATTCCCAGAATGGGCAGCCCCTGACACGCCCTCTACCAGCTACACAGCCATCTGAGACAGTAACTCCAAAACCTTAGGCCAAGCTTGGCAAAACTGCAGTCTTCCCCAGAAACACATTTACTCAAATATATCTCAATGCACAGCTGGTATTTAGATAATGAAAATGCAGCACATGTGAGAAGTAGTAAGAAATGTGTAATGCAAACAAACTGATGTGAAAAGCATGGAATGCAATTTCCATGCTGAAATAGTGGGGTGGCTGACAGACAAATGAACAATTGGCAAATGCTGATGAGAAAAGTATGGTACCAGCAGACCCACACTTTGAAACAGCCAAGCAACCTAAACTAATGAAGGAGAATGAAATACTGAGCAAACCAAGGCTGGTTGGAGTGGCCATCCAAAAGCTGCAAAATAAATGGCAATGGAACCTAACTGACATGAGATATAAATGTCAAAGACTAGATACTTGTGAACTAATTCAGGAAAGAAGAAGTAGAAATCGACATATACTGCATCAAGCTTGACCTGCAAACTGGCTGCTGCCCAAGAGGCAACTGCTTAAGAGGACGACTGCTAAACCAAGGTCTAGTGCAAACCAAAGGCACACACACACCCATAGGTGAAATGGACCCTCCCCCCCCAGGACCCAACAGGCCACATGTTAACAACAGTAAAGACCGTTGAACACAAAAGTACATCCTGGAAAACTGCAAACAGCAGGGTCAAATACAGATGAGGAAACTGAGCTCAAACCTCGAGTAATCCATCAGAGAAGACATAAGAAGCTATGGATCTTGAAAATCACACACACTATCCAAGTGCACCATCAGTTAAAATGCAAGGTTTCTAACAACCAAAATAAAAGGACCAGCACAAAGGGCAGGTCTAAATATGTACAATCACACAAGTCAAAAAAGTCTCAAGTTTATTTTTGTTCTATGTTGAGAAGACTATCTCCTCTCCATCAACAAGTACTGCACAAGAGACAATCTCATGAATTACCCGAAGCAGGATGACTCTTGAGGACTATTCACAGAGGAGGGGAATCTTACAATTGTTGGGGTATAGCAAAACGTAAACTGACCCCAAGGAAAGAATGAAGAAAACCCTAGCCGTGGTCAGAGCCAAATGGAATGCTAGGAATGAATACGATATGGATGGTGCAAACACAATCATGAAAGAAAGAAAACAAGCAAAAGCAGAACAGTGGTCCATGAGCAGATAACACCAGTCAGCTAAAAGCGAGAAGCAGTTGATGGACCGAACAGACACTCGAGTGCTTGGCTGATGACACTAGGCATAACATTGAGGGAGCAGACTGATGCATCAGGTGATCTGGGCTGCCTTCTGGTGGCAGTCAGGTGCATCAGTTACAGGATTTACTCCACAACAATGACTGTCTCCATTGTTTAGTTAGGGGTGCCTAATTTCCTTCAAATAGGCATTTGTTTTGTTGCACCTTAGTTTTGTGGTTAATTTCCAATTCCCTGTTCCCCTCTGCTCATACAGTGAGAGCCACATTCTGATTCTAACTTGCGAATGGTAACCAATGAATCCCGTAGGCCTGGTGTGTAGGACTAAGTCTTGGTGGTACCAGAGATCAGCTCCAAGAGCCATTGCAGGATCCCCTCACAAAAAAGACATGCCTAGTTATTATGAATGTTAATAAGCTTCATTAAATCAAATTTAGGTGTGTTTGTAAGTGGGATTTGGTGATGGATTTTCTTCACCTGGCCAGTAAACATTAGAACGGTGAAAATGGGTAATACAGTAAGCTTTAGAGTCAAGCGCATTGGTTATTAAAGGAGACGTGTGTAAACTGATATGCTCACAGAAGCAACTGCATGTACCAACCCTGCTGAAGGTGGAACACATCATTAATAGTGAGTCTATACTTGTTATGATACTACAAGATGAATCTTATTCATTATACTCACATCGGGATTATCATCAAAATCATCATCATACTCTGCACTGAGGAAATCAAAGCATTCTAGTGCTGACTCAACCAAGAGGCTGATCTCTGAGGCATTGCTGTCTCTTCTACTGCAGCAGTTCTGCAATATTTAGGCTTTTTTAAATAGGAACTAAACTAACCCCAAGAAGTGATGAAGTTACTGGTGAGATACTGGGCAGAGAGAAATAGGAGGCAGAAATAGTGAATTAAGTTCTTTGACTTGTTCACAACCAGAGAAAGAACTGTGCAAAATTTTTGGATAAACGAGTGTCACAAGTGTTTTTTTTTACTAAAATGTGCCAAGCTGTGTTTACAGAAAGCAGAATATTGGGTTTGCACTGACAAAAATAATATAAATGTTTATGGATTTTAAGCAGAATTTAGAATATGTATGGAAATTGTATATTTATATAAATATATTGTATCTTCTAAACAGAATGTTCTCTATACAAGTTAACAAGAAAACTGCTTTCAAGATATGAGAGATCTTTCATGTAAATAGGCATTATCATGCCATTCATATATATGGCGACCAGAGACCACTTAGCAGGTCGTTTCATCACACATGTAGGGAATGCAGAGCTGCAAATTTTCCATAATTGGATAAAGTGAATATTTTCTCCAGCACACAAATATGTCCACATCATGGTGTGGCCAGAGAGGCTGAGCAACATACGTACCATAATCTATCCAAATCTATAATAAGGCAGTGAATTTCCTCCATGTCACTCCATATCATACCAGTACTCAACTGATTCCATGACCATTAGGCAGTAGGTTAAAAGATTGCCCCTGTCAAAGCTGAGTAAGCCCAAATGAGAGGGGAATGAGTTTTGTGTCATACTGGTTCACCACTGATAGGAATAGGTTACCCTAGCCAAGGGTGTCCTAGTCATCGCTTATCCTATTATTGGCTCTACCAAATGCAACACACAACATCCACTACATCGCACCCGTTATTTTACAATTTACTTTCAATAGCCACCATATTGTCCATTTACTCTAATACCTCCCCCCTCAAATCAAGAGTTCAACCAAGTTTATATCAAAGAGCAAAACAAATTAACTATAACTTATAAGATAAAGGAAGAACTTGGACACTAAATTCATATGACAGATTAAACAGTCAATAAACCAATTTAACTATTAGAATAACTCCTAAGATTTACAAATATTGCAGCCATAACCATGAAGGATTTTATTATAAGAAGACAAGGAGTCCAAGACGGACTTGTCAGCAAATAGGTTGATCAAGCATCAAACTGATGGGCAAGATTTTTAGCAATATAATATTCTGGATGATATTGCAGATATGGATGTTCAACACTGTGCTCCCTTTTTCTTGCAAAGGTTTAATGTGTCAAACTGACAAGCGATAGACTGACCTGACACTGGTCATAATCAGCGGCTTAACTTGTCAATGATCACTATTGAGGGATAAAGGAAAGCAGACAACAAAGCTTTAAAGTTTCAAGATTCCACCAAGAGTTGAAAGCAGTCATTTGAAAAAGCCAGCAGCATCAATCTTTTAAAGTCATTTATAAATGCCGTCAGTGAAGCCAAGCAAGAGTTAGCAGGTCGTGAACAACATTTGAACTCTTAATTATATTCAGTTACTTATTATTGCACTACAACTGCACAGTTAAAAGTACAAATGATGCACAGAAGACAGCACATAACAATGACAAAGACAGTTACATAATGTGGAGGTGAGGAGGAACTGGTGCAAGTGAACACTGAAGATACTGTACTCAAATGACAGTGGATTAAGAGACATCACTAGAACAGCTTCGAGGTCAAGTAAATCAATCCGGGTGTGACGAGTACAATAATCCAAACAAAGCAAAGGTATTCTTGTAAGTTAAGTATATCAAGCATGCTGTGTGATGACTGATGATAAAAAATTAAACCTATTGTCAGTTCACACGAGTATTTAGGAATTAAAAAAGAAGTTTGTATCATGCTCCACTACAAAGCTTTGAGCAAGCCATCCTACAGTGTGGTATATAATGCATCACAATATAAACACCAAAAAATATTAAACCACACAAATATGCTTTATTATTACTAATGACTAAACAGAAAAGGGTAAAATGAGTATAAATTTGTAATGCAGAGCATGAGTGCCATGTTCGAAAAGGTTAATAATTTTGAAAATTAACTAGTGCAAGTATTTTGTTGGCTAAAGGCAGGATTCTATTCAAATTGTGCAATTACACATCACACTTTCAGATGGATTGATCAAAACTTTGCAGCAAGTACACAGTGTTGGAGCAACATTGGATCAACATTATAATATTGGACCAAAATTATCAACATGGGCCCAACATTGCTCCAATGGCTAACATTCACAGTAGCTACATAGATTTCAAAATATTCTTCACATTTATGAATACAAAGACTGACTTTCACACCTATTAATAATAAAAATAATGCAAGTTACCAAGATACTAAGAGGAGCAACAAATAAAACATTAAGTATAATAATGCATGTGTCTGTCAATACTGGCACATTATACAGCATATTAGTAATACAGTAGCACTATAAGAAATGGATACAAACAAAGCTGCAAAGAAAAAGCAAGATTTAAAAATAAAAAAAATACATTACAATATCAGCTGTTCACATCGAGGAACGGATCAATCACGAGGGATAAGGGGCAGTAAATATACGACATGAAAACCAGTAGGAGATTTATCTTGAAATGAAGAGACAAAACAACCGAAGGCAATAAATGAGGCAGAGGAAAGAATTAATACGAGAGGAAATGCTCACGCATATTCATGTGAAATGTTTGTATATAAAACTTTAAAAGGTTGTTCATTATTAGCTTGAAAATCAAATTGAAAATCACAAGCAGCATAGCACACTTATACATACATCAGCTAAAAGACCTGTATTAATCTCCTTATCAACAATACAGTAAAAATGAGCGAGCCCGCCAGTGGTGTGGAATTATGAGCGAGCCCGCCAGTGGTGTGGAATTATGAGCGAGCCCGCCAGTGGTGTGGAATTATGAGCGAGCCCGCCAGTGGTGAGGAATTATGAGCGAGCCCGCCAGTGGTGTGGAATTATGAGCGAGCCCACCAGTGGTGTGGAATTATGAGCGAGCCCGCCAGTGGTGTGGAATTATGAGCGAGCCCGACAGTGGTGTGGAATTATGAGCGAGCCCGCCAGTGATGTGGAATTATGAGCGAGCCCGCCAGTGGTGTGGAATTTGTTAAACAAAAATATATCACTAAAATGGTGACTAATAATATTTGTCATTAACTACAATACCTGTATTCTACCACTGATGAAAAACACATTTCTTCTAACCAAAAATTAACACTCAGGATTTGTAGTTAAAAGAAAAACACTGGAATCATGCAATTACAACATTAACACCAAACATTATTAAACAGAAAATACAAACAATGCATAATTTTTATGTTGACAAACATTCACTGTATTTCTGAACATTGCAGTTACCTTCAAGGGTTTGGAGATGATAATTTAGGTGCAATGTTATAAAACAAAGACGACTATAACCCACAAACAACAGTACCAGTGCCTTACCCTACACATGTCGTCCAGGTCCAAAACTGCCTCCTCTAAAGTGTGCAACTGGGGAAACTGTCCCTGGATATCCTCGAGGCAGGTACGCAGCCGACTCACAACCTGTCAAACACAAGCAAGTCAACATTTATTTATTTATTTATTTAATTATTTATTTATGCATATACAAGAAGGTACATTGGGAATATGAGGATACATAATATGGTAATTACAATCTTGTAAAGCCACTAGTACGCGCAGCGTTTCGGGCAGGTCCTTAATCTAAGAAAATTTTAAATAGGTAAATACTTGCAAAATTTATAAAAAAAAAATGATAACAGTTACATGGCAAGAGAAAAAAAAAAGACGAGAGAAAATTGTAGGTACAGTATATTAAAGCACATAGGTAGCTAAGATTGATTGCAATGACAGCTTATTTAAGGAGCAAATGCTCATTACCTGTATTTCTTTAATGCTAAAGTAATGCTTTGTGGAACCCAAATATGCATTTAAATTTAAGAACTAATAATGAGATATTAATACGTTCTTAAGCTAGTGCCTAAGTCACATGATGGTGGCTTTGGCCCCTAACAAACCTAATGTGATAGTTTTAATTGTCTGTAAGAACTCTTGTATATATAAATAAATAAATAAAAATTACTGATTGAATAGGGAGTTGCTCATGAGAATCAATGTTGTCACCCAGCAGTAACGGGATATACAAGCTTAGCACTTTAATACTGCTATTGCTACATTCATGATGTGGGATGCACTTTATTCACCTCCCATGCTCAGGGAAATGGGATGTTGTCCCATTGTCTAATATTCTCTATAGTACAGATTGTTACTTCACTGTGCCATTTTAACTTTTGCATTTAATCACCATTGTCTGAGATAGGAGGTCTGTCCCTTTATAGTCCACTTCAGTGCCAGCAAGCAACCATAGAGCTGCCATTTATCAAGAAAAATTTGCCATTGTTCACCCACCCAGGAGGTGCCACGGATCTTACTAAAGAGTGGGCAGGACCAACTTTTTCACACACACAAACACACACCATACTTCTGATATGGATGAAAAACTTTCTAACTGACAGACAGATGAGGGGTAGTAATCAGAGACAATGTATCTGACTAGAGGAGTGTTACAAGTGGAGTACCACAGGGTTCAGTTCTTACACCAGTAATGTTCATCGTCTACATAAATGATCTACCAGAAGGAATACAAAATTACATGAACATGTTTGCAGCTGATGCTAAGATACTGGGGAAGATAGGAGGCACAGATGATTGTAATGCCCTTCAAATTGATCTAGATAAAAAAAAAAAGTGCTTGGAGCGTAAAGTGGCATATGGAATTCAATGTGGATAAATGCTGCGTTATGGAATGTGGATTCAGAGAAAATAGACCACACACAACTTACAAATTATGTGGAATGGAATTATAGAACACTAATAAAAAACGAGACCTAGGGGTGGTTTTGGATAGTGGGCAAATGGGCAATGTTTCTTTCATCCTAATGAGCCTTTTCACCTAGCAGTAAATAGGTACCTGGGAGTTAGACAGCTGCTACAGACTGCTTCCTGGGAATGCGTGTGTGCACACGTGTGTTAGAGAGAAATATATGTAGTAGATATAATAGAGGAAAAAGAAATTGGTTAAAACGCAGGTTCCAAGAGCAAATACAGTAGTTCGATTCTGTAGACACAAATAGTAAGCACACACACAGTCCCACAAGTGGTTGTTTTGGAAACTGGAATATGCTGGATGGAGTGACAGGAAGACTTCTGACATGGATGAAAAATTCTCTAATTGACAGAAATATGAGGGGAAGTAATCAGAGACAAGACAGATGGCAAATGGAATTCAATGTGAATAAATGCCATTTTATGCAATGTGGAATTGGTTATCTTGAGATGATTTCGGGGATATTTAGTGTCCCCGCGGCCCGGTCCTCGACCAGGCCTCCACCCCCAGGAAGCAGCCCGTGACAGCAAACTAACGCCCAGGTACCTATTTTACTGCTAGGTAACAGGGGCATAGGGTGAAAGAAACTCTGCCCATTGTTTCTTGCCGGCGCCTGGGATCGAACCCAGGACCACAGGATCACAAGTCCAGTGTGCTGTCCGCTCGGCCGACCGGCTCCCTGAATGAATACTGAATATCTGAATACTATCTGAAAACTATTTGAATATCTGAAAACCGAAATCTGAATACTCTCTTTTGTGAAAATAGATCACACACAACTTATAAATTATGTGGAAAAAACTAATTAAGAACAAGATCTACGGGTGGTTTTGGATAGTAAACTGTCACCAAAGGAACACAAACATTGTGTGAGGAGCATATGCCTCCCTTTCCAATTTCAGACTTTTAATTACACAGATAGTGAAATACTAAAACTGTTCATAACTTTTGTGAGACCAAATTGGAATATGCAGTAGTTGTATAGCACTCATATCTCAAAAAGCATCAATTACTTAATTCTCACCTTCTTTAGAGTAAGTGGAGGGTTTGTCTCCTCCCAGTGTTGTCCGTCGCCCCATCTGAAGGACTCTGGGTCTGTACCAAGCATGTCTAATTGGTGCGAGAGTGATTGTGACATGGCAGGAGAAAGTCCCGTTGAATACGATAGATGAGAGTATGATCTTGACATAAAGTCAAGATTGGAACCCTGTGAGATGCTGAACTGTGAACACAAGGAACATTAGAGTATTAGTGAGCTGTGTAGTTAAATTCTATTGTTAAATTAAATTAAAACCCTGCAATTGCACTGACTTTTTTCATTGAGCAGAGCTAACTTATAGACACTAGGCTCCCATACCAGTCGAAGCCACAAAATATGGTGCTTTTTATGTCAATTCAGGAAAATTACGGTACAATGGAAAAATGCACGTAAACTTTTGAAACTCTGTGGCACTCACACATGACATTGGTCATAAAGAACAATCACTTTACAGTACTGTACAGGGACCATTCAATTTCTAAGCATATAAGTAGCTTTGCAAAGACAAAATTAGTATAATAATAATATTACTCTTATTATTTATAAGAAACTACAGCAGATCAGATTACTGTGATTACACAGTACCTAGAGCATACCTGTGTAGAGTTCTGGTTGTTAATAAAACAAGCATAAATTTACATGATGTAAATTGATATAAAATTTAAATGTAAATTGATCTAAAATTTAACAAATGCCAATCAATTCAGTGATTTTAGAGGCATTCAAGTGATAATTTCTACATCAGGATATTATAAAACCACATGGTTGCTAAGGTTACCTTAAGATGGTTCAAAGGATGAATGCCTTTTATGATCCAGTCTCTTGACTAGGCCTCCTGACTGGCGATATGATTAACCAGGCTGTTAGATGCCACTGGTCACAGTTTTGACATATGAAGTTGATCAAGTATCCTTTGGGAGGTCTTCATCAAGATCCCTTTTAACCCCCTAAGTAGTCGGCTAGTTATGTCCCTTGTGTATTGATAGTGTTGAAAAGTCTTTGGACCTTAATATTGACAAAAATGGTTCCTTAGCATATCTGTTGTACCTCTACTTTTCAATGGGGCTATTTTGCACTTTGTGCAATGTCTTATTCTTACAAGGAGTTACTCTATTTCCGTGTGCAGATTTGGAACCAGTCCCTCCTGTATTTAACAAGTGGATATTATTATGTTGATTATATTATCTCGCCTGTACAGCAATTTTAATCACTCTTAAGAGTAATTATACAAACAAATTTTGAAATTTGTGTAACAATGGATGGGGAGGGAGGGTGAAAGGTAAAATGTTGATGGATGCAAAAAATCTTGTTCAGGCATAAACCTACAGCTAAGAGAACATGATGAAACACATGAAATGAACAAGAGTTTACAACACTTACTTGAGAGTATCTGGCCCACTGCTCCACTCGACTCTCCTTCTTACGCACCAGTGTAAAATTTCCAGTGTTATCACACTGTGGACTGGCAGAATCTCGTCCATCAAATAATATAGAATCCTGAAAATAGTACAGTGATAAACTTATAAAAGATAATTATTACCACAGAATAAGGAAATTTTTTTAACATTAAACAGTATTGAAATTCATTTTTTATACTGTATTACACATTTTACAAGTTTTGAAGCCATCACATTTGGCTTCTCCCAAAAGAAAGATTCCACTCTGTCCTAAACACAGATTGTGTACAGTCAAGTAGAACATCATACAATACTGAAGAGAATTTTCAATCATTCGTGGTGAGGCATAGATCCTGCAGTAGGAAGTGAAGAATGTTACCCCTACCCTGACTGTCATGATCTTAGCCAATAGGATCAGAATGAACCTTGCCTCAAGGAGTATCCAAGTGGAATAACTCATAAAATTAGATTGTATTTAGCACACATAAGAGCAGTCACAAAATGTAATCTCAGGCCAGCATGTGTTGTGATATGTACAGGCTGATATACTGATTAGACTAACAGGTTTGTGTAATATGCACAGGTTGACATAATGACCACAGGCTGGTATGATGAACAGAGTGCAAGTTTTACCAGAATTTACCCGAGGGCCACTAACACACTAGTGGCCATGATGAGGACAGGAAGCCGGCTGCTTGTCTAAGGTCCCCTCGTTTATTGGTTATTGTGGTGGGTGCAGTTCTGGTAGTTGTCAGTGTGGTAGTTGTGAAGATTGCAGTGATGGTTGTAATAGTTGTGGGAGTTGCTGCAGTGGTTGTGTTAATGGTTTCAGGTGTGACAGTGGTTGTGGTGGTAGTAATAGTAGTGGTGGTGGTGGTTGTGATTACTACCAACCAGAGCACAAAGTGAACCGTATAAGAGGTTTGTTAGAACCAAGTGGGAAACACTAAGAACGTTAATTACAAACTAATACATTGTGATCTGACTCCTGTAATTGGCATCTGAATATTTTATTTAGTATTAGTGTTGAAAGTATATTGCTGAAACTAATACTATATGGTTTGTTATATAGCACTAAGAAACCCACAATTTTGTAGCCATCCTACAATTCTGAGATTATGATCAGCATCTCAAATTAATTTCTCTTTGCAAATATTAAGAAATAGAAAAAAATTGTAGCTTAAACTATTAACGTCTTTAAAAAGTACTGTAGTGTAGTTACAATTATGAAAATTACTCTCATTAACGATTCGATTATAAAACAAATACATTCCATATTTGAAAGAAAAATCTTTAACCGTTATTGTGCTATGCAACTTTTTTTGTACAAATTTATCAAATAAATTGACTGACTAATGCTGACAAATATAAATACCTGACTATCTGTTCTCCTTGAAAGTCCTTGATAGTCAGAAACAGGACTGTTACTGTCTGTTCTGGTGGAGAGAGCCGCATGTGATGATAGTAATCCACGATACTCTGACAGAGGACTTGCACTATCAGCTGTCGAGCTACGAGCAGACATACTACCAAAACTGCTGTCGTGATCACACTCCGGGGACAGGCTGTTGTCCTTGCCAGAGGGAACCTGTACAGTACCAAAGGTAATTAAAATTAGAGTGTCATTAGCAAGCTAGTACTCATTTTAGTTGTAATCCACAGAATGGGCCTTAAATAGGTTTGGGTTTAGTAATCATCATCATCTCTACCGCATGTCTCACTTTTGAGGGGTGAAGAGGCATCAGCCCAGAAGAAATACAAGATCAAATAGGTAAAACAGATTTAAGATAACAAAACAAATAGTCCTTTCATTTCCCAAATCCTCCACATTACATATGGCATCACAGAATGAGCATCTGGGCCCCATTGAGGAGGCAACTGTGGGTGCCGAGACTCTAGGACCACTAGGCTCAGTAGACCCGTAATCCAGTCCTGTCCACCTTGTCAAAATACATCCACAGCACTGCAGCACAGTCACAATACATCCACAGCACTGCAGCACAGTCACAATACATCCACAGCACTGCAGCACAGTCACAATACATCCACAGCACTGCAGCACAGTCACAATACATCCACAGCACTGCAGCACAGTCACAATACATCCACAGCACTGCAGCACAGTCACAATACTGCAATGATAGCACCATCTCACTCCAGCAATACATCCATGGCAGCACCATCTCACTCCAGCAGTACATCCATGGCAGCACCATCACACACACACCAGCAATACATCCATGGCAGCACCATCACACTCCAGCAAATCTACATGGCACACCATCACATCTACAAAAGCATTCACTTGTCTCTTCCAGCTATAGAATCCATTTTAAAATGCATAGACATGCAGTTTCCAGCCATAGAATTCACTTTATTTTTGCTTTAAACTGTTTTTACTACTTGCTCATTCCACTAGCACTGCCTTTTATTCTTCTATGAGTTTAATTACTAAGTATCATATACCTGTATAAAGCACACAACTTTTAAAATATATGTAAAGATTTTGATACTCTTCTGGGTATATATTATTTATAATTACTGTATTAGTTATAAATATCTTAAAACATACTTACACTACCAACAGTGTGGGGTGGAGATGAGCTGAGATTATGAAGAACAGGTGTTCTCCTTTTGTTGCCTGGTGATGTGGCAGACATGCTTGCTGTTCTCACCAAACTATCCTCAATAACACCATCAAGAGGGCTGTTAGTACAATAAAAAAAAATATGTATTATTTGCGATTCAATAAATATTAATATATCTGTAATCATTAATAATTACCTAAATGATGGATTACAGGACGAGAGCTACGCTCATGGTGTCCCGTCTTCCCAGCACTGTCATATAACGCTTTGTAATTACTGACTGTTTTGGCCAGTACCTTCTCGCCAAACTTGTTCCAACCGTCTACCACTGTGAGAAATCTACAGTTTGACTTTATTCACATAAACAGTGTGATATTTATCGCTAAATATCAATACTGTAATTAAATTTTCAGTGATACAAAGGGATAAATTTATTACCAGTATCTTTTTATTACATCTTGAGCTATTGTGCTAGCAACCTTTTTTGTAAGATAGGTTACGTTAATCAAGAAGCCCAAAATATCATAAAAATTAAGATGTTCTTATAAAGCAGTAAACCTACTGATTGGTTGTTGAGAGCACAAAGTGATAAAGATGTACAGAAACTAATAGATGAGATTAGAATTTAATTGTTGATGATTTTACCCTGTAAAGGCTTTGTCATCTAAGTGATACATAGGCCAAGTGCTGACATATAGGGCCAGATTAAGGGATCAAAGAGGCAAAGGTTGAGCAAGGTTAGCAAGGAGGTTAACACTAGCCCTGTAGATAAAGCAATTACTGGTAGAACATCTATAAATAAAATCCACTTTCATCTTTCCATTTTTTATACTTCAGCCAACTAGCTCAGCATCATTAAATCCTTCACAAGTGAATGGGTGCACCCCATCCACCTTATACGAGGGGTTAATTAAGTCTCTACAGCACCAAATGTACGAAGTGGCCAGGAGACACCCTTTCATGAAAGGGAAACTTTGCATCACTAGCACAAAATAAATCAAATGACCACCTTCATAGAAAAAAAAATCAGTGTTACAGGTCTAAAATGCATAAAATGGCAACTGTTCATAATCTTTTCTTATTGAAGATCAACTTGGTATTTCCAAATTATAAACTATGAAGTGATCAAGGGAAGCAATTCCAGCACTT
The DNA here is from genome assembly GCF_040958095.1 of Procambarus clarkii. Lineage (NCBI taxonomy): Eukaryota > Metazoa > Arthropoda > Malacostraca > Decapoda > Cambaridae > Procambarus > Procambarus clarkii. The sequence goes on along the minus strand of NC_091237.1, from coordinate 14,095,133 downwards.
ATTAAGAAACTCAATTTCTAGCCCAAAATTGATGAAGTAGCCGAGCATTCCCCATCCAACTCAAAGGAGTTGAACTTTAAGGTGACAGTCAAATATTTTATACAGTAGTACTGTATATTTTTATAAGTGCCTTGTGATTTCTCGAGGAACTGGGTTCCAGGCTCATTGACGTCAGAGACCCAAGGGCTGCCAGTTTCTTGTTCCAGCACCTCAGTGTAGCGATCCAGAGGGAAAACGCCTGCTGCGTCCTCGGTTCCTATCCGGAAGTGGATAACCCTCAAGAGATCCATTACCTTTAAGCACTCATTGTATCAACCAATGTACATCTTGTAACCTTTAAATATCTAATAAGGCACAACAAAACAAAATGAAGTAGGTGGCAAGAGAAAAGCACACAAACTGTATTGGAGGGGGACCTAAATATTCCCTCTTAATCCGTTATGCATGGTTTTCTCCGAGGCTAAGGCTACTTCCAGTTATAAGAGGCTAACTTCTTCCTGTACTCCCTTCCATATTAACTATAATGTATATACTAAACAAAATTTGCAGAATTGTACTTTTACATTAAAAAAAAATTATACTTACCCTTACAAGGTTGGCAAATGTATAAAATGAAGTCAAAGATTTATATATTCACTTACTTCCATGTTATAACAATATTGAGCTTAAGGGACCCAGAAGGATTAAGGTTGACAGTCATGAGTTGAGGATGTGGTGAGAAAAGATCCTTAGTTTCACACACTTTGTTACCAATAACCACAGTCTTGCCCAGGACACGTACTTCCACGGCTTTAATTAGTAACTGAAATAACATGTGAGGTTATTAAATATTGAAAAGATCTCTGTACTGAAAAGTACTGAAAATATCATACAGAAACATACAATTTATGTTACACTATTATAGCACTATAGCAATGCACCTAATCAATCATTCAATCATCTTTATTTGTAAAGGCATACAGGTGGTTATGCTTCAGTGGTGAATACGTACAAAGGATCATAATGCAATACCTATTGTATTTGTTTAGCAAAATCCCTAATGAAGGGATTGCTGCTTTTTTGGAAGAGCCCCCCCTGGTGGCTCCCTGAAGCTATCTTGCCGAGATTGCTCCGTAGTAAAAGGTCACATCAGACGTGGAAGTTCCTGTTTGGCCTACCAGGGACCACAATCAGAACCTGCCCCCCCCCCCCCCCTCACAGAGGCATAGGTAGCATGTGACAATCTGCCACACCACTAAAAAAATGACTTCAGAAAGTCAGTGAAGCTTTATAGATAACTGGCGAGTTCACAGAAAACGAAGCCTCAAAATTGCCAAACAACTCTGCAAACGATTCAAACAGAACAAAGAAATCACTAACTTGAAACTCTTCAGTAGTGATAACCAAAACCAGGCAGCCTAGCTGCCACCCTCAGCCAGCTCCCCATCTCAGTTCTGGAGCCAATGAATAACCCAATGATGAACTTTGAGAGATGGGGGGTGGGGAATCAAGGCTGTACAAAGGCTCCTTCAGAGTCGCTTCATTACATTCAATGCCGAATTCCTGGAGGGTGTGCTCCCCCTCGGTGGCTCCCTGTAGGTAACCAACCACAGAACACAAATGGGACTGACCAGGGAGGAGAAGAGGTGGCAGGCAATAGGACAAAGAAACCAACCCAGGCTGGGAGAGAGACTAAAGCAATACATGCCCAAATGGGACCAGGAACAAGGGTGAAATACCAGGCCACCAGAACCCTGCTAGAATGCCAAAACTCAAATCCAAATATTAGCCCAGGACACGTTGAAGAAACAGCCAAAGCTGCATGTTTGCAAACATCGTAGGCCTGAGGGTAGACCGCATGCTAGCTTGTCCTAATAACACCATGGATGACCCAAGAATTGAGAGCCTTGGAACAGTTGACCAAAGAAATGGTCAAGCAACAAGGTATCCAGCAAGACAGACCGGTTGCTCGCAGGTAGTGGTAGTGGAAGAACTCGGCACAATAGCTTCAGGGAGCCACCCTGGATCTACCAGAAGTGTGTTTGATTACCTTCAATGTTGGGTTTTTCAACTTAATAATAATAATAATATTATTAAAGTTGAAAAACCCAACATTGAATAATCACACATTTCTAGCAGAGCCAGGGTGGCTCCCTGAAGCTATCGCGCTTGGATTTCTCCACTTATCCCCATAGATCAAAAGCAACCAAAATACTAGATTATTTAAATTGCCATTTTTAGTAATCCACATACTTAGTAACATAAATCACTGTTCTTTCCAGTTATGCTGTTAAAACTATATTTTAAGTGCATAAAATTTTAATTAAAACAATGTATAACTGAAAAAATCCAATTTTGAATTGATAACATATTCTAAGTAATCTAAATCTTGAAACAGGCATCCAAAACACAAAGTCCTTAATAAGGAAATGGTCAGAACAGAAAGCCACTGAGGGACCCCCACCAGAAAGAGGAGTTTCATTAAATGCTGGTTTTCAGGGAGGTCTCCTTTCCTAGATCTTACCTTTAACAGTAAGAACTTGTGATAGCTTGATCCAACAGACTTGCTTGGAGCAGTCTGCAGGCCTATGATATGCAGGATATGCATATGATATGGCCTATGCAGGCCTATGATATGCAGAGTCTGCAGGATATGAATGATACTGTACTATGTACAGTATTCACTACAACACGGCTGGTCCTGCCATTCTTTTAGGAAACTATTTTTTTCTTGAAGAAATCTACTTTCGTACTTGCTGGGAAGATACTGAACAGGCATGGACCTCTGATGATGTTACAGTGTTCTTTGATTGTGCCTATGACTTCTCTAGTCTTCACTGTTTCTAATCTGCAATTCTTGCCATGTTGTTTGCTCTAGTATGTGGTTATTTTGCTGTGCAAATTTGGGACATGGCCTTCCAGTATTTTCCATGTATATATTATGCAATACCTCTCCATCTCTTTTTTCCAAAGAGTGGAGAGCCACCCATTTTGAGAGCCGAGATGGTCCCAACAACTTACTTGCTCTATCGTGTTTATGTGTGCCGTATATGTCCTCTGCAATCTTTATTTCGGCAATTTCTCTTGCTCCCTCTTAGTTCTTGAGCTATCTCACCATGGAGAACATCAAAGGAGAGCAGTAGTCAGGAACCATTGAAAAGGTAAATTCAGGTAAAAGGGAACAGTAACAGGACCCAAAGCCACACAAACATTCTAGGAATGTTAAAAGAAAAGAAACATTTGCAATTGAACAAAGCAAGCGAGTTTGTTTGACCACGGGTGGCCAAGAGGCAACAACCAAAGAGTCGCTCCTGAACCCAGCCAGCTAATATCTCGCTAGAAAAGAAGGAACGACTACAAAGAAACTGCTCACCTGGACCACAAGAACAAACTATAATGCAACAATTACCTAGAGCACAGTACTTCTTAACATTATTCTGGAACAACTTTAATGTTGCACGATTCTCTATTTCACTTGGATGACAGGTCCATATTTTAGGTCACTCCATTTTACATAGAATGCTTGCTTATACTGTATCGAGTGACTAAATGTATTAAAAAATCCACTTCATTTAGAGAACAAAGATATTCAAAAATCCACTTCATTTAGAGAAAGAATTACACAAGTTATTTCCACATGTTCATTCAGGGAGACCCTATTTTCATCACATAATTAAAAATCACCAGTACTGTAACATTGAATAATCCACGACTGACCTGTTTAAAGAGACATTGAGGTTGTGAGGAGAGACAGAAGCAAGTGATATGTTACCTCCACAAAGCTGAAATAATTTTTCATAACATAGCTACTGTCTCCAGAGACATTTAGGAGTTAGAGGCACAACTTTAGATCTGCTGTATTGCTCTCAAATTTTCTACATGCTCTCACAAATGCTGTTGCACATAAGAACTCTTCAGAGTAATTAACAGAATATAACTAACTACATGCACACCCATCATTCACAATGTAAAAGCCATTTACACCTTACAATCTTACTAAGGTTTTATTTATGAACAAATATTGTTTAAATGATAAACGAGTGGGATCACAGAAGCAACATACCATTTCACCAATGAGGCCTTTAATAACAGTTCTTTGGTTGTCCCAATTCTGAGTATTATCCTTGCAGACTCTGCCTCGAGACTTCCACTTCTGGGTACCATGTTTGAGAGTCACCTCAAACACATCCCCAGGACACAACCGGGCAAATCCTTGTATGCCTACAAGAAAAACTTTTTGTATACCCAAAAATATTAAATTGCCTTTGTAAATAATCTTATTTGCAATTTCTCAAACATAGGGTAAACTACATTTGTACATCTCGTATATCTCATCATGTTTAATATATCTAATTCATAAATGTTTCCCAGGGAAAATTTCTCAATCTATCTCAATTTACAGGAATTTTAACACGTGTTTAAATGAATCTAAATGAAATTCCTGAAATAAATATTTTAACAAAATTATTTTTGTTTTCAAACAAATTCTACACAGTACTGCACTTCCTAATGTTTACTAAAAATTTTCCCCCTTTAAATAGTTAAAATATAAAATAAGAAAATTCTTTGGAAAAGTTAAGAAAACTCACAAGGTTTCATGCAATTATTAGAATAAATATCCATGATTCTTACCTTTCATTTCCAATGTCAAAGTACCAATGAGCTGCTCAATTTGCACTTCCAAAGCACAAAGAGTTTCTGTACACTCCCTGTAGCCTGACCTTACATTACTTAGGGCAGAGGCCTTTTCTTTGCCTGGTGAAAGAGCGTAAGCATAGGCCATGGTTCGGACCTACAAAGCAAAACATTGTATCATACTACAATTTGGAGAAGTCATTTATTCTAGAAAATATTTAATACATTTCTTCACACTGAAGTACACACATTAACTATGAATGACAGGGACGTGTGAGTGAAGACCTTAAGAGATTCCAGGAGGTTTTCATAATAGAACAATGAAAAATATCTAACTTAAGGGGGACAGTATCAAACCAAGTGGTTTTGGAGGATAGAGGTGAAGTAGGGAGGCATCTGCTGGAGATGGATATATCCAAAGCTGTGGGACCGATAGATTCTCACAAGATATTAAGAGAGCAGGCATAGATTTCTTACTTGCATACCATTCTAGGTGATAGAGAAGACCATAAAAAAGAAGCTAGTAAAACATTTAGAAAGAAGAGACTTTATAGCACATAAGAATGGGAGAAACAGGCAGGAAAGAGATTCAGTGGTTGATGCCATATGAAACCTGTCTCCTAAAGCCGACATTAATTAACGCGTCACATAGCACAATAGTACAGTATATGTCCTCGGCACCTAAACGAGGGACCCAGGTTCAATCCAAAGATGGGACAAGGTGCCTGAAAGTGATCAGGCACTTTCCTTTCACCTGATACTGCCGTTCACATAGCAGTAAATAGGTACCTGGGACTTAGGCAATGTTGTGGGGTTGCATCTTGGGTAGAGTCAATAGTTGACCTAGGGGGACCTTGATAAGCCTACGTACCGTACAGGCTTCCTGTCTTCGAGAATGGCAGTTATAAAGCGGACATCGGTAACTGTATGTTAGGTTGGCAAACATAATAAATGCCTTTAGTAACCTGAAATTTTTAGTATTTGAGACCTTTTATACCACGTAGAGTATGTCAGACCTGCTCTGAAAAAGTTTGCAGCACCAAAGTGGATTTCTCATTATGCCTTTCACAAAACAGAGCTGGAGGAATTTCAGACATAGGCATCCAGACTAGTCCCAGATTAGAGAAGAACGTGCTATGAGAATGACTCAAGTCGCGAGAAGATGGAAGTCAGGGAAGATATACCATATAAGATTCTCAGGAGAATGGACAGGGCAGACAAGGACATTTCTTAAAAGTGCAGTTACACAAACAAGGGGACACAGGTGGAAATTAAGTGCCCAAAGAAGCCACAGAGATATTAGATATTAAAGGGATGATTCCCATTGACAGGGATGGGAAGTCTGTCAAATTTATCAAGTCCCTGAAGCCAATGACTCACTCTTGCCAGGATTAAATGCCCAACAATCAAATAACTCCTAGGTGCCCATTTAATGCTACAGTATGTAACTGATCAGCAGTATTAGGTGAAAGGACATACTTAAATGTCTCACTCTGCACTAGAATTTAATTAAATCTCATTTTCAACAGTACAGTATTATACAATAATATTGTACAGGTACATAACTTTATTAATTTCAAACAGCCCACATAACATTACTATGATAATACATAATAAAAGGTGTTCAAAATAAACCTTAAAATGAATACAGTAATAATAATGATACATACCCCATCTCTCAGCTTCTGATGAAGAGTATACTGATCCTGTAAGTCCTCCAGTTTACTCAGATGGTACTCAATCCTTTTGAGATATCGCTCAGCTGCTTTAATTTGCTGGAAAGCCATAGGAAGCATGAATTAAATCACTAATAGTGAAAATACATATGATTAGCCCACAGATAAGTTAAATCCATATAAGTGCTCAACACCATACAACTTATATTTTTATAGGAATCTACTCAACACAATTGTTCTGCCAAATATAATTTACAATATGTTCACTAGAAAACTATTTCATTACTTCTCAACAAAATATTTTCCTAAAGCAAAATATTGATGTATTTTTTGTCTTTATTCAAACTAGAATAGTCTGAAGTATATGCACGATATTTCCGATACAAAATATTAATGATAATATTCCTTGTAATAAAACAGATAACATCTGTATTTCATCTCAAACAAGCATTACAAACTAAATGCAGTATAGTATCTAAATTGTTACTGTACCAAACATCTTTAAATAAATTCTGAAAATAGGAACAGTTACTATGCTGGATTGTATTGGAATGTCCTGTCACATGCATATTTACGGTCATGCCATTATTCTAGTTCAGTGCAAGATATACTACATGCTCAAATTTAGTACTGTACCTATATATTACAGGTAGTACTGTAAATCTATTGCAAACATGGATAAGACAAGTAAAGAGTTCATGCTCCAATAGTGGTCAAAATTCTTCACCATAAACTGATACTGTATTACAGAATTGGAAATGTCAAAAATGGTTATAAATTTAAATTAACAATTCAAAGGAAAATAATTTCATTACAAAACTACAGGCATTTCTACAACATTGTCAAGTACAGTAGAGAGGAGAATAAATAGAAGTTATGTGCAATTGACTTTTTTCTCCAATGGAATGAGAAATTGTCTGGTAAGTTACCAGTAAAACACTTCTGTATTTCTAGTGTTCAAAACAGATAATATACCTGTATACCTGGTATACTATGCAAGTATTAGTCTCACAGGATGAAGCATGTTAGTGTCCGTAAAAACACAGCCATTGTTTGTAGTGTGAGAGCATTTTTTACAGCATTTTCATATTTTAAACTAAATACACAAAACGGATATATTTATATGTACCCGGGATTTAGGCACAAACCGAATCCATATTTGGGAGCAGGTAAATGAAAATTCAGTCTATGCTTAACTATGCAGTGAAAAGCTTGCTATACAGTTGCTTTTGGAGATTTTAAATTTCCTTTACGTGAAGTAGTCAATTAACACTAAATTTACCAAGCCCTATGTAATGTTTATTTAGTGCATGTTGTGGCCCAAGATGATCCCCTCATGAGGTGGTCAGAAGTAATGTTAACTCACATTTGTATCACTGACAAGTCTACTTGTCTACTTTATACAGTATATTTTTTGGCCTGGGACGTGACAATTACTCTGTTCTATTACATCAAGTTGAAAGTATGAATAATCATTTATGTATACACTATATGTAGCTAGAATGTGGCAGTACTGAGCAATAATGCTTGGACAGGTGTTTTTATCGAGTTGAAAGAAAAAAAAAGTTTAACTCATTTCAAGTTCTCAAAATGTATCCCTATTTTTTTCCATATTCAGTACTGTATATGACTACAAACACCAGCTGGTTTAATTAATTAAGCTCATTTTGTATCAATTTGCTTATGCCGAGGCCTTCCCAGAACATATTCCCGTCACATAGCTAAAGCGTACATACTTTAAAAGGAGTTCCGAATGCTGTCTCAGAATACATACATGGCTAGTATTTAAAAAGTCCATTCACTAAACAGTTTGACATAGTACATATTTTTCCATGCAGTCTCGAGTCTTACCTTTTCAACCTCATACAAACGACCTTGTGACTGCCAAGAAGAAAAAATAGTTTTATGTTAGCCTACCATGTCAATTACAATTTTATGTCAGTGGATACATCTTAAAGAAAAAAGAAAAAAGTACAATATTGTACTATATTTTAATCATCACTTGAGGAAATTGATTATGATATTTTTCAATAAACTGTAAATATCCATGTTTTAATCTTAATTTTGGAGTCATGATTAATGTCAACTTTTTAAAACTAAAGCCCATTTTGTATTAATAAAAGTACACTTTCTTTTTTCTTCAAAGATTGCCATAATATTCAATGAAAATATGTGCAGGAATTAAATGATAAATGGTGATAGTAGAGATTCAATTATAGATAAAGACAGCAACAAATGGCAAATTATTCTTATCACAATTGAAGATTTTGTCTTGGCATGATAAAAACTGGTATAATGTCATTTATCAGGCCATCAATCGATGATGGCTTTTCCAAAAATGTCATTTCCATTCCATTATTGTTTTATGGTCCAGTAATAAAGAGGGGAGGGAGGAAGGGGGGTGTGAAGTTTACTTGCTTGAAGAAGGGTTATGACTTGTGTCAAACTAAATAATAAAATTAATAAATTTTGAGAGCTTTGGGACTGTCTCAAAGTTCTCAAAATGTACTCTCTGCAAAGAGAGACGAGAAGGGGGTATCAAATAATATATAAAAGGACTTGGAAAAAATGTATATATACTTGAGCAAAATGACCAAGGGCTGTCTAGTCAAGGAATTGACAGGTTAAGTATGCAGCCACCCGGCAGTGCATGGGTGTAATTAGCAATTGAACCGCTTCACGGATGGGTGCTTTATTCAATTCAGGGTCTCATTTTCCGTTTGATTTACCCTCGCTCATTGCCAGTTTTGGTTCACCCCACCTTTCTGGTGGCTTTTTCTTAATTAGGATGATCAATTACACCCTGCTCCCTACATCTCTAATAGAGGGAGGCCACATTTTGGACTCCAATTCCCAGTAGGCTTAAAATGACTCAAGGGCCAGGCATGGAATGAATTGGGAGGAGCTATCCATGTAACTAGCAACATCGAACCACATCTAGTAACCCTCCAAAAAAACAGACTTTAGAACACCATCAATTCAGGAAAACCATATGTTGTTGATCTATTGTCAGATTACAACAGCAATATCATTTGTTCCAGATTTTATCAATTTTTCATATTTATATATAAAAAAAAAATTTAAAACAACATACACAATTGTTACTCTATGATGATTAGTTCATTTTATAAAAAAGTAATTTGGCAATTACCAGTATGTATCAATTTACCATTAGTGCTGCCATTTACCTTTACTCTTCATCAAGATTTCCCAATAGTCAAAAGATCTAGCAAAGTCGTTAATGGTGCCAGGTACAGGTGTTAAGAAAAGACAGAATATGTGAAGGAACACATAGGGTCGGATTGTATTAAGAGTCAATGCACATAAATGCATCATCATGTCAAAATTTATTTCTCAGTCTCCTAAGTAAATTTGCAAATATAAAGCTTTCATTAAATTACAGAAAACATTCTGAGCAATCTGTCAATACTGTACTAGAAAGTCTAAAATCACGAGTAATATTGCAAAAATAAAAATGATCTAAAAACAAAAAAATACAGTACCACATGCAATATTTATCCTCCACCAAATACAGTATACTGACTACCGAACAGGACATGCCTCCACCTATATATAGTGCTGCTAGAAGGGGTACGCCACTGTTGTTCCGATGATGGAGGTCACATCTTCACTCCACATTATCTTATTCACTATTTTTTTTTTTTTTTACTATATAACCTCCATCACTATATTCTGCTACACACACACACACACACACACACACACACAATATCACTATAACCATCTTTACTACACACTATTTTCTCACCGTCTTATCTGCACACAACCATCTTTACTGTAACTATCTGAAACTACATGTAACTTTCAACACTGCAACCATCTGCATCTACACTACTTTGATACTATCAAGACCCTATCCACATCCTCAATCATCAATACATTCCTTCTCCACTTTTCATAAGAGAACAGATCTCTAACCTTGCCTAATGTAAGACAGATGAGAATGTATGTATGTATGTATGTTGGTTAGCACTGTAAAACCATTGCAATCACCTATACTCACCTAATTGTGCTTGCGGGGGTCGAGCTTTGACTCTTTGGTCCACGTCTCTCAACTATCAACCTGTGTACAGATTCCCAAGCCTATTGGGCTCCATCATACAGTACATTTGAAACCATGTATGGAGTCTGCCTCCACCATATTACTTCCTAGTGCATTCCATCTATTAACTACTCTGACACCGAAAAGTTTTCTAATGTCCCTGTGGCTTATTTGGGTACTCTGTTTCACCTGTGTCCCCTTGTGTGTATGTACCCAGTGTGTTAAACAGTCTTTATCTACCCTATCAATTCCTCTGAGAATCTTATGTGGTGATCATATCTCCCCTATCATGATCATTTAGTTTTCATGTCTTCCAGCAGCATGAGGTTTAGTTCTCATAGTGTCTCCCTGTAGCTCATACCCTTCAGCTCGGGTACTAGTCTGGTGGCATACCTTGAACCTTCTTCAATTTAGTCGTGCTTGCCTAGATACGGATTCCATGCTGGAGCTGCATACTCCAGGATTGGTCTGATATGTGGTATACAACCTTCCGAATGATTCCTTACACAGGTTTCTAAAGGCTGTTCTTATGTTGGTCAACCTGGCATATGTCGCTGATATCCTCTTTATATGAGCTTTAGGGGTCAGGTCTGGCATGATATCAATCCCCAGGTCTTTCTCACTCCTATTCTTTAAGAATTTCATATTCCAAATGGTAATTTGTATCGGGTCTCCTGCTCCCTACGCCTATCTTCATTATTTTACATTTGCTTGGGTTAAACTAAACCATTTATTGAACCATTCCTTCAGTTTGTCATGTCATCTTGAAGCCTCATGCTGTCATCTTAATGCTTCTCATAATTTAGCATAGGCAGCAAAACATTGTAAGGACTATACCATCTGGAAGACTGTTTATGTACTGGTATATCGGAAACGGGATAGATTCAAGTATAAAACCTTGTGGCTGGTTAGCGTGGCTATGTTTGTAGTAGAAACTTCCTACTGTTCAGCACATTCCTTAATCATCCCTGCCCTTTTACTCCTTCCCTTTCCCCTCACTGTCTTCCTTACCCTTCACTGACTTTCCTACCATCCCTATCCACCATCTTCCTTACTGCAGACGATAAGTCACAATGTGGCTGAAGATAATGATGACCAAACCACACATTAGAAGATGGAAAAGCAACGACGATTCGATCTGTCATGGATCATTATCAAGTCTTGTGCGAGTTGATAACGGTATGATGACCAAATCAACACAATTTGATAATGAAACGTTGTCGTTTCTCCATCTTCTGACGTGTGGTTTGGTCATCATATCTTACCTACTCTTTGCCACCTTCCTCTTCATCACTGTAACCATCTTTACTACACAAAGTCTTCGTCAGTAATTAAACTAACATTTAATCACATAAAATAATATGCAGGGGTAATCTTAGCGAGAATGGAGTCTTGGATTTAGCAAGATGGGAAAGTTATTATTTTGCATTTTATTCATAGAGGGCCAAGGGTGTCGATCGGCCCCAACTATGTGTTGTGTTGATTTAGGGGCGACGACGATCGCAGAATTTGGTGAAATTTAAACAAGTTTATTGAGGTACAATTACACACAAAGGGATAATGTATTTTGTGAAGTTAACTCAAAGCGCCTAACCTCGAACGGACACACACACACTTATAATATAGTACAAATTTTCCAAACATGTGCTGAAGACATATCTGCCCGACATATGGGTAACCTACTCTTAAAGATTGGTTACATTTATTCAAACCAGTGTATAGTCATTTGAGAATATGTAATAGTAGCAAAAAAGAAATATGAAACTAGAGAATAAACTTATGAAAAAATAAATCGAGTACATCATTATATTTTGAGTGTGAAAAGATGTGAGCTATTGACACGTGGGAAGGGATCATTCTGCTCTATGTGCTCGCATGAAACAAAATTAACTAATATTACAACTATTGAAGAATCTTCGATCTCCATACATATATATATCTGAGCATATGTTCAAGAAGTCTTTTTGAGACAATATTTATAAAAAAGTTGAACAACCATTAATTCAATATGAAAGGATGCACAATGTAGCTCATCAGCTTACTTGGTGTAAATGAGAGTCTTGCTGTGCTTGGTGTAGGGTCTCCAGGTCCTGTCTGGTGGCATCGACACACTCCCTCAGCCCTCGGGCCACACTGCTGCTGATCTGAGAGGCGCGCTCTGGCCTCGGAGACTTGGGGACCTTGACGTGTGGAGGCAAAGCAAGTACTCTGCGCACGTCTCTGGGTGAGGATCCTGTCTGGCCCAGTACGCCCTGGCCTGCCCATCCTGCTCTAACTGCAGTCTGCTGAGGTGACCCAGCCCCTGACCCCGAGCGACGATGGGTCAATAGGCCACCAAAGGATCGAGAGCGTGTGAGGCCCTGGTGCAAAGGCGAGCCTTCACGCCCCTCACAGCGCTCACGTAGTGACATTCCCCCTCCACTGTGACAGTGCTGCTGCTGATCAGGATCTTCTCGGTCGTCGTCAGGTAGGTGTGCAGACTCGTACCCCGGATCAGAGAGCGCCGCGTGAAGGCAGGGGCGCCGAGGCGCGCCCGACGAAGAGCAGCAAGACGATGACGCACCGGAGGAGGAGGTGTCGCTCCTGGAGGAGTTGCTGCGGGTAGTGCCGGGGACGCCTGCACCCCCCTGGGATTGTCCCGGGGGGTTCAAGCTGCCCCCTACCCCCTCAACACCACTATGGTCACCTTCCTCACCAGCAAGAGGCTCGCCCACTTCCCACAGCTCCACTCCCAGCCGCACCTGAAACAAATGTTCAAACATTATCTAAAGGTTTTCTGTAGAGCATTTACAGTATAATAACTGGCATCTAGAGCTCTGCTCACACGAGAATTTATTACCTGTAACGCAGTCCTGTGTTCTTAATGCCTTTGTTTGGGTCTACTTATAGAAAACTTAACTTTTAAAGTACAGCTGGAAAATATCATCACGGCAAATGGGGGGGGGGGGGGAAGGGGGGGGGACCTTCAACAAGCCGCTGGCTTCCTGTCCTCGTAGAGGCCACTAGTGTTAGTGGCTCTCGGGTAAATTGAGAAAACAAAACATACACGAATAGTTTGAATTTGTGTTGGGCTTTAGTGTCAACAGCGGGAGGGTTATTAAGACCACAATAGCTTACTGACCAACCACCAAATATACCTTAATACTAAACAAGTAAACTCAAGTGGGATATATAATACACACTGTATCTAATGACCCGTCTCATAATTAAAACACACCGTCCCTACAAAAGTTCAGTTGTATAGTTATGCTGTCAGCCATATGCACATCCTGATCAAGTGTGTGTGTGTGTGTGTGTGTTTAGCAACTAGGTCAACTGCTGACTATTCACAGGTTGAGGCAGCCCACAACAGATATAACTCCCAACTGGTCAACATCGCTGCATACACCAGAACTACTTACAGAAACGTAAATAAGGAATACTGTACTTCAAGTCTGTATATACCACACCAAATGGGGTACCTGATGTCCGGGATAGTCTCTCTCCCCTCAACACCTCCCCCCCCCCTCTTTCCCCACAGTCAAACTCCCCCCCTCCCCAACTCAGACCTCCAAAATCTCTGACAGACATTTCCATTTAATTAAATACCACGAAATTTGGGGACCGTCACCTTTCACCAATTATGTGGGGGAGGCGTCATTATTATGGTCATCTCCCTCTTAATAGGACCGACTTAGACCAGCCTATGGCCATCCCATACCCCTGACTATTCAACTGGCAAAGTTTGGCGAGGGTAGCCCTAAGCATCTGATCTTTAAGCTCATATAGCAAACAAAAAATAAACACAAACAAAATAATAGTAACAGTTGATTGACAGTCTAGAGGCGGGCCGAAAGAGCAGAACTCAACCCCCGCAAGCACAACTAGGTGAATACAGACTTATATAGATATATCAGATTTATTCCTAAATATACAGTATCAGCATGAAATTCATATATCGTCAAATACATGTTAATGGTGGAGAAAATCCACAGGTGTGCTACCATTCTCGTCCCAGAGTTAAGAAGCCCAAGTTATGAGGCAGGAGTAAGGGAAATAAACTTCACATAACTGGAAGATAAAGAATACATGATCACGACATACAAAATACTAGAGTAAATAAAAGGATATAGATAAGAGCAGGCTTAATTGGTACGGATAAACTATGATATGCGTGGATGTAGAAACTTCTCTCACAATAATGAATCTATAATAAAGCAGGGAGTGAAGGAGGAGGCAGACGACATACAGATTGGCATGAGTACAGACAGGTGTGCGACAGAACCAGAAGCGTTTAGGAACCTAAACAGGAACACCATGGTATTGTTCAAGATTCGCTACTTGGAACAAAAAGTTCCAAGCGGCACGGGCTATGAGTTCCAAGTGAGCCCGTAGTGGACTTCTCAGTCAATTTAATTATGGACTTGAGGTAGAGCCCAAAAGCTGAAGTTCAATTTCTGGCAAGTACAACTAGGCGAGTACAGACACGTTTAGAATATTATTATCCAGTATAAATCATTGAACACTAGAAGGTTTATTATAGCCAACTTAATACAAATCTAAACATAATGCCACTAGCGGCACTTGAATAGTTGGACGGGAAGCATGTACATCCATCGACTGAACTGACCACATCACGGAATGTAAGTAGATAAACTGTAAAGCAGAGATAACACGGCCATTATGGCAACCAGTCGCATTAGTATCTTTTAGACATCTGCAAAGACTAAATTTGGTGCAACTTTCCATTATTTGAGCCTAATAAATACAGTTTCATGGTTGGAACACTCAAATAATAAATCAACCCGTCCTCGTTTTTTCCCAACGGTTTCCCAACGTCAAGAAACTTTCATACTAAAATGCCCTTATATCCTAACTTACCAGAGGACCCAAAACAGAAAACAGAACAGTATGTCAATTTCGCGAGCCGCTTCCATTTTCTAGTACGGCAATTTTTGGCCTTCGGTAGAGTATACATCAAAATGCGACGTTCTATTACGAAGACGAGTTGAGTAAACTACCCTGCTGGTGTGTCAGGAGTGTCCATAGTGCAGCGAGGGTCGAGGCGCGTGTACGACACCGTACGGCAGCGGGGATAACGTTGGAGTAATTATGGCTGGCTTATTTACCTCACTCATCATCATAACAAAGCCTCGTCGGGTTCACAATGTATTAAATTTCCAACCCGTCCTCGACTCAAGTCCATTACATTCAGCGGTCAACCCCACAGACGCATTCATAAGTTTTAACATGCTGTGTATTCAAAACGGAAATTTTCTCAAGTATAAATTAATATTATAATATATTAGCATATTGTGTATATATAGGCATAGGATAGGTTAGGTTAGGTGTTTAGGTTCTGTTGGTGATTATTTGTATTTGTAGTACGTGGGTGAAGCATTTATAGCGTTGTGATTCGAACAAAATTCATCAGTGAAACACTTGTTCCGGATATGTTCGAACGTCAGCAGTTGTGAGTCGCGTGTAAACCGCTTTTCATTCATAAACAGGGGGTTTGGCGGGTGCATGGAATCACTTTTGGATCTTTGTTTGGAGGACGGGCTGTAAATTTCATTCACACGAATCATCGGGGATTCGAACTCTGCCTCAGATCTCAGCCTGTCCTCCAAACAAAGACCCAAAAGTGATTCTATCCTCCCTCCAAACCCCTTGTTTATAAATGAAAAAGGGTTTACACACGACTCACAACTGCTGACGTTCGAACATATCCGGAACAAGTGTTTCACTGACGAATTTTGTTCAAACCACAACGCTATAAATGCTTCACTCACGTACTACAAATACAAATAATCGCCAACAGAACCTAAACACCTAACCTAACCTAACCTATCCTATGCCGATATATACACAATATGCTAATATATTATAATATTAATTTATACAGTACTTGAGAAAATTCCTGTTTTGAATGAACAGCAAGTTAAAATTTATGAATGCGTCTGTGGGGCTGACCGCTGGATGTAATGGACTTGAGTCGAGGACGGGTTGCAATGGATACAACATGTTTGGTAGGACTTTTTGAGTCTTAAAGAGTTCAAATATCGATTAATTCAAGTGATTGAAATGGTATTACTCACGCTTCCTACATTTGTTAAATACTGAAATTATTAGCGTGAATGACGGTTTTGCAAGCCAAGTTTTGCCACGTTCGAAGCAACGACTCGAAACGTGATCCATTCCCGTCCTGGTTGTAAACGGCTGCCAGATGTATTACCCAAATACTGACATCATTGTTTGTGTTTAATCGCTAAATTACCGACACCAAAATACGGGACCTAATTTATTCACAAACACAATTTATGTAATAATATTAATTTCTACTTATGAAGATATATATTTTTTATTACACAATATAAAAGATGCATCCTGTCAGTTGGCGCCAGAGGTATGTAAAACTAACTTTTATTTGTACAAATGTTCATTTTGTTTTAATTAAATGTTTCGAGGTAGAGAATGGATCAACTTATCCCCGAGTACCACGAGGTATCAACAAATTATCTTAAAATAACCACAACGTACTGATACCACTACAAAAAATTTAACATTTGTCACAAAGTTATGAAGAATACCATAATACTAATACAAAGCCTACACAAGTTATCATGGAGATTGTCACACAAGTTATCATGGAGACTGTCACACAAGTAATTCTAACACGATAACAATTTGTGTGGCAGGTCAGTCTGGATTGGATTCCTCCCTCCCCCCCCCTACACACACATAACACCTATAGCGTGAATTTGTATTCAGAACGAGTTATAGTAGTAGTGGGCATCCATCAGCCTCAGGAGCCTATGGAATTGCGCTCTGGTTGTCGGTCTGGAGTGGCCTCACCAGGGCGCAAAGCCAGGGTAGGTTGGTACGGGGGGAGAAGCTGTTACCCAAGCAGCAGGTTCAAGCATAATGCGTAAATATTGTACTGTAACTTTTTGTGGTTGATTGTTCAATAAATCACTCAACTATATGTTTAATAGATCTGACTGGCTGTCCCCTGACACAATGAAATATTATTATCTATTATTAACTGGATAATATTTCTGGCAGTAGATAATTTTGATTTAAATATTTACATTTTTTTTAGAGAGAGAGAGTGATGTTTCTACTGTGTAAAATAGCTAATCACAACTATAACTTGCTTAGGTAAATAAATTTTGGGGTTCCCGAGTCCATTATGTTCCCATGTAACCCTTTTCCCCTACCACTCACAGGATGGGTATGGGAGTCCCCTACCACTCACAGGATGGGTATGGGAGTCCCCTACCACTCACAGGATGGGTATGGGAGTCCCCTACCACTCACAGGATGGATATGGGAGTCCCCTACCACTCACAGGATGGGTATGGGAGTCCCCTACCACTCACAGGATGGGTATGGGAGTCCCCTACCACTCACAGGATGGGTATGGGAGTCCCCTACCACTCACAGGATGGATATGGGAGTCCCCTACCACTCACAGGATGGGTATGGGAGTCCCCTACCACTCACAGGATGGATATGGGAGTCCCCTACCACTCACAGGATGGGTATGGGAGTCCCCTACCACTCACAGGATGGATATGGGAGTCCCCTACCACTCACAGGATGGGTATGGGAGTCCCCTACCACTCACAGGATGGGTATGGGAGTCCCCTACCACTCACAGGATGGGTATGGGAGTCCCCTACCACTCACAGGACTGGGTATGGGAGTCCCCTACCACTCACAGGATGGGTATGGGAGTCCCCTACCACTCACAGGATGGGTATGGGCTACATAATAAATAAACTAAACTTAACTCTTCAAAGTGATCAGTTTGCAACTCGCAGCAAATTTACTTGAGAACGACCCCACCATACCCAGCAAGGAAGGAGGGGGGGGGGCAGTCAGTCCGAGCTAGGTAGTGGAGTCACCAGGACCCGAAACTGGTCGGCTGGCCAAGTCCTCCCTTCTTCTCAATGCTTGTGACTTCTCTAGGGATATATCACCTTGCATAAAAGGTAACCGGGGCGGACGAAGTTCCGTCAAGTTTCAGCCCCGCTCCTGTGCCAGGTAAGTCCACTACGGGCTCACCATAGCCTGTGCTACTTGCCCCGCTCCTGTGCCAGGTAAGTCCACTACGGGCTCACCATAGCCCGCGCTACTTGCCCCGCTCCTGTGCCAGGTAAGTTACGGGCTCACCATAGCCCGTGCTACTTGCCCCGCTCCTGTGCCAGGTAAGTCCACTACGGGCTCACCATAGCCCGTGCTACTTGCCCCGCTCCTGTGCCAGGTAAGTCCACTACGGGCTCACCATAGCCCGTGCTACTTGCAACTTTTTGTTCCCAGAAGCTGAATCTTAAACAACATCCCCAAAGTTACCTCCAGACGCTATTCGGGAAGCCCGTCCCAGATCCGTGAGCCAAGTGCACCATACTGTGGTTCCTCTTCCACGTGCCCCCCAGCCCATCCCTCTTCCCCATAAAAAATCCCACGTGACTGAACAAATCCACAAGGGCCGTGACGAGGATTCGAACCTGCGTCCGGGAGCATCCCACGTGACTGTTGTTACCCCCATCGTCAAATTTGTTTTGATGCACCAGTTACTTGAGTTGAGAAACCGGGGGAGCCTTGTGGTTAGTGGCGGAGAGAGAGAGAGAGAGAGAGAGAGAGAGAGAGAGAGAGAGAGAGAGAGACAGACAGAGAGAGAGAGACAGAGAGAGAGAGAGAGACAGAGAGAGAGAGAGAGAGAGAGAGAGAGAGAGAGAGAGAGAGAGAGAGAGAGAGAGAGAGAGAGAGAGAGAGAGAGAGAGAGAGAGAGAGAGACAGACAGACAGAGAGAAGTGTCAATATGAGATACGGCAGGGGGATATTTCGTATAGAATCCGTGAGTATTATATAGAATCCATCAATAATAATTACCGCCCCTTGTGATGAGCTAGTCGACCTTGTCGATGTCCGAGTATCATGTATTTTATTATTTTATTTATTTTATTTATATATATACAAGAAGGTACATTGGGTTTGTGAGAATACATTGGATAGTACAGTATTTACATTCTTGTAAAGCCACTAGTACGCGCAGCGTTTCGGACAGGTCCTTAATCTAGCAGATAATTTTAAGTAGGTAATTTCTATCAGAATTGATAAATGATAAAGATACATTGCAAGAGAAAAATGAAATGAGAGAGCTTAGTAAGTATATTAAAGCACATTGTTATATTAAAGCTCTGATTGTCGCAATCTGGTCTAGCCTGATATCTCTCTCTCTCTCTCACCATCGTTCTTCTCAGATCTTTCAAAATATTCGCAGCTCAACTCATCTGTTCCAGGAAGTGAACCAGATGGGAAATCTTTATAGACTTTCTCAAGATTTGTTGTGTGATCAATTAGGCTGTGGGTCCCAGGTGCGTAAACTATTAAGTGACCTACAATATCCTGGAAGAGATGACAAGACGGTCCAGAGGTTCACTAGGCTTGTGTATATATATATATATATATATATATATATATATATATATATATATATATATATATATATATATATATATATATATATATATATATATATATATATATTCTCTCCCTTCCCGTCTCTCCTTACATCTACATGACTCAGTGAGGTTGCTAGTGAATGTTTACATCCATGACTCACTTGGGGCTCCTAGCCCCCCTCCTCTCCCACCCCCCCAACTCCTCGTCCCACCTCTGCTAATCTTGAAGATTGCCTTATGGCTCACTTTGCTGGTTCTTCTCTGTTGTGTGTGTGTGTGTGTGTGTGGTTCTTGTCGCTTTCCCCCCACGAGGTCTAGAACCTGAGGAAATACATATACATGCCTCTATGTCATCGCTACACTTTTAACCCATCCCAAGGTATCGTAGGGGTGTCCTATTCTGATCTGATCCAGGTTATCCAACCCTATCCCGGCGGACATATGGGGTACAATGTTGTGTTTGCTTGTGTAAAGGAGGAAATGTATATGGTTTATCTCTCAGAATGTTTGGTGATATGTTTATTGCTTGTGATGTGTGTCTATGTATGTATTAACACGATGTACTGAACGGGGTGAGAATAGCTTGAGCTACCTCATCCCTTTGTGTGTATTTTACCTAAATAAACTTATTTCAATGTTGTGTTTCACACTCGGTGTGGATGAGGTGTGTGAGGTCACCATGACGTTATAGTGTTCATGTCGGTGTAGGTTTTAGATCCTACTGGGTCCAGTACACCCCCAGTACACCCCCAGTACACCCCCAGTACACCCCCAGTACACCCCAGTACACCCACAGTACACCCCAGTACACCCCCAGTACACCCCCAGTACACCCCAGTACACCCCCAGTACACCCCCAGTACACCCCAGTACACCCCCAGTACACCCTACTGGTGTTTAATTCAGTCTTCCCCCCCCCCCCATCTCCACACTCAAGATACCAGTCTTGTACCAAGAACATCACAACTCCGTCTCCCATTCTTACTAGATATACAACGTAAGATCTTTCTCATTCTTCTTACAGGCATACACCATAAGATCTATCTCATTCTTCTTTCTAGGTCTCTCCTTCATTCTTACCGGATATGCGCCATGAGTGTGCCTGGTGTCTCCACTCACTCACTCACTCACTCACTCACTCACTCACTCACTCACTCACTCACTCACTCACTCACTCACTGTGGGAACGACATACCTCCCAAGGTCTCCACTCACACGCCGACCTCCTGAATGAGGGGCGCCAGGACATGACCCAGCCACAAAATAAACAATGACGTATTACCGTCTTCCTCCTCACAAAGGCGTATACGCAACGACTAGGACAAGCAGACCAGGAAAATGACTTTACCTTTCAAATCTGCAGGCGGAAATAACTCCATATGAAACCAGGAGACATGGCAGGATGTGCAAAATAGTCCCGTTGAAAGGGACTGTTTTGGGACTAATTTGTGTAATAGGTACAGCGTACCTATTACACAAAGGTGTAATAGGTATTCTGAGAGAGAACTCTATCAGCGTACTTGTTGAAAAGCAGAGGTGCAATAGGTACGCTGAGAGAGAACTCTATCAGCGTACCTGTTGAAAAGCAGAGGTGCAATAGGTGCGCTGAGAGAACTCTATCAGCGTACCTGTTGAAAAGCAGAGGTGCAATAGGTACGCTGAGAGAGAACTCTATCAGCGTACCTGTTGAAAAGCAGAGGTGCAATAGGTACGCTGAGAGAGAACTCTATCAGCAGCACTTCCGCCTGACCCTCTCACTCTTCAAGAGATAACTTGTTAAACACCTGCCTGATGGGGTTCTGGGAGTTCTTCTACTCTCCCACGCCAATCTCCAAAGGATGCCTGGCCAACTCAGCCATGACTCGTACGTCAGACTGCAAGCAGCGGCGTCTAACAGCCTGGTTAACCACACCGCCAACCAAGAGGCCTGGCTGAATCGCGGGGACATTGATCTCCTGCACCAGCACAAGATACTAACCTAACCTAACCTAACCTAACCCAGACTCAAGATACGGCAGGTAGGCGTCTCCACACAGTTAATTAAAGAACCCCCTTAAATGCGCAGGCGATGAGTCACAATAACGTGGCTGAAGTATGTTGACCAGACCACACACTAGAAATTGAAGGGACGACGACGTTTCGGTCCGTCCTGGACCATACTCAAGTCGATTGTGACTTGAGTATGGTACACAATTGATTGAGTACACAATCGACTTGAGTATGGTCCAGGACGGACCGAAACGTCGTCGTCCCTTCAATTTCTAGTGTGTGGTCTGGTCAACCCCTTAAATGCATTTGAAAGCTAGGCGAAGTACCCAGGCTTATCTTACATTTTCAAAAAATGTAAATATGCCTATATTTCTACTTAAAAAGTACATATAATCCTACGCTTAAGAAAGAAGTATACAGCTTACACACAGAAATCACAATCGCGTGATGCATCAAATGAACAATTCTACAAGGGCTGTGACGAGGATTCGAACCTGCGTCCGGGAGCATCCCAGACACTGCCTTAACTTATTGACATAGCTCGAGTGCATGTGGGAGTTGTGAAAAACCCTGGTTTGTCTCGGAGAGGCTGCAGGATCCAGTAAATTCAGTAAAACTTCGGTTTCAACTCTTTTGACCCATGTTGTAGCTCAGTCGATTAAGGCTGCGTCTGGGATGCTCCCGGACGCAGGCTCGAATCCTCGTCATAGCCCTTGTGGATTTGTTCATAAGGATATAGGTGAAGACTCAATAAGCCCATCACTCTACTACTCACCGCAGAGATATACATCTAGGCACATACACTATTCTGAGTGGCATACACAGGGTCGACAAGATCACATTATGGGCTATGACCAAGGGCGCCCAGGGGCCAGATTCACGAAGCAGTTACGCAAGCACTTACGAACCTGTACATCTTTTCTTAATCTTTGGCAGCTTTTTTTTTACAATTATTAAATAGTTAATGAGCTCTGAAGCATCAGGAGGCTGTTTATAACAGTAACAACAGTTGATTGGGAAGTTTTCATGCTTGTAAACTGTTTAATAAATGTAACCAAAGCCGTCAAAGATTGAAGAAAGATGTACACGTTCGTAAGTACTTGCGTAACTGCTTCGTGAATCTGGCCCCAGGTTACCAAGTACCCAAATGACCCCACAAACATTAAGAAAGAAATGTTTTCAGAGTCAACAGTTAACAAAGAGAATGCACCAAGAAGTGAGGTGGTGGAGACAAGACACTATTCTCACAGGTTCCAATATAGATGTGAACACACTCGCATCACATCACATCTCAAATGCTCGCCAACATCTACACAAGAGGCGGGCCCCAAGAGCCGAAGCTTATCCCTGAAAGTAAAGTTAGGCAAGTCCGGGGGACGTCGTGCACCCCTATATGAGGAGTTGTGCACATATGAGACGTCGTGCGACGGGGGGTGCACTTCCGTTTCCTCCCCCCCCCCCCCACATGCCCACCCCGCTACCCAGAATGCACTTGATGGCGTGTTGTTGTTGTTGTTTTAGATTCAGCAACTGGGAACAAAGAAGTTGCAAGTAGCACGGGCTATGGTGAGCCCGTAGTGGACTTACCTGGCACAGGTAAGTCTCGGGGCTGTGACCTGACCTCCTATGTGACCCCGACGGAGACGACCCTAGACCAGGACCACTCAGAACACCTCATCTTCCCATCTTGGCAACTAGAGAATTTTATATTGTTTAGTACACGTTGTCCGTCCCGTCTATCTGGCTAAAAATAGATTGTCGATTGATGAAGTGTCATCCTATCAACGCGAGCATGGGGGGGGGAGGGGTGCCCAGCCCCCTGCCCCTCCCCGTCGGAGCCCAGTCTTGGGTACACCCAGGAAATTGAAGTCCAATGAAGCCCAAAGGAGCCCATGGACTTGAAGACTGGTCGGGTCCAACGCCTGTGTGCGCATCACCACCTTCACCTCCTACCACAAGGTCTCGTCCACACACACACACACACACACACACACACACACACACACACACACACACACACACACACACACACACACACACACACACACACACACACACACACACACCACTTGCTTCCACCAATCTGCTAAACTGTGTCTGTTCTGGTGTGTGTGTGTGTGTTTAGTTGTGGCAGGAGCCGCACGGGGGCGCCTCACGACAGGTCACACTGTCGGGTCGTGACACTGTCGGGTCGTGACACTGTCGGGTCGTGACACTGTCTCCAGAGTCCATCTTGCTGGCACCGCCCCCCCCCCTTCCTTCCCTCCTCCTCACCACCATCAGCAACATATGTTCCTTATGGAACGGGGATGGGAGGGAGGTTGGTGGGAGGGGGAGAGATGGGAGGGAGAGAGGTGAGGAGAAGGAAGGGAAAGGGGTAGGGGGGAGAACTGAGGGAAGGGATCGCATAACAGAACACACAACTTACACTAAGAAAAATCTAAATACTACGAGACATACTTTTTATCATGCTATGACTAGATAGTCATCAATAGTCATCAATAGTCATCAAAAGTCATCAATAGTCATCAAAAGTCATCAAAAGTCATCAATAGTCATCAAAAGTCATCAAAAGTCATCAAAAGTCATCAATAGTCATCAAAAGTCATCAAAAGTCATCAAAAGTCATCAATAGTCATCAATAGTCATCAAAAGTCATCAATAGTCATCAAAAGTCATCAATAGTCATCAAAAGTCATCAAAAGTCATCAATAGTCATCAAAAGTCATCAAAAGTCATCAATAGTCATCAAAAGTCATCAAAAGTCATCAAAAGTCATCAAAAGTCATCAAAAGTCATCAAAAGTCATCAATAGTCATCAAAAGTCATCAAAAGTCATCAAAAGTCATCAAAAGTCATCAAAATCAAGCATTCATTGGACTAGGTTAACACAAGTCGAGGAGTCGCCCAGATACAGCCAAAGCCCTGTATCACTGGCTGATACAGCCAAAGCCCTGTATCACTGGCTGATACAGCCAAAGCCCTGTATCACTGGCTGATAGAGCCAAAGCCCTGTATCACTGGGAGATACAGCCAAAGCCCTGTATTACTGGGAGATACAGCCAAAGCCCTGTATCACTGGCAGATACAGCCAAAGCCCTGTATTACTGGGAGATACAGCCAAAGCCCTGTATTACTGGGAGATACAGCCAAAGCCCTGTATCACTGGGAGATACAGCCAAAGCCCTGTATTACTGGCTGATACAGCCAAAGCCCTGTATCACTGGGAGATACAGCCAAAGCCCTGTATTACTGGGAGATACAGCCAAAGCCCTGTATCACTGGCAGATACAGCCAAAGCCCTGTATTACTGGGAGATACAGCCAAAGCCCTGTATTACTGGCTGATACAGCCAAAGCCCTGTATCACTGGGAGATACAGCCAAAGCCCTGTATTACTGGGAGATACAGTCAAAGCCCTGTATCACTGGCAGATACAGCCAAAGCCCTGTATTACTGGGAGATACAGTCAAAGCCCTGTATCACTGGGAGATACAGCCAAAGCCCTGTATTACTGGCTGATACAGCCAAAGCCCTGTATCACTGGGAGATACAGCCAAAGCCCTGTATTACTGGGAGATACAGTCAAAGCCCTGTATCACTGGCAGATACAGCCAAAGCCCTGTATCACTGGGAGATACAGTCAAAGCCCTGTATCACTGGGAGATACAGCCAAAGCCCTGTATCACTGGGAGATACAGCCAAAGCCCTGTATCACTGGGAGATACAGTCAAAGCCCTGTATCACTGGGAGATACAGCCAAAGCCCTGTATCACTGGCTGATACAGCCAAAGCCCTGTATCACTGGTAGATACAGCCAAAGCCCTGTATCACTGGCAGATACAGCCAAAGCCCTGTATTACTGGCTGATACAGCCAAAGCCCTGTATCACTGGGAGATACAGACAAAGCCCTGTATCACTGGGAGATACAGCCAAAGCCCTGTATCACTGGGAGATACAGCCAAAGCCCTGTATCACTGGCAGATACAGCCAAAGCCCTGTATCACTGGGAGATACAGCCAAAGCCCTGTATCACTGGCTGATACAGCCAAAGCCCTGTATCACTGGTAGATACAGCCAAAGCCCTGTATCACTGGGAGATACAGTCAAAGCCCTGTATTACTGGCTGATACAGCCAAAGCCCTGTATCACTGGGAGATACAGCCAAAGCCCTGTATCACTGGGAGATACAGCCAAAGCCCTGTATCACTGGGAGATACAGCCAAAGCCCTGTATCACTGGCAGATACAGCCAAAGCCCTGTATCACTGGGAGATACAGCCAAAGCCCTGTATCACTGGCTGATACAGCCAAAGCCCTGTATCACTGGTAGATACAGCCAAAGCCCTGTATCACTGGGAGATACAGTCAAAGCCCTGTATTACTGGCTGATACAGCCAAAGCCCTGTATCACTGGGAGATACAGCCAAAGCCCTGTATCACTGGGAGATACAGCCAAAGCCCTGTATCACTGGGAGATACAGCCAAAGCCCTGTATCACTGGCAGATACAGCCAAAGCCCTGTATTACTGGCTGATACAGCCAAAGCCCAGTATCACTGGCAGATACAGCCAAAGCCCTGTATCACTGGGAGATACAGCCAAAGCCCTGTATCACTGGGAGATACAGTCAAAGCCCTGTATTACTGGCTGATACAGCCAAAGCCCTGTATCACTGGGAGATACAGCCAAAGCCCTGTATCACTGGGAGATACAGCCAAAGCCCTGTATTACTGGCTGATACAGCCAAAGCCCTGTATCACTGGGAGATACAGCCAAAGCCCTGTATCACTGGGAGATACAGCCAAAACCCTGTATTACTGGCTGATACAGCCAAAGCCCTGTATCACTGGGAGATACAGCCAAAGCCCTGTATTACTGGCTGATACAGCCAAAGCCCTGTATCACTGGCAGATACAGCCAAAGCCCTGTATTACTGGCTGATACAGCCAAAGCCCTGTATCACTGGCAGATACAGCCAAAGCCCTGTATCACTGGCTGATACAGCCAAAACCCTGTATCACTGGGAGATACAGCCAAAGCCCTGTATTACTGGCTGATACAGCCAAAGCCCTGTATCACTGGGAGATACAGTCAAAGCCCTGTATCACTGCTAGATACAGCCAAAGCCCTGTATTACTGGCTGATACAGCCAAAGCCCTGTATCACTGGCAGATACAGCCAAAGCCCTGTATTACTGGCTGATACAGCCAAAGCCCTGTAACACTGGCTGATACAGCCAAAGCCCTGTATCACTGGGAGATACAGCCAAAGCCCTGTATTACTGGGAGATACAGCCAAAGCCCTGTATCACTGGGAGATACAGCCAAAGCCCTGTATCACTGGGAGATACAGCCAAAGCCCTGTATCACTGGGAGATACAGCCAAAGCCCTGTATTACTGGGAGATACAGCCAAAGCCCTGTATCACTGCTAGATACAGCCAAAGCCCTGTATCACTGGGAGATACAGCCAAAGCCCTGTATCACAGCCAGATACAGCCAAAGCCCTGTATCACAGCCAGATACAGCCAAAGTCCTGTATCACTGACATACAAAACCCTAATATCATTCATTCTCCCAAACCAAATTGAGAAATAAATAAAGAACTGTGAAAATAACCGTTGCTGTTCTTGTGAAGTCCAGAAGGAAAAGAAAACCAGAGCGGAAATGACACCCTGACACGCCCTTCTACTGCCTCATATACGATATATAAAAGAACCTTTTACTGGTTGTATAGACTATATAACAACTGGACTCTCCTGATATATGACCCAACACCTTTGGAGAGATTAATCCGTCCATTCAACTCCTTGGAAGGCAATGTATTGAACTCTGTTTCACACTCTCCACAAATAAGATGATAACATACTCCAATGTTGCAAGAGTATGCAAATTAATGCAAAACAAGAAGTTGTAAATTAATAGTGAAATACTTGAGTGGGTTGACCACTATCGGTACCTTGAGGTTACTGTCAGTTCTAGCAAGGGAAACAGGGAAGTTTGAGCAACTAATACATGAACGAATCGTCTCTGAGTCGTAATTAAAATGATGTATATACGCAGCATGTATGTATGTATGTATGTATGTATGTATGTATGTATGTATGTATGTATGTATGTATGTATGTATGTATGTATGTATGTATGTATACTCCCTCATAGACTATACTGCACCAGTTTTTATTAACATATTCCTGAAACGATATGTAATGAAGCCATTGCAATCCTTTCTTGAACTCCAAAATATCTAATCTACGACAAGAACTGTGTGTTAAAATGAATTCCAGGTATTAAAAACAAAGTTAAGGAAAAGAATATTACAAACAGGGTTAAAGAATTGAGTTTCCTGGTCCTCTTGTCCTTCCAGTACTTTGGTGGAACTGGCCATAGTCTTAATGACAGACTAAAAACAAAAAACAAAATAAGTGTCAAGTCTGAAGACTTAAACCATGACCTCTCTTGGGTCATGTTAAGGCCAACCTATAGGATGATTTAGAGTCCCTAACATGATGGAAGTGAGCAGTGACAGAAGAGAGCAGTGTTTAACATGACAGAAGAAAGCAGTGTTTAACATGACAGAAGAAAGCAGTGTTTAACATGACAGAAGAAAGCAGTGTTTAACATGACAGAAGAAAGCAGTGTTTAACATGACAGAAGAAAGCAGTGTTTAACATGACAGAAGAGAGCAGTGTTTAACATGACAGAAGAAAGCAGTGTTTAACATGACAGAAGAAAGCAGTGTTTAACATGACAGCAGAGAGCAGTGTTTAACATGACAGAAGAGAGCAGTGTTTAACATGACAGAAGAGAGCAGTGTTTAACATGACAGAAGAGAGCAGTGCTTGTGCCTACAGACTTCACAATTCATTCGTGAAGTTTAGTCTTGACTTTATTGCTATTGGCGCTTAATTCCCTTTCTCAGTGCACAGTTAAATGTTCTATCTTTAATAACAGGTGACCTGACCCGTTTTCTTTACTCTCATTAACTGCTGTGATATATTTCACCCATCTCGTCTTACACCTTATATTCTTACTCTTATATTTTGACTTTCTTCCCCATTCTTTGTTTCACGACTTGATAATGGTCCGAAACGTCTTTTTTCTCCATTTTCTTCCATATCGTTCACTCCAGAATGTTGCTATTTTACTGTGTAGATTTGGGACTTGGCTCTCCAGTATCTTCCAGGTGTATATTATTTGATATATCCCTCGTCTAGAACTTTATAAACACCTCCAAAGGATAACTGATCAACCAGGCTGTGATTCATCCGTCAGAGTGCGAAGAGCCGCGTCCAACACCCTGGGTGACTAGACCACCGACCAGTTTAGTCCAGAGACCGGGCCACGGGGACGTTGATCCCCGTACACCTCCCCCCATTATGAGAAATAACATCTCTGCCTCCTCTGACAACCTGGGGCCAGATTCACGAAAGCACTTACGCAAGCACTTACGAACGAGTACATCTTTCCTCAATCTATGACGGCTTTGGTTACATTTATTGAACAGTTTACAAGCATGAAAACTTGCCAATCAACTGTTGTTATTGTTATAAACAGCCTCCTGGTGCTTCCGAGCTCATTAACTGTTTAATAATTGTAAACAAAACCGCCAAAGATTGAGGAAAGATGTACAGGTTCGTAAGTGCTTGCGTAACTGCTTTCGTGAATCTGGCACTGTGTTCATTTGAGAACTGACACCAGTAATCACCATCCAGATGAATTCGACTTCGAGCATACAGCTGTTTGATGGTCCTCCACTGACTCAGAGGCAAGATGAAAGACCTTGTTACCTTTTAATCATTAACCAAGTGTTAAGAGAAGTATAAGAAGAGGACAAGTAAACCACGGTATTACACAGGAATACTACGGGCTCACCATAGCCCGTGCTGCTTGGAACTTTTTGTTCCAAGTAGCGAATCTTAAACAACAACAACAACAACACGAACATGATAAGTTGGTGCCTTTGCTAAGGTTGCAGTAAACAAAGACAGTATTGAACGGAATCTTGAGTTATCAAATAGGTCCCTTAAAAGTGTCATTAGACGAGAACTCCTGGATGAATTTGAAGAAAGTAGAACAGTGCAAACACAGCAGTAGAACAGATTTGTATGGGGCAAGTAACAAAGTCAGTAGACTAACAGATGTTGTCACAGCTCGTATAAGACTTGGCTACAAGTATCTCTGGCAGTTCGGCTTGTATAGGGATCTAGATGAAGTAAAGTGTAAAGTGTGTGGACAAAGACAGGGACACACACACTCGAACACTATATCTTGGACTGTAGTAAAATTGAGCCGTTTAGACATAAATCTAAACTCACGCTGTATGAAATGTCGAACCATCTTATTACTAAGGATAAAATACCTGAAATCCTTGCACTGTGTTCAAATTTCGCTTCCAGTAGATCAACAACATATGAGATCAAGAAACAAGTAGTGTATTGTGAAGACTAATAATAACAATATCTCCATAGCTCAAACAATTATGTATTAGCGATAACATCTACCATTAATGTATAATGACTTACTGTAAATATATAGCTCTTGAAATAGAACATTTCTCTGTAACTAGCTGACAATGTAATTATAAGGTGTGAAGGATAGATGAAATTGTTTATGTAATAATCTCCGTTGAGGTCTGATAAAGACCTTTTGTGCCCTCTGTAATGCTTTTTGCGCTACTGCTCACAGGATGAGTATGGGGTGCACAATTAACTAGCCACCTCCGGCGCCAACAATCAATCCGGTAAACTCGTCCGTAGGTAACCAGTCCTACAGTGTGTTTACACTTCAAGTTTGTAGAATCAGTAGGCGGGTTTTCCTTCATACTGTACACAGCATTGGTACACCTTCCATCCCATCCTTAGACCAACCCGTCCGTGACGACATTGTGTATTTTTAGACCAGGTTAAGAAATCTCTGATTTTCCGGATAAGTCTATTATTAAGTGGTCGGGGAATCACCTGATTAGAAAGAATATCTTCATATTTATGCAGGCGATGAGTCACAATAACGTGGCTAAAGTAAGTTGACCAGACCACACACTAGAAGGTGAAGGGACGACGACGTTTCGGTCCGTCCTGGACCATTCTCAAGTCGATTGAGAATGGTCCAGGATTGACAATGATTGAGAATCGACTTGAGAATGGTCCAAGACGGACCGAAACGTCGTCGTCCCTTCACCTTCTAGTGTGTGGTCTGGTCAACATAACTGTTCATAGTCACCCCTGCGAGATATAGACATGGACAAGCAAAGGACAACGCAATGCGTCACATCCGAGTCGGTCAAGAATGTCGAGGTCAAGATCAGGTTAGTCCCCGATTTAAACTTTGCTTAGAAAACGGAAGTCTTTCCTGACGGGATACTGGCCAATTACTGGGAAGCCGCTGCTTCACGGTGGGTCAGATTCACGAAGCAGTTACGCAAGTACTTACGAACGTGTACATCTTTCCTCAATCTTTGACGGCTTTGGTTACATTTATTAAACAGTTTACAAGCATGAAAACTTGCTAATCAACTGTTGTTATTGTTATAAACAGCCTCCTGGTGCTTCGGAACTCATTAACTGTTTAATAATTGTAAACAAAGCCGCCAAAGATTGAGAAAAGATGTACAGCTTCGTAAGTGCTTGCGTAACTGCTTCGTGAATCTGGTCCCTCGTCCTCTCCAGTAGTAATACCAACAATGTTGTATTAAATTGCTCGAACCTAACCTAGCAGACCCTTCACGCATAGAAAACGTGGTTGTTTATGAACCCCTATGGTACCTCTCACGGTACCAACAGTACCCCCAGCCCTGCCACCACCAGTACCCCTCACAGTACCAACAGTACCCCCCCAGCCCTGCCACCACCAGTACCCCTCACAGTACCAACAGTACCCCCCCAGCCCTGCCACCACCAGTACCTCTCACAGTACCAACAGTACCCCCAGCCCTGCCATCACCAGTACCCCTCACAGTACCAACAGTACACCCAGCCCTGCCACCACCAGTACCCCTCACAGTACCAACAGTACACCCAGCCCTGCCACCACCAGTACCCCTCACAGTACCAACAGTACCCCCCCAGCCCTGCCACCACCAGTACCCCTCACAGTACCAACAGTACCCCCCCCCAGCCCTGCCACCACCAGTACCCCTCACAGTACCAACAGTACCCCCACTCCTGCCACCACCAGTACCCCTCACAGTACCAACAGTACCCCCACTCCTGCCACCACCAGTACCCCTCTCAGTACCAACAGTACACCCACTCCTGCCACCACCAGTACCCCTCTCAGTACCAACAGTACACCCACTCCTGCCACCACCAGTACCCCTCTCAGTACCAACAGTACACCCACTCCTGCCACCACCAGTACCCCTCTCAGTACCAACAGTACACCCACTCCTGCCACCACCAGTACCCCTCTCAGTACCAACAGTACACCCAGCCCTGCCACCACCAGTACCCCCCCTCACAGTACCAACAGTACCCCCCCAGCCCTGCCACCACCAGTACCCCCCACAGTACCAACAGTACCCCCAGCCCTGCCATCACCAGTACCCCTCACAGTACCAACAGTACACCCACTCCTGCCACCACAGTACACTTACATTACAATATAACATGTCGCGATGACTTCAGAACTCCCAACTCTTCGTAGCTCGGACACTACATTTTTTCATTTACAAAACACTTTGTAAATGTGTTGTAAATACAAATCACACCATTATTTTACACCACAACCCACACACAGACGCTTGTGCACACCCGCAGATGTTGATATAATCCCAGAAAAGCGTCACGCACTTTGTACACACACGACAAGCGAATCCCGAGTCATTAGGAGTTGATTGGTGCGTGTAACGGAGGCCAGAGACGGCGCGCGCACATCCTCTCCCTCTGACTGTCAAGACAACACTGATGGGAACCCAGCTGGAAGCTTCCGACCTCACTTCACCCCGATGCCCCTCGCCCAGTTACCAATTACCATATTTGCTATTTTTCCCCATTTCGAGTTGATTTAATAACAAAAGAATAAATAATCGTAGACGGAATGTAAATCTTGGCCCGCCTTCAAGGCGGGCCAAGGAGAAAAATTAAGACAGTGGATGTTTGAGAGAGAAAAATGGTTTCTAAATCTATTTCTAAATCCCTAATCCTGTCCTAGCCCCAGCATCCCCCCAGCATCCCTCCAGCATCCCAGACCATGAACTTCCTGCCTCATCTGCCTCATCTCCTGCCATCTTGGTTATCCCTCAAGGTTATCCGGCCACAGGGGCGTGACACAGCTGGCCACAGGGGCGTGACACAGCTGGCCACAGGGGCGTGACACAGCTGGCCACAGGGACGTGACACAGCTGACCACAGGGGCGTGACACAGCCGGCCACAGGGGCGTGACACAGCCGGCCACAGGGGCGTGACACAGCCGGCCACAGGGGCGTGACACAGCTGACCACAGGGACGTGACACAGCTGACCACAGAGACGTGACACAGCCGGCCACAGGGAGGTGACACAGCTGGCCACAGGGGCGTGACACAGCCGGCCACAGGGGCGTGACACAGCCGGCCACAGGGGCGTGACACAGCCGGCCACAGGGGCGTGACACAGCCGGCCACAGGGGCGTGACACAGCCGGCCACAGGGGCGTGACACAGCCGGCCACAGGGGCGTGACACAGCTGACCACAGGGACGTGACACAGCTGACCACAGAGACGTGACACAGCCGGCCACAGGGGCGTGACACAGCCGGCCACAGGGGCGTGACACAGCCGGCCACAGGGGCGTGACACAGCCGGCCACAGGGGCGTGACACAGCCGGCCACAGGGGCGTGACACAGCTGACCACAGGGGCGTGACACAGCTGACCACAGAGACGTGACACAGCCGGCCACAGGGGCGTGACACAGCTGACCACAGGGGCGTGACACAGCTGACCACAGGGGCGTGACACAGCTGGCCACAGGGACGTGACGCAGCTGACCACAGGGACGTGACACAGCTGACCACAGGGGCGTGACACAGCTGACCACAGGGGCGTGACACAGCCGGCCACAGGGGCGTGACACAGCCGGCCACAGGGACGTGACACAGCCGGCCACAGGGGCGTGACACAGCCGGCCACAGGGGCGTGACACAGCTGGCCACAGGGGCGTGACGCAGCTGACCACAGGGGCGTGACACAGCTGACCACAGGGACGTGACACAGCTGGCCACAGGGGCGTGACACAGCTGACCACAGGGGCGTGACACAGCTGACCACAGGGACGTGACACAGCTGACCACAGGGACGTGACACAGCTGGCCACAGGGGCGTGACACAGCTGACCACAGGGGCGTGACACAGCCGGCCACAGGGGCGTGACACAGCTGACCACAGGGACGTGACACAGCTGACCACAGAGACGTGACACACCTGACCACAGAGACGTGACACAGCTGACCACAGAGACGTGACACAGCTGACCACAGGGACCTGACACAGCTGACCACAGAGACGTGACACAGCTGACCACAGGGACGTGACACTCAGTGGCTGACACCGCTGGTCAGTCAGCTTCCTCTCTCCGCTGACGCAAGAACTTGAACGCGAGAACTTTCTTCTTAAGGTCCAGTCACGTTGAGTTTAAGTCACAGAGCGGAAGCTGAGCCAACGTTTCCATCACCGGGGAATATGGATGTGTGTGTGGAGCACCACTGTGGAGAGTGTGTGGAACACCACTGTGGAGCATGTGTGTGGAGCACCACTGTGGAGCGTGTGTGGAGCACCACTGTGGAGCATGTGTGGAACACCACTGTGGAGCATGTGTGGAGCACCACTGTGGAGAGTGTGTGGAGCACCACTGTGGAGCATGTGTGTGGAGCACCACTGTGGAGCATGTGTGGAGCACCACTGTGGAGCATGTGTGTGGAGCACCACTGTGGAGAGTGTGTGGAACACCACTGTGGAGAGTGTGTGGAACACCACTGTGGAGAGTGTGTGGAACACCACTGTGGAGCATGTGTGGAGCACCACTGTGGAGCATGTGTGTGGAGCACCACTGTGGAGAGTGTGTGGAACACCACTGTGGAGAGTGTGTGGAACACCACTGTGGAGCATGTGTGTGGAGCACCACTGTGGAGCATGTGTGTGGAGCACCACTGTGGAGAGTGTGTGGAACACCACTGTGGAGAGTGTGTGGAACACCACTGTGGAGAGTGTGTGGAACACCACTGTGGAGCATGTGTGGAGCACCACTGTGGAGCATGTGTGTGGAGCACCACTGTGGAGAGTGTGTGGAACACCACTGTGGAGAGTGTGTGGAACACCACTGTGGAGCATGTGTGTGGAGCACCACTGTGGAGCATGTGTGTGGAGCACCACTGTGGAGAGTGTGTGGAACACCACTGTGGAGCATGTGTGGAGCGGAGGAAGCTGGAGAACACTGCTTCTGCATGTGTGGAGTAGAGGCAGATGGGAGGAATCTTCCAGTTAATTCCAGTTGTCGGGGACAGGAAGCCTATGCACATACACTAGTTTTCTAATACTCAAGAGATGGTAATTAAGGAGGAGCTGTAATGACGGCCCCAGAGTGACAGAAACAAGCACATCTCTCACAATGCTAACACAGTTGATTGACGGTTGAGAGGCGGGACCAAAGAGCCAGAGCTCAACCCCCGCAACCACAATTAGGTGAGTAATTAACAAGAATCAGAGGAGAGGACCCGCCACTACACCTAAATGGCAAAAAATAAGAAAAAAAGATCCCCTCTCCACCCAGAAGACCGGGCCCGTGGGGGCACTAATCCACGGAAACACCTCAATGTAACGTCACAGTAAGAGCCAGCGTTACTGAATTGCGTGACAGCACAGTAGAGGTGCGGGAGTGGCTCAGATGAGGACAGTTGTTGTTTAATAAGATTCAGCTACTGGGAACAAAAAGTTCCACGTAGCACGGGCTATGGTGAGCCCGTAGTGGACTTACCTGGCACAGGAGCGGAGCAAGTAGCACGGGCTATGGTGAGCCCGTAGTGGACTTACCTGGCACAGGAGCGGAGCAAGTAGCACGGGCTATGGTGAGCCCGTAGTGGACTTACCTGGCACAGGAGCGGGGCTGTAACTTCGTGACCCGATGAGGACAGGTTGAGGTAGGCGTGAGAGACTACAGGCGGACTACAGGCGGACTACAGGCGGACTACAGGAAGGATGACACATGAGATGATGTAATTTGTAGTAAGGAAATGTGAAGATGTCACCTCTCAGGAAGGAAGGAGAGGGGAGGAAAGTGCGCCATATGTACAATGGAGACAAGAGGACATGAACAGAAACTCGTACAAAATGTACACAGAACTCTGCCCTGGCGCCAGATTCACGAAAGCACTTACGAACCTGTACATCTTTCCTCAATCTTTGACGGCTTTGGTTATATTTATTAAATAGTTTACAAGCATGAAAACTTCCCATTCAGCTATTGTTATTGTTATAAACAGCCTCCTGGTGCTTCGGAGGTCATTAACTGTTTAATAATTGTAAACAAAGCCGCCAAAGATTGAGAAAAAATGTACAGGTTCGTAAGTGCTTTCGTGAATCTGGCTCCTGGAGACTACAGGAAAGCGCTGACGAGAGCCAGAAAAGAGCTCACCAAGAGTCACCAGAGCACCAATTTGACGACGATATACCGGCAAAAGCTTGACCAACCAAATCCAACAGCCTGATGATTGACCATTCCAGCAACCAGAAGGCCTGGTCAGGGAACCGGGCCGAGGAAACGTTCAGCCCCGGAATCAACGCAAGGTAACCCAAGCTTAACAAGAAACAACAGCGAGAGAGGAAAGTAAGGAGCACTCTCCCAGAAAGTGACAAGTGTGTGAGGAAGACAAACATTATGTGCTCCCAGGAATGTGCACAACACAGCTATGTGAGAACCCTTTTTTTCATTTTTTTCCGACTCGCGGCCTTATTTTCTAATACTCAAAAGACCTTTTCTAATACTCAAAAGACCTTTTCTAATACTCAAAAGACCTTTTCTAATACTCAAAAGACCTTTTCTAATACTCAAAAGACCTTTTCTAATACTCAAAAGACCTTTTCTAATACTCAAAAGACCTTTTCTAATACTCAAAAGACCTTTTCTAATACTCAAAAGACCTTTTCTAATACTCAAAAGACCTTTTCTAATACTCAAAAGACCTTTTCTAATACTCAAAAGACCTTTTCTAATACTCAAAAGACCTTTTCTAATACTCAAAAGACCTTTTCTAATACTCAAAAGACCTTTTCTAATACTCAAAAGACCTTTTCTAATACTCAAAAGACCTTATCTAATACTCAAAAGACCTTATCTAATACTCAAAAGACCTTTTCTAATACTCAAAAGACCTTATCTAATACTCAAAAGACCTTTTCTAATACTCAAAAGACCTTTTCTAATACCCAAAAGACCTTTTCTAATACTCAAAAGACCTTTTCTAATACTCAAAAGACCTTATCTAATACTCAAAAGACCTTTTCTAATACTCAAAAGACCTTTTCTAATACTCAAAAGACCTTTTCTAATACTCAAAAGACCTTTTCTAATACTCAAAGGACCTTTTCTAATACTCAAAAGACCTTTTCTAATACTCAAAAGACCTTTTCTAATACTCAAAAGACCTTATCTAATACTCAAAAGACCTTTTCTAATACTCAAAAGACCTTTTCTAATACTCAAAAGACCTTATCTAATACTCAAAAGACCTTTTCTAATACCCAAAAGACCTTTTCTAATACTCAAAAGACCTGAGCCCCCCCCCCCCCGCCCCCTGCCACTCATAATTAAAATAAAAAAATGACTAATCAGGATTTTTTACTCACTCACTCACCACTTGTAATTCTCAATGATTCAGATATTCTGAACAAGTACTGAGGATTAAGGCTCCGCTATCTACAAGAAACCCTCGTGTGGTTAGGAATGATTAAGATAATTCAAGATCATTATCTTGGATGATCAAGAAAAATATTAGCTCTTGTAGCAGCCACTGGAGAGCAGATAACAACGTCTTATAGGAACTAGACCCAACCAAAGCTGATATTATTAAGGTGATTGGCCAGTAGAAAATAACATAATGTTTAGCTGTGATCAATTGCAGGTACATAGATATGGTACACATGAGGACCTTAAACAATATACCAGGTACAAGATACATTCAGATCTGGCCACAGTAGGAGAGTATCATGTAAAGGATCTGGGAATAATGATGTTTGACGACCTAACGTTTAGGGAGCATAAACATACTGGTGTTGTCCCGTCTTGAGTACTGCTCAGTACTCACTCAGTACTCAGGAGAGGTTGCAGAAATAGATGGAGTACAGAGAACATATACGGTACACATAGACGAGATAAGCACCTAAATTATTGGGATTGTCTCAAAATGTACTCTCTAGAAAGGAGACGAGAGAGGTGTCAAA
Source organism: Procambarus clarkii (assembly GCF_040958095.1). Taxonomy (NCBI): domain Eukaryota; kingdom Metazoa; phylum Arthropoda; class Malacostraca; order Decapoda; family Cambaridae; genus Procambarus; species Procambarus clarkii. The sequence goes on along the minus strand of NC_091237.1, from coordinate 14,056,933 downwards.
TAATATATAAATGACGGGTACTGGAGAGCCAGGTCCCAAATATGCACAGTAAAGTAACAACATAATGAAATGAACGATATGAATGGAAATGGAGAATAGAGGCAATGAAGAACAGAGGTGCCATAGGCACAATCAGAGAACACTGAACATCAGAGGTCAGCGGCTGTTCAATATTCTCCCAGCAAGTATAAGAAATATTGCAGGAACAAAAGTGGAAGTCTTCAAGAAAGAACTGGACAGTTTTCTGCAAGAAGTGCCGGACCAACCGGGCTGTAGTTAATATGTGGGCCTGCGGGCCGCTCAACGCAACAGCCTGTTGGACCAACCTCTCGCAAGTAGAAGAACCTCAGAGCCTCATCTTGGTACAATCCAGGTACAGAGCCAAATCTGATGACACCATGACTTCTGTACTGTTAGCCGCTAACTAAGATTTTCAATGAAAACCTGGAACTAGATATCGCAGGGAACTCGCCCTGCCCTGGGATCGAACTCTGATCTAATCAAGAGTGTGCTGACTGCGTTAGCCAGTGAGCCGGGACCATGATGCCCTACACGTGGCTCCAGAAGAAGGCGTTCAGGACTTGCAAGATCCTTGGAGCAAGACCCGTAGGTCCCCGTAGGTCAGGGTCAAGGTCAGGGTCCCCGTAGCACAGTCGCTTTCGTTCTCGACTCAATAAAAATTCTGGGTTCGAGTCCCGGGCGGGACAGAAGTGGTTGGGCGTGTTTGCTATCACCTAATTCCCCTGCTCACCCCCAGGCGTTTGCTTGCAGTTCCACCTTGTGGGAGACTTCGATACAAGCCTGTGTGTACACTGGTATATACACAGGCTGCTTGTCCCCCGACAAAATGTATTGTCAATTATGAATTTTCCGACGGAAGACATGAGACCAGAAGGAACTACCAAGTTCAATAACTTTCTTATAAGTTACCAGAAAATCTGTCAAGTGGGAAGCGGTCAAGACAAGGACGGAGACCCAGCAACCAGGGAACTAAAAGTCTTCAAAACTGTAGATTTCTCAACCTTTTTTTGTGGCAGATGTACCTCATACCTATACCTATATCTATGGGCAGCACAAAACGTCCACTAGACTGTGCGACACAGTGGTTGCAAGGATCGGGTTGGGTTACCATTACCTGTGGCAGGTGGCTGCAGGTGACGGGTCTCCCAATCCTGAGCACTCCAGTTGCAAACTCTGTGAGCAGGAACTACGGCACGATCTCCCACACTACATCACTGAATGCCCAGTTATTAGACCTTTCAGACCAGTTGGCATGAGGTACCTGGAACTTTGCAATTACTTTATTCACTCTCGTGTTCTTGAAGATATCCTCACAGTGTACCCAAAATTTGCCAGTGCAGACTACTGAACCTATGGCCTTGTGTGACTAACCATCCTGCGAGATGGGGACTTGTGTTACCACTGCTACCTTATTCACTCTTGTGTTGATGATATCCTCATAATGCACCCGGAGTCTGTCAGTGCAGACTACTGACCACATGCCTCTGTATGACTAACCATCCTGTGTGTTGGGGATGTTTTAGCATCAGCATAGGGGGAGCCGGTCGGCCGAGCGGACAGCACACTGGACTTGTGATCCTGTGGTCCTGGGTTCGATCCCAGGCGCCGGCGAGAAACAATGGGCAGAGTTTCTTTCACCCTATGCCCCTGTTACCTAGCAGTAAAATAGGTACCTGGGTGTTAGTCAGCTGTCACTGGCTGCTTCCTGGGGGTGGAGGCCTGGTCGAGGACCGGACCGCGGGGACACTAAAGCCCCGAAATCATCTCAAGATAACCTCAAGATGCCCCAAGACACTCAGAGAGGATTGACGAGCAAGAGTAAACAATATTCCAGTTATTGCTGGCAGTCAATTTTCTTTAGTGAAATAAAATATATATTTTATTACGTGTTGAGGGAAGGGAATGGGTGGGAACCATGCCATAGGAAGACGGTATAGTGGATAGGGAGCGGATGTGGGCATAGGAGAGATAAGGATGATAAAGGAGGGAAAATGAAGGAACAAACAAAACAATAGTGGCTGCACCACAGATCTCCCCCCCCCCCACCCCCTCAACACACACTCGCGAGTTAAAAACAAAGTCTATCTCTGATCTCTTGGGATAAGACGGGGCTCGAACCCATGTAATCCCGATTAAGAGCGTTAGAACTTGGATCAGGAAGACACACCCGGAGAGTCGGAGCCCAGCCCTCTGGGGACGTGGGCCAGGTAGTGGAGATTAGTGCAAGGGGCCGCTGCTGGACGCCAGGGGGGGGGGGGGGGGGAGGGGAGGGGAGGGGAGGGGAGGGGAGGGGAGGGGAGGGGAGGGGAGGGGAGGGGAGGGGAGGGGAGGGGGAGGGGAGGGGATGGGAGGGGAGGGGAGGGGAGGGGAGGGGAGGGGAGGGGAGAGGTGGAGAGGGGGAGAGGGGGAAGAGGGGGGGAGAGGGGGAAGAGGGGGAAGAGGGGGGAAGAGGGGGGAAGAGGGGGGAAGAGGGGGGAAGAGGGGGGGAAGAGGGGGGGAAGAGGGGGAAGGGGGGGAAGAGGGGGGAGAGGGGGAAGAGGGGGAAGAGGGGGAAGAGGGGAAAGAGGGGAAAGAGGGGGAAGAGGGGGGAAGAGGGGAGAGGGGGAAGAGGGGGGAGAGGGGGAAGAGGGGGAGAGGGGGAAGAGGGGGGAGAGGGGGAAGAGGGGGAAGAGGGGGGAAGAGGGGGGGAAGAGGGGGAAAGAGGGGGGAGAGGAGAGGGGAGGAGGGAGGGGGCTGGGTTTGTGGGGGAAAATCCTGAAAATAGGTTAAGTCAAGCCCCAGGCACAAGGCACCAGCAGAATCAACATGGCATTTTACCAACCTATCACTGATTGCAATCCATTAATATACACAAATATTAGATGCAGCTCTTACACATATGCACTATTCTCTACATTCTTCACAAATAATACATCAGATTAATCCCTCAGCCAGGAAAATCCCCAACTTAAAATTGAAAATCACAGACCAATTTCCCTCCTCGAAGTACCTGGCAAAATATTCGACAAAAATTAATCCGAGATTTGTGAAGAGGTTAGACAAATACCACACCGGACAACATGGTTTAAGCAGCCGCAGAGGGGCCCAGGAGCTATAGCCCTGATCTACGAGCATGCAACCAATGCAACGTCGAAAATACAAGACTGTAATATAGTGCTCAGAGATGTTTCGAAAGCTTTCAACGAAGTCTGGTCTAAAATCTAATAGGTCTGGCACACAGGTCTAAAATATTAGATATTTGAGCTAGGACTCCCACAGAGACTTACACTCACACTCTGCAGCTTTACACTCACACTCTGCAGCTTTACACTCACACTCTGCAGCTTTACACTCACACTCTGCAGCTTTACACTCACACTCTGCAGCTTTACACTCACACTCTGCAGCTTTACACTCACACTCTGCAGCTTTACACAACACAACTGCTAGGCTCAGTATCGGCAGCTACTTGGGTGAGTTAATAGAACAGAAAAGTGGAGTACCACAAGGAAGCCGCCTCTCTCCCACTCTGTTCAACATATATACAGCTGACCTGCCCCAACCCCAACATGGAGAATACATCACATGCGCTGATGACGTCACAACTATAATATGCTAAACAGGACCATCAAAGTCGCCAATAAAGCACAGAATAAACAAATCCTTAAGAAAACTGAGGAGATTCCGAAGCCTTAGCACGCACAAACAGCTACACTTATATAAGGCTCCAGTCTGGTCGCATCTAGACTATCCCCCAGTACCACTACACACCTTAAAGGAACTAACAAGCACAAACAGCTTCACTTATAAGGCTCCAGTACTGCCGCATCTAGACTATCCCCCAGTACCACTACACACCTTAAAGGAACTAACAAGCACAAACTTCAAGCAGTACAAAATAAGGCGGTAATAAGAGCAGCAAAACACCGTCCACCACATGATGAGACAGTCCAGGAGCTCCAGGAACTCCTGAACACAATCACTAAACATCAGACTACAGCACCAAGCCACCAGGGTGTGGAACACTGTGGTGATGTTAGAAGACCCCAATGTTAGATTACTCCAAGATGAGACGCCCCACTCCCACAGCTGGTGGTCCAAGATGAGACGCCCCACTCCCACAGTTGGTGGCCCAAGATGAGACGCCCCACTCCCACAGTTGGTGGCCCAAGATGAGACGCCCCACTCCCACAGCTGGTGGCCCAAGATGAGACGCCCCACTCCCACAGTTGGTGGCCCAAGATGAGACGCCCCACTCCCACAGCTGGTGGCCCAAGATGAGACGCCCCACTCCCACAGCTGGTGGCCCAAGATGAGACGCCCCACTCCCACAGCTGGTGGCCCAAGATGGGACGCCCCACTCCCACAGCTGGTGGCCCAAGATGAGACGCCCCACTCCCACAGCTGGTGGCCCAAGATGAGACGCCCCACTCCCACAGTTGGTGACCCAAGATGAGACGCCCCACTCCCACAGCTGGTGGCCCAAGATGAGACGCCCCACTCCCACAGTTGGTGACCCAAGATGAGACGCCCCACTCCCACAGCTGATGGCCCAAGATGAGACGCCCCACTCCCACAGCTGTGGCCCAAGATGAGACGCCCCACTCCCACAGCTGGTGGCCCAAGATGAGACGCCCCACTCCCACAGCTGGTGGTCCAAGATGAGATGCCCCACTCCCACAGCTGGTGGCCCAAGATGAGACGCCCCACTCCCACAGTTGGTGGCCCAAGATGAGACGCCCCACTCCCACAGCTGGTGGTCCAAGATGAGATGCCCCACTCCCACAGCAGGTGGCCCAAGATGAGACGCCCCACTCCCACAGCTGGTGGCCCAAGATGAGACGCCCCACTCCCACAGCTGGTGGCCCAAGATGAGACGCCCCACTCCCACAGCTGGTGGCCCAAGATGAGACGCCCCACTCCCACAGCTGGTGACCCAAGATGAGACGCCCCACTCCCACAGCTGGTGGCCCAAGATGAGACGCCCCACTCCCACAGCTGGTGGCCCAAGATGAGACGCCCCACTCCCACAGCTGGTGGCCCAAGATGAGACGCCCCGCTCCCACAGCTGGTGGCCCAAGATGAGACGCCCCACTCCCACAGCTAGTGACCCAAGATGAGACGCCCCACTCCCACAGCTAGTGACCCAAGAAACTAAATCAACTTGATGAAAACCCAGCCACACAATACATAATTCCTAGTTGAAATACTAAAGAGAAACTCCTCCCCTCTATTAAACAATAAAAAACTAACTCACTCACAAGAGAGAGCCAATACCCACACACCGTGTCAGCAAGGCGGACAGCCCGCCCGCTATCATAACTCATACAATCTTTCCCATTTCTAAACTTTTCCATTCATCCGTTCCTCTCTTTCGCTACTCCCGTCCTTACCGAGTTGTGCTGCACTCTTACCTATGAGTGTGCAGGTGTGGAGTTCAGAGTGCGTCGTAGAACCACATGTGACTGGTGAACACATGTGGGGTGGGAGGAAGGGAGGGCTGTGTGGAACAGGAGGGTGGAATAGAGAGAGGAAGGGTGAAACAGTAGGAACTGGTATGTAAACAAACACTGTAATGCCAGCGCCACATACAAGAGCCGTATACAGGGACTGAGTTACAAGGAAAGAAGAATGAGGAAGAGAGGGACATGATAACAACATCAAAGATACCAAAGGCAACTGACAAAGTATTCAAAACTGCAACATTAAAACCCCAGAAAACATGACTCCGGGCGAGAATGGGTGTAAACAGAGAGAGATGAGCCACAGTGACGTGAGAAACATCTACCAGATGAGTGTTGAACACACAGGGGCGAGAAGAATTAGTAATGAGACATGATACACAGTTTAAAAAAAGTAAATGTAATGAGAAATATGACCGCACCAAATAACACCAGCGAACAATTCCCATCAGAGTTCACACTGGAACCTGGTAATTGTCCAACTTTCACTCTAGGCTATTAGAAAATGTGGTAATGTTTGACCACCAATCATATTGGAGAAGTGTGGAACTATCCCCCCCCAATCTCTCTCTCTCTCTCTCTCTCTCTCTCTCTCTCTCTCTCTCTCT
>NC_091237.1:14044940-14050363 GCF_040958095.1 Procambarus clarkii | reverse complement strand
TTGCTTGATTTTTGGGCAGTCCCCCTGGTCCGGTGTTGCGCTCGACCCAAACAATCTCGGTATAGTCCTTGAGATATTCCACGTCAACATGAATGCTATAGTTCTTAATTATAATTTTAGTTTGTCTTGTTTGTGGGTTTGCTTCTAATAATTTGACATTCTTACCAAGATACTCGAGACTGGTCTCTGTGAAGTACTTCAGGGCACTGTAACCCTGCACCCGTGCACTAACATTGCCACCTACACACCTGCTCTCTATACAATAATTTCCTCTGTGGGCGCGGGCGGCCTCAATAATCCATCTAAACTTCTCTGATGCTGTCATTACCCCTGCAGGAAAGATTAGGGTGTGCCACTCACTGTCTTCGTCGTGTCGTCGTCGTTGTTGTTGTTGTTGTTGTTGTTGTTGTTGCTGAGGTTGCTGTTGCTGCTCATCCTGTCGCCGTGACTTATCCCGTTTCCTGCCTCTTCTACCTTGGACTACTTGGAAACCTTCATCGTCTATTGTAGAGTCTCCTGTATCAGTACTGTTGGAGGGCCCAGGGCTGGGATCCCGACCGGAGGGCCCCGGGTGTGGACCATCACCCAGGGGCCCCTGGCGGGGATGGGGGTCGTTATGGTTCCCGGGTACACCAGCCATGGTCACTTGTTGTTGTTGTCTCTTAGAAGTCTTACTTCTCGTGTCAGCAACCATCTATTTGCTGCGGCTCACTTCATGTGTTGTTGGGTGGTATGTCTTCAACACTGCACTCTGCCCTACGTACGCACACATGTACATATATACACCTACAAGGCACAAGGTTTACACTCACACGTAGCGTAGGGGTACTCTATGGTGTGCCCTGGCAGTCGCTTGTGTAAACACACTAGTCGCGCACACAGACCACGACCTTGGGTAGGGAGGGCACAAAGGCTATTTTTCACGCGCGTGGGGCCCCAGGCTTCAGGTACCGCGAGGCGACCCAACCTACGTCAGAACTCCTACCTCACAACTTCCCCTCAGCAGGCCTCGATATTGCCACATTAACAATTGCTGCCTTAATTTCTGGCCAATCCACACGTCTAGGGCCTACCACAGTTGGTAGGAGGGGCGGTGCACACTTAGTGCCTCTGTAGCTGATCTACTTGGCGCACTGAAGACTAGACCTTAGGCCTAGGCCTATGTCAAACAGGAGGATGGATACATCCTGCCTGCTCCTCCTCTAGCTTGAGGACAACTGCCCACGCTTCTGTCCTGCTTTATTCTTGTTACTTTATCATAAGAATTCCAGAAGGTTTGTTAGGCATGATTTACCTTCTCTGAGTCCATGTTGGTGTTTGTTTACACACACCTTATGTTCTCTAGGTGTGTGTGTGTGTGTGTGTGTGTGTGTGTGTGTGTGTGTCTGTGTGTGTGTGTGTGTGTGAGTGTGTGTGTGTGTGTGTGTGTGTGTGTGTGTGTGTGTCTGTGTGTGTGTGTGTGTGTGAGTGAGTGAGATCCCAGTATAGTATGACCACTTGTGGACTACACAGCGGGTGAATAGCGCCGTCCTCCCTTGTGAGTCCAAGAGTCACAAACACCATCCCAGGATTAACACATAAAAGGCGGCCAGACCCCAGCATGTCCTCCTCTTTTGTGGGGCTGGACTGACGTCGTTGGCAGCACCCACACGGCTGCTGGCCACCGCCCTGCTTCCGCTTCGCTGTTCTTCAAAAGTACACCCACACATGTTGACCAGACCACACACTAGAAGTTGAAGGGACGACGACGTTTCGGTCCGTCCTGGACCATTCTCAAGTCGATGACCTCCATCGACTTGAGAATGGTCCAGGACGGACCGAAACGTCGTCGTCCCTTCAACTTCTAGTGTGTGGTCTGGTCAACATACTTCAGCCACGTTATTGTGACTCATCGCCTACACCCACACATTTCTTTTCACAGTTCAATATTCCTTTGCAATTACTAACAGCAAACCGGGCCGCGGAGACACTAAAGCCCCGAAATCATCTCAAGATAACCTCAAGATAAACCTCCAATGTGATGGTAATCAGGCCACAGGATACAATATGTATAACGAGGAGAGGCTCCAGCTCCTGGGCCACGGAGGAACTAAAATATACAACGGTTATCTTCTTGAGGTTATCTTGAGATGATTTCGGGGCTTTAGTGTCCCCGCGGCCCGGTCCTCGACCAGGCCTCCACCCCCAGGAAGCAGCCTGTGACAGCTGACTAACACCCAGGTACCTATTTTACTGCTAGGTAACAGGGGCATAGGGTGAAAGAAACTCTGTCCATTGTTTCTCGCCGGCGCCTGGGATCGAATCCAGGACCACAGGATCACAAATCCAGCGTGCTGTCCTCTCGGCCGACCGGCTCCCCACATATAACACGCAGCCAGATATCTGTTGATATCTGGTTGATAACGTGCTTGATGGGGTTCTGGGAGTTATTCTACTCCCCAAGCCCAGCCCGAGGCCAGGCTCGACTTGTGAGAGTTTGGTCCACCAGGCTGTTGCTTGGAGCGGCCCGCAGGCCCACATATCCTCCACACTGTGGCAAGACAAAATTAAAATTAAAGGTTTGTGAGTAATCATCTCGGAAGATCTTTCAAGAACACAATAAAGTTGCCGCCACAACAGCCGGAAACATGACAGGTTCGATGACAAGAACCTTTCCAAGAGATGCCATACCAATGTTGGAACTTTTAAAGATAGTATAGTACTCTCTAGCGTCCTTTAGAAACTTCAATAATTAGAAATGAGTAAGACTAGGTTTCACACGTACGTGAGAGCGGTCCTTGACTATGCAGCTGCTGCAGACCATAAAACATACATCATAACATGTTTCCACCGAGAGGAAACAAAATACACAATATACAACCTAAGAAATGTATACAACCTTAACGTTATCCCTTAAATTTCAACATATTTAACCCAATCCAACTTAACCTAACCTAACGAAAACTAAATACAAAAGGATGTTGTGTATATCATTTTATAATTTTCAATTTGTTTTTTTTTATTAATTATATATGGTGAGGGTGTGTGACGTCACAATACTCATGACAGTAGAGGCTGTAGGCCTAGCGAGAGGCAGCACAAGGCGGGACCAAAGAGCCAGAGCTCAACCCCCGCAAACACAACTAGGTGAGTAAACACCCACAGAGGAACAGGACACCCCAGGCGCCGTCAGGTGGGAGGACTCCCACCACCTCCTCTCCCACACTCCCATACTAATATTATTACATCACTGGCAGTAACTGGCTCTCCACTCACCACCACCAACACTGCCAAGATGGGCAGCGGCAGCACCCTCCACCCTCCACACGGGTCATCCAGGTTCCAATCCTGGCCAAGAATGATGGACTGGCCACTAATCCTTAACTGTTCGCTCCTTTTCCCTCAGCGGTAACTGATGACCGGGATGTAAATCGGTTGGCGGATAGTGGGAGCCGGTCGGCCGAGCGGACAGCACGCTGGACTTGTGATCCTGTGGTCCCGGGTTCGATCCCAGGCGCCGGCGAGAAACAATGGGCAGAGTTTCTTTCACCCTATGCCCCTGTTACCTAGCAGTAAAATAGGTAGCTGGGTGTTAGTCAGCTGTCACGGGCAGCTTCCTGGGGGTGGAGGCCTGGTCGAGGACCGGGCCACGGGGACACTAAAGCCCCGAAATCATCTCAAGATAACCATCTCAAGATACACTTGGTCATTAAACTGTGATAACACTGGATTAAATTAAATATGAACTGACATGTATTCACCTAGTTGTGTTTGCGGGGGTTGAGCTCTGCTCTTTCGGCCCGCCTCTCAACTGTCAATCAACTGTTTCTACTACTACTACTATTTTTTTTCCACACCACAAACACACCCCAGGGAAGCAGCCCGTGACAGCTGACTAACTCCCAGGTACCTATTTACTGCAATGCTCTTTATTTATTTAGGCTCTTTAGTCGGTCCCAGTAAAACATCTAAATGACTGGGACCGACTAATGAGCCTAAATCTGTACTCCCTTGAGCGCAGGCGGGAGAGATACATAATAATTTACACGTGGAAAATAATTGAGGGGCTGGTCCCAAACCTGCACACAGAAATAACATCACATGAGACCAGAAGACATGGCAGGATGTGCAGAATACACCAGTTGAAAAGCAGAGGTGCAACAGGTACTCTGAGAGAGAACTCTATCAACATCAGAGGCCCGAGACTGTTCAACCCACTTCCACTACACATAAGGGGCATAACTGGCCGACCCCTCACAGTGTTCAAGAGAGAACTGGATAAGCACCTCCAAAGGATACCTGATCAACCAGGCTGTGACTCATACGTCAGGCTGCGAGCAGCCGCGTCTAACAGCCTGGTTGATCAGTCCAGCAACCAGGAGGCCTGGTCGACGACCGGGCCGCGGGGACACTGAGCCCCGGAAGCACCTCAAGGTAACCTCAAGGTAGGTAATAGGGGCATAGGGTGAAGGAAACTCTGCCCATCGTTTTCTCTCCGGCGCCCGGGATCGAACCCGGGACCACAGGATCACGTGCCCAGTGTGCTGTCCGCTCGGCCACCCGCTCGGCCATGTGGTGTCCCACTGATGGTACGCCCGGAATACTGTGGCATTGATTTAGCAGAAATTCGTGCCTGAGAAACCTGATCACGTTCCATGACAAGGGTTTTATATGTAAAATAAAATACAAAACACATTTATAGTGTTACAACTAACACCTTCCCCAACACCTTCTCCAACACCCTCCACAACACCCTGACCAACACCCTCCACAACACCCTGACCAACACCCTCCACAACACCCTGACCAACACCCTCACTCTCCACTACGCATCGACCACCACACCCCCCTCACCCCAACACCCTCACTGTGAGTTCACATTACCTACGTCTTCCGCTACTGTCAACATACCCCCAGCCCCCCCTCCCCCATCACCCCCTTCCCCCCTGCACCACAACACAACATTCAGGGGTTGTAACACACTATTCACCCCTTGGGGGGGGGGGCCTTTCACAACCCCCCTACCCTCAATAGCCCTTGCTTCCATTCCTTCTTATAATATTACATTTATAACTGACTTGTTAACTAATCTCAAATACATTGTTCATTTATACAAGACAAAGTAATGATAATAGCCTAATCACTATACTAATATATTATATATATATATATATATATATATATATATATATATATATATATATATATATATATACATATATATATATATATATATATATATATATATATATATATATATATATATATATATATATATATATATATATATATATATATATATATATATATGAGAGGGAGATAATACAACACTGCTAATAATTTAGCCCATCCTTATATAATGATGGTATTTATAGCAAGAATTTGGTCCTAGACAACTGGAGAGTTGAGTACACAAAAAAGTACAAAATGTAGTCATACAAAAA
>NC_091237.1:14004940-14042440 GCF_040958095.1 Procambarus clarkii | reverse complement strand
TCTCTCTCTCTCTCTCTCTCTCTCTCTCTCTCTCTCTCTCTCTCTCTCTCTCTCTCTCTCTCTCTCTCTCTCTCTCTCTCTCTCTCTCTCTCTTTGTACACCCAATTTGAGAGGCCACGCCCCACACCCTTTGCAGTTAACAACAATTCTTCAGTTTATATTCTACCATCTTGTGACAAATATATACATATATAATGTATATTATCACGCTTCAGGATTGATTGTAATATTATACATATAGTAAATGTGACGTAATTACTTGAGGAGACATTGTTTGGTTGATGAGGAGAATGGTTGAAGGGGTCGGACGAGGACGCTAAGGCTCAGTGGAGACTGGAATGGACGCCAATGTTATCTGTGATGACTGTGACTAGTCAGGTTATGCCAACACGAGTGTGGTATATGTGGCAACATATGAGGTGGCAAGTGGTCCCACGCCCTGACGGAAGCTGCTATATCAATAGGTACATGTGAGGAACCCTGAGGCTCTTGATGGCTGAGCGTCTTGTGTTGTGACTGCCACCTTCTGCATGTCCACGAAGTTAGACCAGGTGAGAAACCTTGAAAGAACTTTTCCCTGGTGTTGAAGGTTCTGATGCATTGACTACACTCCAACCAGACCAGGAGCCAGATTCACGAAGTAGTTACGCAAGCACTTACGAACGTGTACATCTTTCCTCAATCTTTGACGGCTTTGGTTACATTTATTAAACAGTTTACAAGCAAGAAAACTTCCCAATCAACTGTTGTTATTGTTATAAACAGCCTGCTGGTGCTACGGAGCTCATTATCCGTTTAATAATTGGAAACAAAGCCGCCAAAGATTGAGAAAAGATGTACAGGTTCGTAAGTGCTTGCGTAATTTCTTCGTGAATCTGGTCAGGCCAAGAGATAAGTTTCCTCTCTCGGTTGTCTCTCTTATCCTGAATTTGGATAACTGATGGAGGTTGGGTCGTCCTCGGGCACAGTGCATGCTATTTTGAGGTTATCTTGAGATGATTTCGGGGCTTTTAGTGCCCCCGCGGCCCGGTCCTCGACCAGGCCTCCACCCCCAGGAAGCAGCCCGTGACAGCTGGCTAACACCCAGGTACCTAATTTACTGCTAGGTAACAGGGTCATAGGGTGAAAGAAACTCTGCCCATTGTTTCTCGCCGGCGCCTGGGATCGAACCCGGGACCACAGGATCACAAGTCCAGTGTGCTGTCCGCTCGGCCGACCGGCTCCCAAGCTCAAGACTGGGTAATGGACTGGAGCAGACTCTTGCGTCCATTAAGGCTTGGCAGCCGCTGCTTCAAGGACGAGGTGTAGCAGAGTGTTACAGCAGACAGCAGACAGCAGACAGCAGACACTGCACAACAAGGGGACAAGTACAGTATGAGGGGTACACGCAGCAGCGCGCTAATTGACTGCCTTTCAGTTTCTGCTCCATTGAAGATTACTCTTAAGAGATAGCTTTTTATTTATTTTTTTTGAGATATATACAAGAGTTGTTACATTCTTGTACAGCCACTAGTACGCGTAGCGTTTCGGGCAAGTCCTTAATCCTATGGTCCCTGGAATACGATCCCCTGCCGCGAAGAATCGTTGATTCCGCGAACCGCGAAGAATTATGACAGTCTTATTAGCTGAAAGATGGAGTCTGAAACGCCAAGTGATTGCAGCGTTGCGTGCGCACGCACCCACACACGCACGCACACACAAACACACACATATCAGTGGAGTTCTCTGGGATCAGTCCTTAGACCTATACTGTTTCTGATATATTTAAATGATCTCCCAGAGGGAATAGAATCATTCCTCTCATTGTTTGCTGATGATGCAAAAATTATGAGGAGGATTGAAACAGAGGATGATAGTAGGAGGCTACAAAATGACCTAGACAGACTGAGTGAATGGTAAAACAAATGGCTGTTGAAGTTCAACCCGAGTAAATGCAAAGTAATGAAACTAGGCAGTGGAAACAGGAGGCCAGACACAGGATACAGGTTAGGAGATGAATTACTTAATGAAACGGACAGAGAGAAAGATCTAGGAGTTGATATCACACCAAACCTGTCTTCTGAAGCCCACATCAAAAGAATAACATCAGCGGCGTATGCAAGGCTGGCTAACATCAGGACTGCGTTCAGGAACCTGTGTAAGGAATCCTTCAGAATCTTGTAAACCACATATGTAAGACCAATCCTGGAGTATGCGGCCCCAGCATGGAGCCCGTACCTTGTCAAGCACAAGACGAAGCTGGAAAACGTTCAGAGGTATGCCACTAGGCTAGTCCCAGAACTAAGAGGCATGAGTTACGAGGAAAGGCTACGTGAAACGCACCTCACGTCGCTAGAAGACAGAAGAGCTTGGGGAGACATGATCACTACCTACAAAATTCTCAGAGTAATTGACAAGATAGATAAGGATAAACTGTTTAACACGGTTGGTACGCGAACAAGGGGACACAGGTGGAAATTGAGTACCCACATGAGCCACAGAGACATTAGAAAGAACTTTTTCAGTGTCAGAGTAGTTAACAGATGGAATGCATTAGGCAGTGATGTGGTGGAGGCTGACTCCATACACAGTTTCAAATGTAGATATGTTAGAGCCCAGTAGGCTCAGGAATCTGTACACCAGTTGATTGATAGTTAAGAGGCGGGACCAAAGAGCCAGAGCTCAACCCCCGCAAGCACAACTAGGTGAGTACAGTCTCCCTCTCTCCCCTGATGCACTCACCCCGCCATGAGACCCATCCCCTGATGCACTCACCCCGCCATGAGACCCATCCCCTGATGCACTCACCCCGCCATAAGACCCATCAACAAACACAACAAAAACAGTATTGCAAGGGCAGACATGTCTGGGCGCCCCACGCCCACACTCACGGGTCACTCCTGCTGCGTTACTCGCCACGCCCACACTCACGGGTCACTCCTGCTGCGTTACTCGCCACGCCCACACTCACGGGTCACTCCTGCTGCGTTACTCGCCACGCCCACACTCACGGGTCACTCCTGCTGCGTTACTCGCCACGCCCACACTCACGGGTCACTCCTGCTGCGTTACTCGCCACGCCCACACTCACGGGTCACTCCTGCTGCGTTACTCGCCACGCCCACACTCACGGGTCACTCCTGCTGCGTTACTCGCCACGCCCACACTCACGGGTCACTCCTGCTGCGATACTAGCCACGCCCACACTCACGGGTCACTCCTGCTGCGTTATTCAGCCACGCCCACACTCACGGGTCACTCCTGCTGCGTTACTCGCCACGCCCACACTCACGGGTCACTCCTGCTGCGTTACTAGCCACGCCCACACTCACGGGTCACTCCTGCTGCGTTACTCGCCACGCCCACACTCACGGGTCACTCCTGCTGCGTAACTCAGCCACGCCCACACTTACGCCCACTTTATATAACCTTACCTTGAGGTTACCTAATTGAGATGGTTTCCAGGATCAATGTCCCCGCCGCCCCGGTTCCTGACCAGGCGCCGAGGGGAGTTTGACAATCCTGTCAACCAGGCTGTTGGACGCCGCTACAGGCATTCTGATGAAGCAATCACAGCCTGGGTGATCAAGCAGCTTTCTGAGATTTTTACGTATCTACGTACTTAATCCCACGTTATAAGCTCATCAATACCCACTCGAACGCCTACATCACGCCCACACGTACACCTACACCACGCCCATATATACACCTACACCACGCCCATATGTACGCATACACCACGCCCATATATACGCCTACACCACGCCCATATATACACCTACACCACGCCCATATGTACGCCTACACCACGCCCATATATACGCCTACACCACGCCCATATATACACCTACACCACGCCCATATATACACCTACACCACGCCCATATATACACCTACACCACGCCCATATATACACCTACACCACGCCCATATGTACGCCTACACCACGCCCATATATACGCCTACACCACGCCCATATATACACCTACACCACGCCCATATATACACCTACACCACGCCCATATATACACCTACACCACGCCCATATATACACCTACACCACGCCCATATATACACCTACACCACGCCCATATATACACCTACACCACGCCCATATATACACCTACACCACGCCCATATATACACCTACACCACGCCCATATATACACCTACACCACGCCCATATATACACCTACACCACGCCCATATATACACCAACTTCAACATACATGACACAATGTATTGTTACACCAGCATAGTATAAACATGGGGTAGCATTAGGGAGGGGCAAGTTGAAGGTAAGGGCAAGGCAAGGCAGGACGAAGGGAGGGGGGGAGGGAGGGGGGAGGGAGGGGGGAGGGGGGGCCACGAGCCTCGCCTTGTAAGGCAAATTACGTGTACAAGGTCACCCTCTTAGTGAGAGATGGGGCGGTGGGCGGCGTGGAAGGGATGGGGGAGGAGGATGAGGGAGGGATGTGAGAGGGGGAGAAGGATGTAGGATGTAGGAGGGAGGGGGAGGGGGAGGGGGAGGGGGAGGGGAAGGGGGAGGGGGGAGGGGGAGGGGAAGGGGTGGTGAGGTGGGGGATAACTTCCTTCTCCTCCTCTTCCTTTTCCTGTTCCTGAAGGGAGTGGGAGGAAGATGGCGAGGAGGGAGAGGAAGAGTGGGCGTGGGAGGGTGTGGGCGTGGGGGGTGTGGGCGTGGGAGACTGTGGGCGTGGGAGACTGTGGGCGTGGGAGGGTGTGGGTGTGGGAGACTGTGGGCGTGGGAGACTGTGGGCGTGGGAGACTGTGGGCGTGGGAGGCTGTGGGCGTGGGAGGCTTTGGGCGTGGGAGGCTGTGGGCGTGGGAGGGTATGGGCGTGGGAGACTGTGGGCGTGGGAGGCTGTGGGCGTGGAAGGCTGTGGGCGTGGGAGACTGTGGGCGTGGGAGGCTGTGGGCGTGGGAGGGTGTGGGCGTGGGAGGGTGTGGGCGTGGAAGGGTGTGGGCGTGGGAGGGTGTGGGCGTGGAAGGGTGTGGGTGTGGGAGGCAAGGCAGGAGGATGTGGTCATGAAGGGAGGGGGGGGGGAGGGGAAGAGGGGAGGAAGATTATAATCAAGCACTGGGTACTTACCTACCGCACCCTTACCTAACAGTGACTACGGGGAAGTGAGGTCTATATGATTGATTGATTGATGAAGATTAAGCCACCCAAAACGTGGCACGGGCATGAATAGCCCGTAAGTGGTGGCCCTTTTGAGCCATTACCAGTATCAATAGAAGGTCTATATAGCTGATTGAATGATAAAGATTAAGCCACCCAAGAGGCGAGACGGGCATGAATAGCCCGTAAAGTCAATAGGTCCTCATCACCCCGCTTATATACTGCCTTTAGTCGACCTGATGCGTTATAATTGGACTTACATGACTGAAATATTTGTCGAATTACGACTATAAAGTTGAGGATGGAGGTGGCTTCTACAACTTCTTCCCTTAGTGGTTATCTTGAGGTTATCTTGAGATGATTTCGGGGCTTTAGTGTCCCCGCGGCCCGGTCCTCGACCAGGCCTCCACCCCCAGGAAGCAGCCCGTAGCAGCTGTCTAACTTCCAGGTACCTATTTACTCCTAGGCGAACAGGGGCATCAGGGTTAAAGAAACTCTGCCCATTTGTTTCCGCCTCCGCCGGGGGAACGCTATGGGTGTGAGACCCCTGGGTGTGGGTGGTGTGGGCGAGGACCACGTGTGAACATGTTTACGACGTATCCGCCCAGAGAGGTGCCGTGGAGACGGGCGTTCATAGTAGCGTAAGGCAGGCGTGGGCGTGGCGTGGGCGTGGCCAGGCTACGCCCTAAGCCAAGGCCATACTCAACTCACTGTAGTGTGAGAACATCAACAAATTCCTGTGTCGCTCTAGGCGAAGTGTTTATAATTAAACCACCAATAATAGTGTGCTCACAATTGTAATTGTGAGCACAATTGTGCGCTCACAATTGTAATTGTGAGCGCACAATTACAATTTTATTTTTTACTTTTGATTTTACTAACATCTAAACTGGTGTTTTTTCATATGCATGAGCTGAATGGCACGACACTACCCAGTAACACCTCCCAAGCATCAATGGCAATACAATATACACAACATAATAACTTAATAGGTTACAAACACATAATAATCGGGGTAAACTGTATACAATTATTGTTTCTAATGTATATAAAAGACAATGTTTGTGTCTAAGGTTGGAGGCCACACCCTCCAGTTTAGCTTCGCCCAACTTTTCAAGGTGACTGTTGAAGGGTCGGCTCCCTCTGCTTCGTGGCTGGCTCCAGTGTCGACCCTCCCATGAAGTTCATGGTTACCTTAGCACTGGATTGATTTGCTACAAAATATAAATTAAAAACTAATATTTTTTTCATAATATCATTTACTTATATCGGCAAAATTGACAAAACATTCTTCGTAATTTTGCGTTATTAATATCGTAAAAAATCAGGTACTTATATCGGCAAAATTAGCAAAAAAGTCTATGTATCATAGTTTGTCCGCAGTAAAGGAAACAAATGTTGCTGGCGTTATGGAAAATAGTCGCTCAGAGGCCCCATCCCAGTGACATTGTGGGATGTGATGGGATAAGTTGGGATGCCTCTTGGGAATATGCTGTATCATCCCATTTATTATCTTTATTTCTCCTCCATTTCCGTTCGCCAGGTGTAAACGGGTGTACTACCATCGTCAGGTGTACTCCATCTATTAGTATATAATTGTTTCAAATTGCTTACAATAATTGCTTACTACGGGCTCACCATAGCCCGTGCTACATGGACACTTCGTCCTGAGTAGCTAAATCTTTAACAACAACAGCTTACAATAAATGTCTTAATTAGTAGAATGATTATTTCTAACCTTTTATCAAAATTTTATAAATTTACATAATGATTGTCTCTTAAGTTTATATAATAACTGTCTCTCAGTTTATATAATGATTGTCAATAACTGCATATAATAATTGTCTCTAATTTAATGTAATAGTTGTATCTAACCATATATAATAATTGCCTTATTCTATATAATACTTATAATAGGATATAATTTTTATCTATATTTATCACTGTTCAACATTCTCAAAGCGAGCATAAGAAATATTGCCGGAACAACCGTGGACATCTTCAAGAGAAAACTAGTTTTCTTCAAGATTTGCCGGACCAACATATGTGGTGGATATGTGGGCCTGCGGGCTGCTCCAAGCAACAGCCTGGTGGACCAAACTCTCACAAGTCAAGCCTGGCCTGCGGGCCGCTCCAAGCAACAGCCTGGTGGACCAAACTCTCACAAGTCAAGCCTGGCCTGCGGGCCGCTCCAAGCAACAGCCTGGTGGACCAAACTCTCACAAGTCAAGCCTGGCCTCGGGCCGGGCTTGGGGAGTAGAAGAACTCCCAGAACCCCATCAAGCACGTATCTATGATCCAAAAATATATTGAAATTTAGCACTAATAAATCTTCTAAAATGTACTTCTCTAACAAAATAAATTCAAGTCCTGCATTATTAATAATAACACAACCAACCAGGGGAGCCGGTCGGCCGAGCGGACAGCACGCTGGACTTGTAATCCTGTGGTCCTGGGTTCGATCCCAGGCGCCGGCGAGAAACAATGGGCAGAGTTTCTTTCATCCTATGCCCCTGTTACCTAGCAGTAAAATAGGTACCTGGGTGTTAGTCAGCTGTCACGGGCTGCTTCCTGGGGGTGGAAGCCTGGTCGAGGACCGGGCCGCGGGGACACTAAAGCCCCGAAATCATCTCAAGATATACATCAAGATATCATGCTTACTCATTACGTAAACACAACACCAAATATTTTAACACCAATTTAACTTCAATAAAACCAAATTATATAAAGGAAAGTAACAATTTAACATTAACATAATTTAACTGTGTTTTTGTAATGCATCAATTACATTCTTGAAGGGTTTATGGTGAAGCGATCTTTGTTAAAACAATTAACAATCTCGGGCATGGAGCTGGCGGGACAGAAACAGCTTGAGTTAACCTGTTTAACATTAACATGATCGAGAACTCGTCTAATTACTTCCGCCAGACGGAGCGGGGAGGTAATTAACCCTGTGACGAGACCCACCGATAGGTCCATTTTGACACGAACAACGGTGTCTAGGTCAGGTCAGGTCAGGTCAGGTCAGGTCAGAGAGAAAGAGAAAGAGAGAGAGAGAGAGAGAGAGAGAGAGAGAGAGAGAGAGAGAGAGAGAGAGAGAGAGAGAGAGAGAGAGAGAGAGAGAGAGAGAGAGAGAGAAAGAAAGAGAAAGAGACAAAAAGAGAGAAAGAGAGAGAGAGAGAGAGAGAGAGAGAGAGAGAGAGAGAGAGAGAGAGAGAGAGAGAGAGAGAGAGAGAGAGAGAGAGAGAGAGAGAGAGAGAGAGAAAGAAAGAGAAAGAGACAAAAAGAGAGAAAGAGAGAGAGAGAGAGAGAGAGAGAGAGAGAGAGAGAGAGAGAGAGAGAGAGAGAGAGAGAGAGAGAGAGAGAGAGAGAGAGAGAGAGAGAGAGAGAGAGAGACAAAGAGAGAGAAAGAGACAAAGAGAGAGAGAGAGAGAGAGAGAGAGAGAGAGAGAGAGAGAGAGAGAGAGAGAGAGAGAGAGAGAGAGAGAGAGAGAGAGAGAGAGAGAGAGAGAGTGAGAGAGAGAGAGAGAGAGAGAGAGAGAGAGAGAGAGAGAGAGAGAGAGAGAGAGAGAGAGAGAGAGAGAGAGAGAGAGAGAGAGAGAGAGAGAGAGAGAGAGAGAGAGAGAGAGAGAGAGATATCTTAGGAAGGAAAACAAATATTAAGGTCCGAGTAAGGTACCTCTAAGATCCTTCCTTATTGTGAGCCCAAATGGTTAGGTTGGTTGAATGCCGGTCTTGTTGAACATGAGCTACCGTAGACTGCTGGGAGACCATGTGAAATAAAACCACAAATGGTCTCTTTAGTTTGCCCAGACCACACACTAGAAGGTGAAGAGACGACGACGTTTCGGTCCGTCCTGGACCATTTCTAAGTCGATTGGTCGCTGTATCTTAAAGTGACCATTTTCGGAGGGTCCTTGATGGGACGGCAAAGCATGTGAAGGTCAACCACGGGGCCCCACTCTCCCTCACCCCCTCCCATCTCACTCTCCCTCACCCTCCCATCCCTCACGGAATGGGAGGGAAGGAGGAGGAGCCCCAGAGCAACAACAGGTGAGGCAGGTGGCGGGTCTGGTTACCTGAGCAACACGCCCAAACAGGATTCTTGAAGACCTTTTTTCTTCTCTAAGGACGCGCACCGCTGGAGATAAGAAACAGCAGCGGCCACCAGGGAGCTGGTGGCTGCTTCCGGGCTAATTACCTGCTACACTGTGGGTACGCTGTGAGGAGGGAAGCCCTCAGCGTACCTGCTGTGAGGGGGGGGGGGCGGGGGGCCAGCATGTCTGCTGTGAGGGGGGCCAGCATGTCTGCTGTGAGGGGGGCCACCATGCCTACCTGTTATATTTTTTACTTTTTATTACTTTTATACTTTTATATCTTATCTTTAGATAACTTTCCGATTTCCTAGAAGTTTCACAAGACGTTAATATACAACAGAGTCTACGTCACAGGAGAGTGATGATGTGTAGTCTCCTCCGGCCTAGCCTTAGGAGACTACAGTGGGCTAGCCTGCGGGACGACCCTTCGTGGGTTAGGCCCATAGCAGTCGTACGAGCGACTAACCAACCCTAGCCTGGATGGTGGCCGGTTGCTATATATATATTTGCCTCCCCTATCCCCCCTAACCTTCGTCATCCCTCCCTACTGAGCCTTGGGGACGTACCAATCCTCTCCCGCTCACACTGCAAGACGGAAGATGTGCTACGTACTCACCTATTACCTATTAACTACGTCCTTGCAATCTCAAGACACAGTCGAAACGTGCAATGCGCAACATGGCAAGGTGAAGCCAGATGCTGGGCTTCAGGAGGTCTGGTCGAGGACCGGGCCAGTCCAGGAGGCCAGGTCCAGAAAGCCTGGTCGAGGACCGGGCCGCGGGGACGCTAAGCCCCGAAACCGTCTCAAGGTCTCAAGGTGGGCAGCTGCCAGGGAGCAAAAGTATGGTTGGGGAACCTTAATGTTATATCGAATGAGCGTTATTAACTTTGTACATTACATGAACGTCCTTCAACCCTTCAACCCTTCCTTCAACACTTCAACCCTTCCTTCAACCCGTCCTTCAACCCTTCCTTCAACACTTCAACCCTTCCTTCAACCCGTCCTTCAACCCTTCCTTCAACCCGTCCTTCAACCCTTCCTTCAACCCGTCCTTCAACCCGTCCTTCAACACTTCAACCCTTCCTTCAACCCGTCCTTCAACCCGTCCTTCAACCCGTCCTTCAACCCGTCCTTCAACACTTCAACCCTTCCTTCAACCCGTCCTTCAACCCGTCCTTCAACCCGTCCTTCAACCCTTCCTTCAACACTTCAACCCTTCCTTCAACCCGTCCTTCAACCCGTCCTTCAACCCGTCCTTCAACCCGTCCTTCAACACTTCAACCCTTCCTTCAACCCGTCCTTCAACCCGTCCTTCAACCCTTCCTTCAACCCGTCCTTCAACCCGTCCTTCAACCCTTCCTTCAACCCGTCCTTCAACCCGTCCTTCAACCCGTCCTTCAACCCGTCCTTCAACCCTTCCTTCAACCCGTCCTTCAACCCTTCCTTCAACCCGTCCTTCAACCCGTCCTTCAACCCTTCCTTCAACCCGTCCTTCAACCCGTCCTTCAACCCGTCCTTCAACACTTCAACCCTTCCTTCAACCCGTCCTTCAACCCGTCCTTCAACCCTTCCTTCAACCCGTCCTTCAACCCGTCCTTCAACCCTTCCTTCAACCCGTCCTTCAACCCGTCCTTCAACCCGTCCTTCAACACTTCAACCCTTCCTTCAACCCGTCCTTCAACCCGTCCTTCAACCCGTCCTTCAACCCGTCCTTCAACCCTTCCTTCAACACTTCAACCCGTCCTTCAACCCGTCCTTCAACCCGTCCTTCAACCCGTCCTTCAACCCTTCCTTCAACCCGTCCTTCAACCCGTCCTTCAACCCTTCAACCCGTCCTTCAACCCTTCCTTCAACCCGTCCTTCAACCCGTCCTTCAACACTTCAACCCTTCCTTCAACCCGTCCTTCAACCCGTCCTTCAACCCGTCCTTCAACCCGTCCTTCAACACTTCAACCCGTCCTTCAACCCGTCCTTCAACACTTCAACCCGTCCTTCAACACTTCAACCCTTCAACCCTTCAACCCGTCCTTCAACCCTTCAACCCGTCCTTCAACCCTTCAACACTTCAACCCTTCAACCCGTCCTTCAACCCTTCAACCCGTCCTTCAACCCTTCAACCCTTCAACACTTCAACCCGTCCTTCAACCCTTCAACCCGTCCTTCAACCCTTCAACACTTCAACCCTTCAACCCGTCCTTCAACCCTTCAACACTTCAACCCGTCCTTCAACCCTTCAACCCGTCCTTCAACCCTTCAACACTTCAACCCTTCAACCCTTCAACCCGTCCTTCAACCCTTCAACCCGTCCTTCAACCCTTCAACCCGTCCTTCAACCCTTCAACCCGTCCTTCAACCCTTCAACACTTCAACCCTTCAACCCGTCCTTCAACCCTTCAACCCGTCCTTCAACACTTCAACCCGTCCTTCAACCCTTCAACCCGTCCTTCAACCCGTCCTTCAACCCTTCAACCCGTCCTTCAACACTTCAACCCGTCCTTCAACCCTTCAACCCGTCCTTCAACACTTCAACCCTTCAACCCTTCAACCCTTCAACACTTCAACCCGTCCTTCAACCCTTCAACCCTTCAACCCGTCCTTCAACATTTCAACCCGTCCTTCAACCCTTCAACCCGTCCTTCAACCCTTCAACCCGTCCTTCAACCCTTCAACCCGTCCTTCAACACTTCAACCCGTCCTTCAACACTTCAACCCTTCAACACTTCAACCCTTCAACCCTTCAACCCGTCCTTCAACCCTTCAACCCGTCCTTCAACCCTTCAACCCGTCCTTCAACACTTCAACCCGTCCTTCAACCCGTCCTTCAACACTTCAACCCGTCCTTCAACCCTTCAACCCGTCCTTCAACCCTTCAACCCGTCCTTCAACACTTCAACCCGTCCTTCAACCCTTCAACCCGTCCTTCAACCCGTCCTTCAACCCTTCAACCCGTCCTTCAACACTTCAACCCGTCCTTCAACCCGTCCTTCAACCCGTCCTTCAACACTTCAACCCGTCCTTCAACCCGTCCTTCAACCCGTCCTTCAACCCTTCAACCCGTCCTTCAACACTTCAACCCGTCCTTCAACCCATCCTTCAACCCTTCAACCCGTCCTTCAACACTTCAACCCGTCCTTCAACCCTTCAACCCGTCCTTCAACACTTCAACCCGTCCTTCAACCCATCCTTCAACCCTTCAACCCGTCCTTCAACCCTTCAACCCGTCCTTCAACCCTTCAACCCGTCCTTCAACCCTTCAACACTTCAACCCTTCAACCCTTCAACACTTCAACCCGTCCTTCAACCCTTCAACCCGTCCTTCAACCCTTCAACCCTTCAACCCGTCCTTCAACCCTTCAACACTTCAACCCATCCTTCAACCCTTCAACCCGTCCTTCAACCCTTCAACACTTCAACCCTTCAACCCTTCAACCCTTCAACACTTCAACCCGTCCTTCAACCCTTCAACCCTTCAACCCGTCCTTCAACCCTTCAACACTTCAACCCTTCAACCCGTCCTTCAACCCTTCAACCCGTCCTTCAACCCTTCAACCCGTCCTTCAACACTTCAACCCGTCCTTCAACCCTTCAACCCGTCCTTCAACACTTCAACCCGTCCTTCAACACTTCAACCCGTCCTTCAACCCGTCCTTCAACCCTTCAACCCGTCCTTCAACACTTCAACCCGTCCTTCAACCCTTCAACCCGTCCTTCAACCCGTCCTTCAACCCTTCAACCCGTCCTTCAACACTTCAACCCGTCCTTCAACCCATCCTTCAACCCGTCCTTCAACCCTTCAACCCGTCCTTCAACCCGTCCTTCAACCTATCCTCCTGATAAGACGTAACTCAAAATTGTCGTAACTATATGTTAACGAACGTACAAATATCAATGTGACAGACAAGTAGCAATTGCTACTACTCACTGTATATAGACCCAGGAAAAATAAATCTGACAACCCAACTTAAATATTCTTAGGCCTAGTATCGCACATATATGTACTATATGAGGCCTCAGATGGCGCGCATCAGGTCCAGGATGGTTAGGTCAGGTTAGGTTAGGTTAGGTCAGGTTAGGTTAGGTTAGGTCAGGTTAGGTTAGGTCAGGTCAGGTTAGGTTAGGTTAGGTTAGGTTAGGTCAGGTCAGGTTAGGTTAGGTTAGGTTAGGTCAGGTCAGGTCAGGTTAGGTTAGGTTAGGTTAGGTCAGGTCAGGTTAGGTTAGGTTAGGTTAGGTCAGGTTAGGTTAGGTCAGGTTAGGTTAGGTTAGGTCAGGTCAGGTCAGGTCAGGTTAGGTTAGGTTAGGTCAGGTTAGGTTAGGTTAGGTTAGGTTAGGTTAGGTCAGGTTAGGTTAGGTTAGGTTAGGTCAGGTCAGGTCAGGTTAGGTTAGGTTAGGTTAGGTTAGGTTAGGTCAGGTTAGGTTAGGTTAGGTCAGGTTAGGTTAGGTTAGGTCAGGTTAGGTTAGGTTAGGTCAGGTCAGGTTAGGTTAGGTTAGGTTAGGTCAGGTCAGGTTAGGTTAGGTTAGGTTAGGTCAGGTCAGGTCAGGTTAGGTTAGGTTAGGTTAGGTCAGGTTAGGTTAGGTTAGGTTAGGTCAGGTTAGGTTAGGTCAGGTTAGGTTAGGTTAGGTTAGGTCAGGTCAGGTCAGGTTAGGTTAGGTTAGGTCAGGTTAGGTTAGGTTAGGTTAGGTCAGGTCAGGTTAGGTTAGGTTAGGTTAGGTTAGGTTAGGTCAGGTTAGGTCAGGTCAGGTCAGGTTAGGTTAGGTTAGGTCAGGTTAGGTTAGGTTAGGTTAGGTCAGGTCAGGTCAGGTTAGGTTAGGTTAGGTTAGGTTAGGTCAGGTTAGGTTAGGTTAGGTCAGGTTAGGTTAGGTTAGGTCAGGTTAGGTTAGGTTAGGTTAGGTCAGGTTAGGTTAGGTTAGGTTAGGTTAGGTTAGGTTAGGTCAGGTTAGGTTAGGTTAGGTTAGGTCAGGTTAGGTTAGGTTAGGTTAGGTTAGGTTAGGTTAGGTTAGGTTAGGTTAGGTCAGGTTAGGTTAGGTTAGGTTAGGTTAGGTTAGGTTAGGTTAGGTCAGGTTAGGTTAGGTTAGGTTAGGTTAGGTTAGGTCAGGTTAGGTTAGGTTAGGTTAGGTTAGGTTAGGTTAGGTCAGGTTAGGTTAGGTTAGGTTAGGTTAGGTCAGGTTAGGTTAGGTTAGGTTAGGTTAGGTTAGGTTAGGCCATATTAACAACAGCAAATGAAAAACATTTCCTGTCTGTCCAACTTAATACTACAAAAGTCTACTTTCTGGTGGTCCATCACGACATATTAGCACCATCGAGCACGTCATTACAATAAGTTTAATTTTAGGCGAGTGGGCTGCGTCATTTGGTCTAGGGGGGAAGGAGGGAGTTCACGTTGATATTACGTTGATTAAAGGCTACACAAATACGTTTTGCCGGTGGGACACGACTCTGAAGGGCGTCTTGAGATGAGTACTGAAGGTCTTACACTTATCCTGACTCCACCAGACAAAGCATTCTCTAGAAACTAGAAATCGATGTATATGCAACGTTAAATCAACGTATGTACAACGTTAAATAGACGTATATGCAACGTTAAAACAACGTATGTACAACGTTAAATCGACGTATATGCAACGTTAAATCAACGTATGTACAACGTTAAATCGACGTATATGCAACGTTAAACCAACGTATATGCAACGTTAAATCGACGTTATAGCGACGTCATTTGCCTACGGGTGGCTGGTGGTACAAACACTAGTGTTACTGGCGAAACTAAAAGGAGAGAGTAGAACATCTTAAAGGAGTCTCTGGTTACATATCATTGGGAACATGATGTATATATATCTATATGGATAAAAGATGAATGTATGTTTGGTTGTTCGAGGTAAGGCCAGACACTAAGGCCTAGCCTCACTCAACTTTGCAAGATGACACATGGGAGAGTATGGGAGTGTCACAGGCTAGCCCACCCCGTCCTCCTCACTTCTCCCATGCTCTCTCTCTCTCTCTCTCTCTCTCTCTCTCTCTCTCTCTCTCTCTCTCTCTCTCTCTCTCTCTCTCTCTCTCTCTCTCTCTCTCTCTCTCTCTCTCTCTCTCTCTCTCTCTCTCTCTCTCTCTCTCTCTCTCTCTCTCTCTCTCTCTCTCTCACATAACTTAAACCCTGTAAATTGGCCTAGTAACACTTGACATATTTATTTAACACATTTACCACTTAAATTTGTTCTAAAATGTTATAATTTTATGAAATCCTGTAATTAAATTGAAGGATGAGATTCCTAAATCAGGAAGAATACTCAGGAGATTCTACTACACACATCAACGGTATTCATCAACACCCCGAACACTCATCAGTATTCACTGGTACTCACCGGTACTCCATCACACACTGATACTCATCATTACTCACCGATACTCATCAGTAATCACCGGTACTCACTAGTAATCAGCAACTCAGCATTTCGCTTATTTACCTGAAACGATAAGAAAATACAAACTTATTATCACACAACAACTTGCACAGGTAAATAATAATAATATCTATATATTGTTCGGGACACGTCGAGCGACAGCGACTGATATCGTGCTTACAGACTATATCAGTATATCTCGCAATGCCATCACTGCTGATATAGGCTTCAAAATACATATATCCTCCCCCCCCTTGTGTGGGGGGGGAGGATATATGAACCCATCCCTGCCCTTGTGTGGCAGTGCACAATAGAAAGTTGCATTTACGAATTCGTACATTGAAACATGTATACAATCTAATGAAGTTGATTGTTGCCATAGTGTATGTATGTGCTTCAGCCTACAGTTAGACCTATTGTCTTGTGTATGACCCTCCCGCCAAACACACACCGAAACTACGACGTTGGTACAACGTTCGAACAAGTTTTAACACCTCCTAACCAGTTATAACAACCAATATAGCAAGTTGTAACAACGTTCTAATACGTGATAAACAGGTTAAGCCAAGATGTAACAACTTTATTACAAGTAGTAACAAGCGGAAAATAGAGACAGTTACGGTTTGTGTTTCCAGGGTTATGTCCTGTGTGACAGTAAATACCAGCATTATCCCCACTCTAATATTAAAAACCTTACTGAATTACTCAGATTAGGCAAAATTGTAATTAATTTTGTCAATAAAGATGTTAACACTAATATGTATTTTTTTATATCAATAAAAAAGAAGTAGAAGAAGAAGTAAAGAAAGTAGAAGACAGTAGAAGAAAAAGAAGTAGCTGTGTAATACTAAGATATCTGGTCAACTATGTAGCTCCCTAGACACAGTGTGTGTGATAACACAGATCCTACCTGTGTGGTAGGGGGACTGTGACTGACAGTTGAGAGGCGGGCCCAAACAGCCAGAGCCCAACCCCCGCGAGCACAACAAGGTGAGTACAGGATGTTGAGCCATACAGGACCATGTGATGAGTAGCCTGCACTGGCACACACTTTGGCTGCATTATGAGGATATCATCAGCATGAATAGCAGAGTGGATGCTGTAATTGTCACGCTCCAGCACGCCACTGTGCTAACTACCCAACAGTGCTTATCTAACGGTGACTACCTAACTGTAACTACCCAACAGTGCTTATCAAACGGTAACTACCTAACAGTAATTACCTAACTGTAACTACCCAACAGTGCTTATCAAACGGTAACTACCTAACAGTAATTACCTAACTGTAACTACCCAACAGTGCTTATCAAACGGTAACTACCTAACAGTAATTACCTAGCTGTAACTACCTAACAGTGCTTATCTAACGGTGTTTATCTAACGGTAACTACCTAACAGTAATTACCTAACAGAGCTTATATAACGGTGACTACCTAATACTGTTAGACTAACAGTAATTACCTAACAGTGCCTAACTAGCAGTGACCACGTAGAGAGAGTAAGGTTAACCTCACTATAGCCTTGTTGAATATGCTTTTTTTAAACTTTCCTGACGTTCTATTCTTAACACTGAGGATGGAGGTGGCTTCCACAACTTCTTAGTTCAGTGGTTATCTTGAGATCTTGAGGTTATCTTGAGATGATTTCGGGGCTTTTTTTTTAGTGTCCCCGCGGCCCGGTCCTCGACCAGGCCTCCACCCCCAGGAAGCAGCCCGTGACAGCTGACTAACTCCCAGGTACCTATTTACTGCTAGGTAACAGGGGCATTCAGGGTGAAAGAAACTTTGCCCATTTGTTTCTGCCTCGTGCGGGAATCGAACCCGCGCCACAGAATTACGAGTCCTGCGCGCTATCCACCAGGCTACGAGGCCCCTAAATTAGTGTATTACAATTGTTGACTACCTATACAAGGTTCGAGTATTTTAAAACATTTATTGGACTCCTGTGTATTGTGTCGCTGTGTCTCTTGTTATATCTTTGATATTTGAAGAAGCAGTCTTATGCACCTCATCTTTTTCCCCATAAGTAATTTATATGTAGTGATCATATCCCCTTTGATCCTTCTTTCTTGTAGAGTCTTGTGTGATGGAGTTCCCTTAGTCTGTCTTTGTGGTTCAGTCGGCATAATCCTGGCATTAGTTTTGTTGCAAACCAATTTAGTTTCTCAAGTTTATATTTATGCTTCGCGAGGTGCGGGGTCCATGCCGGTGCTGCGTACTCTAGTGTTCTCCCCCTCACACAGACTCTACAGATTGTATTATGAGTCCTTGTTCAAACTCTTAAACTCGCCTTCAAAATTAATATTGAATATCTTATTTTTTTACAGCTCATTGTAAGTCTGGAACACGACCCGCTAATTGGTTTATAACCATGTCAGCAATTACTCTAGCTGTACACGATCGACAGTATAGTCAACCATGCCTGGCCGGGGCTCGAACCCGCCCAAAACCGCTAACAAGAGGTGCTCCCACTGCCCCCACAGTCACCACCATTCTTAGAACACCTAACACAAACAAACTTGTCCTCTTGAATAATTACATTTTAACGTCAAAATTCCCCAACGGACAAAATATGATGTACTATACACACTAGCAGCTCACAAGCACTCACGTTTTCTATGAGTGGTCCATCGGTTAGGTTCGGGTGTTTTAACACCCCATTTTTTGTCCGTTGTGAACAGACATATAATTGGCACTATTACAAAACTTGGGATAGGCACCCGGAGGCCTCTCCCGCTGGCACTGTGCCCAGAAGTCACCACCAACCCCTTACGAAACCTCTACATCTTACCACAATCATGGTGGCTTTGTTTACACTTATTAACTAGTTTAGGAACTTGGGTACTGCAGGACCCCGCGTCAGTAGCGAAACATGTACATCTTTCTTCAGTCATGTGCAAGTGTTCAGTCTCAAAGCCAAAGGTGGTGGCCAAATGTGCTGAGCAAAGGTGCTGGCCAAATGTGCTGAGCAAAGGTGCTGACCAAATGTGTGCCC
Source organism: Procambarus clarkii (assembly GCF_040958095.1). Classification (NCBI taxonomy): domain Eukaryota; kingdom Metazoa; phylum Arthropoda; class Malacostraca; order Decapoda; family Cambaridae; genus Procambarus; species Procambarus clarkii. Next base: position 14,023,833 of record NC_091237.1, on the reverse strand, counting down.
AAAGGTGTTGGCCAAAGGCGCAGACCAAAGGTGCTGACCATAGGTGCTGGCCAAAGGTGCTGACCAATGTGCTGGCCAAAGGTGCTTACCAAAGGTGGTGGCCAAATGTGCTATCTTCTTGAGGTTATCTTGAGATGATTTCGGGGCTTTAGTGTCCCCGCGGCCCGGTCCTCGACCAGGCCTCCACCCCCAGGAAGCAGCCCGTGACAGCTGACTAACTCCCAGGTACCTATTTACTGCTAGGTAACAGGGGCATTCAGGGTGAAAGAAACTTTGCTGTTACGGACCCGAATCCAGCGTCCGAGCCTGGAGCAGTGACGACCGCGCCATCTGTGGGTCAGCTCCCGAAACCCCCTCCAAATGGACGACGACACCTGGTGAGGACGAGGTGTACTGGACACAAGGGCCAGTTTCCAGTCCTGTTCAGCTCACAACACAGCCGCTGCTGACCTCTGGTGAGGTGGTGCTCAGACGACAACGCCATCTATGGAGTGGATACGTCGGGCGTTTGTGTCTGAGCCTGTAAGTGAGGTGCTTTTGTGTGTACCTGTTACTGATGACGTGTCTGATTACAGAGTCGACCTGGGACTGCTGTAATGGAAGTTGAGTCAGTCTACCCAAGGCAGCCGTCTCGTCACCAAGTGTTTGCTGCAGCAGCTGTGAGTCGCCCCCTGGATGAACACTGTGGTGTTGCCCTGCCAGTGAAGTGGCAGTTGAAGGATTGTCATACCCGGGACTGACTGGTGGAGACGCTTAACCACTGGGGAGTTGTGGAAAGGAGAGTGATCTGTGGTATCACACGAGGCTCCTGACTAGGGCGCGACCCTAGTATCGTTCGTGGAGTGGCCTAACCAGCGCCGCTGATTTGGAACCTGCCAGCTATCTGCTGGACTTGTGGTTGACGGCCTCCACGACGGTGCCCCCAGTGGAACTGTGTTTTGGCTGGCCTGTGGCCGGGGTAGACTCAAGATTCGCGAAGGATTCGTCGTGAGGCTACGAGAGCACCAAGAGCTTGGCACCAGGGTCTAAAGAGGAAGACTACATAGTGTATATAATAGTGTTTATACCCCCCCCCCCGTGTAATCTTATATATATTTATTGGTGATGGTAATAATTATAGTATTAAGTTCTTGACTTTATTTCCCTTCCCCTTCAATTTACTTGCGTTACGGATCTTATCCCTTGAAAGCCACTACTGGCTTGGGGCCGGATACCCTTCCTCTAACAACATCAGAGTAAGAACCCAGTTGCGACCCGAGAGGGCCGTAACATTTGCCCATTTGTTTCTGCCTCGAGCGGGAATCGAACCCGCGCCACAGAATTACGAGTCCTGCGCGCTATCCACCAGGCTACGAGGCCCCCGGCCAAATGTGCTGTCCAAAGGTGCTGACCAAAGGTGCTGACCAAAGGTGCTGTCCAAATGTGCTGACCAAAGGTGCTGACCAAAGGTGCTGACCAAAGGTGCTGACCAAAGGTGCTGTCCAAATGTGCTGACCAAAGGTGCTGGCCTTCTATAGATATCATACCCCCCTCTAATAAAACAACAACATATCCCTTCATAGAGTATCCTCCCCATGAACAAATAAAACAACAAACAGTAAACAAAACAAAAACAGAAAAGTTCTACAAAGAAAAGTAATATATAAGAAACAAAAACACTAACAAACAACAGGTTAATATCAGCTGAAACCCAAAAAAAAGGGTTGCAATTTGTGGGGGGAAAATAGTGCCATTCCCGGCGGCATCCATCAGGAGTGGTCGCTCTGGGCTCCATAATATAATTATTTTCACATTCTTGTACATCACGAAACTTGGGGCGTGGTTCCTCTCTTGTGTGTGTGTGTGTGTGTGTGTGTGTGTGTGTGTGTGTACTCACCTAATTGTGCTTGCGGGGGTTGAGCTCTGGCTCTTTGGTCCCGCCTCTCAACCGTCAATCAACTGGTGTACAGATTCCTGAGCCTATTGGGCTCTATCATATCTACATTTGAAACTGTGTATGGAGTCAGCCTCCACCACATCACTTCCTAATGCATTCCATTTACTAACTACTCTGACACTGAAGTGTGTGTGTGTGTGTGTGTGTGTGTGTGTGTGTGTGTGTGTGTGCGCGCCCAACTCACTCCTATGCATAGCTCATATCTCATCAAATCATAATAAAAACAATTATTATGGCCACGAGGATGCGAATCCGGACTCGCTCCACCACTGTGGTACCAGTCAATGATTGGTGATTGTGGTACCAGTCACTGAATGGTGATTGTGGTACCAGTCAATGAATGGTGACCCTAATACCAGTCAATGAATGGTATTACAACACTCTGCGTCACTTACATCATCTTGATACAACACCCTGCGTCACTTACATCATCTTGACACAACACCCTGCGTCACTTACACCATCTTGATACAACACCCTGCGTCACTTACACCATCTTGATACAACACCCTGCGTCACTTACATCATCTTGATACAACACCCTGCGTCACTTACACCATCTTGATACAACACCCTGCGTCACTTACACCATCTTGATACAACACCCTGCGTCACTTACACCATCTTGATACAACACCCTGCGTCACTTACATCATCTTGATACAACACCCTGCGTCACTTACACCATCTTGATACAACACCCTGCGTCACTTACATCATCTTGATACAACACCCTGCGTCACTTACATCATCTTGATACAACACCCTGCTTCACTTACACCCTACACCCGACGCCAGCACCAACCTGAGGAGTGAACACAGGCGTCTGAGAGCAGGGAAACCCGAGAGCAGCTTCATCCTCCGAGATGATACAAGATATATCCTCACTCTTCACAACGTTACAAGTCTGTCTATTTGGCAACAGCAACAGCGGTGGTAGGGGAGCCGGATGCACTCCAGGGGGGGCGCCGAGGCGACCAGCGGAAGCCAGCCAATTTGGAGGAGCCTGCTGTTCATTGGCTGTTAATCCGGTGAAGGCAATAAGCCGACCCAGACAAGCAATCTTGCAAGCTCAATAGTTTCTTATCTATGTAGCAGCGAGAGAGCCAGCGACGCCCCGGCCAGTATCGCCAGGGACATCATCTTGCTAAGGGCAACAATACAGGACTCCCGCCACCACGATGACCTTATCTTCCCCCCGAAAAAAAAATAACAGCTTACAAACACCCTGCCATTGTACATTTGCAACGGCTGAACACAGCAGTTGTCAAAGTGACTCCGTTGGCGGATAAATAAGCTTGAACGGCATTTCCCGCGCGAACAACAGTGGCCTTATCTAGCCCGTAGCGACGACTACAATCTCTCAGGCGTCTCGTTTAACAGTTAATTGTCCGGACGAGGAGAATAAGGATGTGTGTGCTTTGTCTGCAAGCGCTCTCAAGACACACACATCCTCTCTGCCGTCCCACAGAACAGCTCAAAAGATGCAGGCGTGTTTTAATAGTTAAATATGTTGACATCGCCCGGTGTAAAGTCTTGAAGAGCGGGAAGGTCTTATGAAGACAAAGCAAGGGCTCCAAAGTCTCTTTTAATGGCGAAGAAGCCTGACAATGTAAACTAAGTAGCGCTTGAGAGCTGCAGGCGACCAGGGACCATCACGGCGGCATGCATGCACCAGCAGAAGCTGCAGCAGGTGTAGAAGCTGCAGCAGGTGTAGAAGCTGCAGCAGGTGTAGAAGCAATAGTGGCAATAGCACATGTAGAGGCAATAGTGGCATATGATCTCACAATAATCTCACGACATTAAGCAGAACAAAAACCAGTACCATTAGCAGCAGCAGCAGCAACAGCAGCAGTAGGTGTAGTACCACCAGCAGAACATAAGAATAAAGGTAACTGCAGAAGGCCTATTGGCCCATACGAGGCAGCTCCTATTTATAACCCCCCAATCCCACTCATATACCTGTCCAACCCACAGAAGCTGGTGCTACTACTACTAGTGAATGGGATGAGGTGAAGGTGTACAGGTGAGGAAGCACCTCACTGTGTAGTGGTCCAGTGTATCATGTCACTCTGGTGTCCGCATGATGAGTGCTGCAGTATACTGAGTGTTCCATAGTGATCTGCAAGTTGGCAAAGTGTATATGATGTATGGCTATCCTATCTTGAGGTTATCTTGAGATGATCTCGGGGCTTAGTATCCCCGCGGCCCGGTCCTCAACTAGGCCTCCTATTTGTTACACATCCCCAGGAAGCAGCCCGTAGCAGCTGTCTAACTCCCAGGTACCTATTTACTGCTAGGTAATAGGGGCATCAGGGGTGAAAGAAACTTTTTGCCCATTTGTCTCCGCCTCCACTGGGGATCGAACAGAGAACCTCAGGACTACGAATCCGAAGCGCTGTCCACTCAGCTGTCAGGCTTGGTGTGCTTTATGTATAATGTCTCGCTCATGTCCAATCATCTGTTGTCGCTGTGTCTGTCAGTTATTGTGGTGTTCACTACACACAGAAATCACAATAGCGTGATACATCAAATGAACAAATCTACAAGGGCCGTGATGAGGATTCGAACCTACGTCCGAGATGAGCCCAGACGCGCCTAAGAGGTAGAACATCTGGTTGCCAGAGCCCGGGTGCATGGGGGAATTGTGTCAAACCCTGGTTTGTGTCTCGGAGAGGCTGCAGGATCCGTGTGAGGGCAGTAGCACTCCCGGTTGCAATTCTTTTGACCATGTCGTGACGCAGTTGACCAAGATGCATCTGGGATCATCCCGGACGTAGTTTCCAACCCTAATCACGGCCCTTGTGGATTTGTTCATTTTAGTGTTGTTTGTGAGTCTGGTGACGTATAGAGATTATGCAGGCGATGAGTCACAATAACGTGGCTTAAGTATGTTGACCAGACCACACACTAGAAGTTGAAGGGACGACGACGTTTCGGTCCGTCCTGGACCATTCTCAAGTCGATTCTCAATCGACTTGAGAATGGTCCAGGACGGACCGAAACGTCGTCGTCCCTTCAACTTCTAGTGTGTGGTCTGGTCAATATAGAGATTATATGTTGTTCTATAGGATCTTGCTGCTTGTGCATTGTTGTTGTTTCAGATTTAGCTACTCTGGACGAAGTGTCCATGTAGCACGGGCTATGGTGAGCCCGTAATGTGCATTGTTAGGCGTCTTGGAAGATATAGTGGACCTGTAAGTGAGGTGCTTCACCTCACTTATTTTCTTCTTCTCACTCGAAGAAGAAAATAAAGAGTATTCAGAGAAGACCATACCTGGAGAGGGTTCTGGAAGTTCTTCTACTCCCCAAGTCCGGCCTGAGACCAGGCTCGATTTGTGATAACTTGGCCCACCAGGCTGTTGCTTGGAGCGGCCCGCAGGCCCACATATCTACTACAACCTGGTTGGTCCGGCACTACCTTTCTCGTCTCCTTTCCAGAGAATACATTTTGAGAGCTTTGAAACAGTCTCAATAATTTAGATGTTTTATCGTTTCTAGGCGTGCCGTATATGTTCTCTGTATTCCCTCTAATTCAGAGATCTCTCCCGCTCTGAAAGGTGAAGTGAGTACCGAGCAGTACTCAAGACGGGACAGCACCAGTATTTAAATATTGGTATCGCCGTGGGATCTCTGGATTTAAACGTTCTCATAATCCATCCTATCATGTTCCTGACCGCCGCCATATTTGCTCGGTTAGGTTCACTAAATGTCAGGGGCCAGTTTCACGAAAGCACTTACGCAAACACTTACGAACCTGTACATCTTTTCTCAATCTTTGGTGGCTTTGTTTACAATTATTAAACAGTTAATGAGCTCCAAAGCACCAGGAGGCTGTTTATAACAATAAAAATAGTTGAATGGGAAGTTTTCATGCTTGTAAACTGTTTAATAAATGTAACCAAAGCCGTCAAAGATTGAGGAAAGATGTACACGTCCATAAGTGCTTGCGTAACTGCTTCGTGAATCTGGCCCCAGGTCGTCAGACATCATAATTCCCAGGTGTTTTACATGTTGTTTTCCTTCTATGAGTAGGTCTGATTGTGTCCTGTACCCTGTGTTTCGTTTAAGTTCCTCGTGTACACCATACCTCACTACCTGGAACTTGTCACTGTTTAACATCGTGTTATTTTCAGTTGCTCAATCGAAGACTTTATTTATATTCTCCTTGTGGATTCTCACTGAACACTTTAATATATTTTTCCCCTACCACTCCTATTATTTTTTATTAATTTTATCATATTGTGTTACAGTTTACAGAAAACACACACACGTATAACAATCACTGTTGGAAGACCTCATCCAGCTCTTCGGAGGTGGGGTGCGTGCCCAAGATACAGCAAGCATTTCCTCTCTGGATCGCGACACTGAGGCGCTTGAACAGGATACTGTTCCAGCTGTAATTCCACTGTTCCAGCTGTTCCCCTGTTGTAATTCCTCCCAACACTGCTGTAATTCCTCCCAACACCACTGTAATTCCTCCCAACACCGCTATAATTCCTCCCAACACCGCTGTAATTCCTCCCAACACCGCTGTAATTCCTCCCAACACCGCTGTAATTCCTCCCAACACCGCTGTAATTCCTCCCAACACCGCTGTAATTCCTCCCACCACCGCTGTAATCCATAATGTTTACCTCCCGCCGTTCACCCGCGCTTCTCGCATCAATCACGTAATGTATCTTCCTCTTCTCTCTCTTCCTGCACACAATTGCCTTCCATCCGCATCTCTTATACAAAAACAGTAATTGCCTTACTTTCTCTGGCATTTGGCGACGTGTTACGCATCTTAAATGTTTTATCTCGCTCAGAGATGCTGTCCGTCCTCTCTCCTGTCCAGCCTCCATGGACAGAAGACCTCCTGTCCATTACTACCCCGTCACTAAGTCACTGATGTTATATATATTGCTGCTGTTATTATTGGTGTCGAAGGCCCGAGGGACAAGAGTTAAGAGCAAAGACTGAGCTCTTTAAAGAGACACAAAGAGCCAAAAGGGATATGGAATATGACTTTCCCCCCTCCCCCCTCACCCCCCGCCCTCCCCTTCCCGGACAATGCCATAAAATGATTCTAAAATCTGTCACCAGGCGGCCCTTATGAACCAATAATAACTGAAACTTTCTTCACGTCAAAGGTATGCGCAGAGAGTTTCAAAGTTATACACCAAGGGCCAGATTCACGAAGCAGTTACGTAAGCACTTACGAACCTGGGGACAGATTCACGAAGCAGTTACGTAAGCACTTACGAACCTGGGGACAGATTCACGAAGCAGTTACGTAAGCACTTACGAACCTGGGGACAGATTCACGAAGCAGTTACGCAAGTACTTACGAATGTGTACATCTTTCCTCAATCTTTGACGGCTTTGGTTACATTTATTAAACAGTTTACAAGCTTGAAAACTTGCCAATCAACTGTTGTTATTGTTATAAACAGTCTCCTGGTGCTTCGGAGCTCATTAACTGTTTAATAATTGAAACAAAGCCGCCAAAGATTGAGAAAAGATGCACAGGTTCGTAAGTGCTTGCGTAACTGCTTCGTGAATCTGGCCCCAAGAATGCACCATCTTCTCTAGATATAGAACAGATACACAGAAAAAAGCGCTTGCATATTAAAGCAAAATAAAAACAATCAAACTAGACTTTTATTCATCCCAAGAGGGTATGCCTAATATACCTTACGTCACTGGAAACGCGAAAAAAAAGCAGACATGATTTCGATATACAAAATACCCAAGAAAGTGAACAGAATAGTCCAGGACATATTTGACACGGGAGGTAGACGAACAAGGGGGCAAAGGTGGAAACTAAGTACCCGAATGTACCATAGGAATTTTAGAAAGAGTTTCTTCAGCATCAGAATATTACATAGCGGAAACGGAAGTAGTGAATTCGGCGGAGATAGACTATATAAATATGATAAAACAAAGGCTTCGGGAAGCTGTACGTCAGTCGATTGAAGGATGAGTGAGGAGAAGGATGCAAGAGCTTGAGCTCAACTCCTGCAAGCACATGTAGGTGAGCCAGCACACACAGTTGCAGCCTTCCATCACAGAGCTGTCAGAGGGACCTATCATCACATCCAGGATGTAACAACACCATAATATAATCTGCTTTCCTACAAGCCTAATCTTCACTACCTGGTGTGACTTATAGAGTTCTACTCCCAAAGCCCAGCCTGAGGCCAGGCTCGACTTGTGATAACTTGGTCCAACAGGCTGTTGCTTGGAGCGGCCCGCAGGCCTACATATATCCACTACAACCCGGTTGGTCCGGTACTTCTTGCAGGAACTTGCCTGATTGTTTTTTGAATATGTCCACTTGTGTTCTGGCGTGATGCTGGTTGTGTAACTCCGCCCCCCTCAGCTGACTGTACTCACTAACGAGGCCTCACTCACTTACACTTTATTACACAAACCTGGGGACAGATTCACGAAGCAGTTACGCAAGCACTTACGAACGTGTACATCTTTCCTCAATCTTGGACGGCTTTGGTTACATTTATTTAACTGTTTACAAGTATGAAAACTTCCCATTCAACTGTTGTTATTGTTATAAACAGCCTCCTGGTGCTTCGGAGCTCATTAACTGTTTAATACTTGTAAACAAAGCCACCAAAGAATGAGAAAAGATGTACAGGTTCCTAAGTGCTTGCGTAACTGCTTCGTGAATCTGGCCCCTGATTAACTACCTTGCGGCACAAGTTAAGTGCGCTTTACGGAATGCTTCACACACAGTTTGACTGAACGGTTCTCACACGAGTTTGAATGAAAAACTGATTTATTGGGAACTTTACAAGAGAAATTTATAGGGGTTTTACAATAATAATTTTTTGTTTACTAAAAGCATAAAAGACAAGCGCATGTTGGTAGTTTGAAATTAGTTGTTTTTCCAACTTTATTGGAGAACTGTTTAGAGAGAGCTCTTATGGAGGGACTCTATTACTGAACGATTTTGGTAGAACAGTTTTGGTGCGAGTTTTAAAGAGGAGTTTGAGTGAGTTTGTAAGAGAGCGACCAGTTTTGGACCGAATTCTAAGCGTTCTTATTATGACACCAGTTTTAAAAAAACGATTTTGGTGTTTTAAAACTCTTGTGTTTTCGGAAAACTCGTTTTAAGAAAACGAGTTTAAAAAATATATATATTGGCCATAACATAGAGAAATTTGAAGGAAAAACGTTTTGGCGGTCAAGTCAGGAGATTTAATAACGTAGTGAATACCAGCATTATCCTCACCTTAATAAGGCTTAACTGAAATCCTCAGATTAGGCAAAATTGTAATTAATTTTGTCAATAAAGATGTTAATAATAATAATAATTTTGTAGCGAAGCTGAAGCTTATTGATAAATACAGCAATACAATTCTTTATATATATATATATATATATATATATATATATATATATATATATATATATATATATATATATATATATATATATATATATATATATATATATATACCTGAGACAGTCTCCTACACGGCCACCTGTGAGGACCACATGATTGGATTTCTGGCAGCCTGTGTTCTTATTTGTTCTCTTTCTTTCTTTTATAACTTAGATGAGCGTTCATTACAGCTGTCGAGTGGAACACCTGGTGCAGCTGCAAGCATGAGTTGTTATCCTACCTCAGGTTATCTGAAGCCTGCTCCTAGAGACTCATTTATTTCATGAGATTGTTCTTTGAAACTATAACATAGGGAACTATCATATAAGGAACCTGGTGAAACTGCAAGCAAGAGCTGTAATCCTTCCTCAGCTAAGTTGAAACCTGCTCCTAGAGGCCTATTTACTTCATGAGAGTATTATAGGCTTCATTAGGAATAGCCTTTATTTACTAAGAGCAAGTGTTCCTTATATGATTAGGTAACAATTATATACGGAACAGGATGAGCCTGTAGCCAACTGTGTGCCAGGGCCTTCATGTGATAAGTTGACATGATCTCCAAACCTGTTGGGCAAACAAGTTCCAGATGCGAGTCAGCCTCGGAGTGAATGATCGCTGATGGAGTGATGTCCTAGAGAAAGGCACTTCCAGTATGAGACTTAAAGCTTAAGAGCCTAGTCCTACAGGTACCAACTGCTGGTAGTTCACGGAGTTGGGCCAGGTGCTGAACTTTGAGGATATTGGCCTTGTACATAAACTTGTACATAGAGTAAGTCCATTAACGTCACGACGGTGTTTCAGGCTCTGATGATCAGACCTTTCCTACCAGACTTTGTCAAGACTTCTTGACAAATGATGAGCCTTCTTGCCCGGCTCTCTACTTTGTCCACAGTCTGATGAATGATGGGGGGGGGGGGGGGGTAGGCGATCCAGGATAGAGGTGCATACTCTACATAAGAGTGAACTTGTGATACATATAGAGTTTTGAATCTCTCTCTCTCTCTCTCTCTCTCTCTCTCTCTCTCTCTCTCTCTCTCTCTCTCTCTCTCTCTCTCTCTCTCTCTCTCTCTCTCTCATTCTTGTCATGTCCCTGTGTGGTGCTCCCTGGAGGGCGAGACATACTAGTTATATATTCTTGTGTGAGGGGGACGTGTGGCCCAGCCCAGCTCTGCCACACCCACCACCACCACTACCACACCTACCACCACCACCACTACCACACCCACCACCACACGGATAGAAGAGTTTAGGCTAGGCAAGCAGTCTGGAGGTTACGTCCCTGGACCCAGGCATTCACGAAGCCACCAACGAAACCTCTACATCTTTCCTTAACCATAGCACCGCGGTCGTTAGATACAATATAAACCTTGACTTAAGAGGTGTCAAACTCGTAAACTCTTTAATAAATGTAAACCAGCCGCCATTATTGAGGAAAGATGTACAGGTTTCGTAAGCGGTTGCGTAAAAGGTTGATGACTCGTGGCCCTGAATGTTGTCAGCGCTCGATGAGTCAAAGACGCAAATGTAGCATTGCGTCATATTTGTATCAATTCAGTGATGAGTATCACAGCCACCTCACTGGTGGCCCGGGTGAGTGAGTGAGTGTGTGAGTGAGTGAGTGAGTGAGTGAGTGAGTGAGTGAGTGAGTGAGTGAGTGAGTGAGTGAGTGAGTGAGTGTGTGAGTGAGTGAGTGAGTGAGTGAGTGAGTGAGTGAGTGAGTGAGTGAGTGAGTGAGTGAGTGACAGGGAACTACACAATAACACATGAGGCAATGATGGTAAATATAGACCCACTTGGAATATATAAGGTACCTGATGAGGTATTCATCAGGCTCCTCACACCTTACACCACCTCATACCCGCCCCTCCACACTCCTCGTCCTCATATCCCAGCTCCTCATCCTCATATCCCAGCACCTCATCCTTATATCCCAGCTCCTCGTCCTCATATCCCAGCTCCTCGTCCTCATATCCCAGCACCTCATCCTTATATCCCAGCTCCTCATCCTCATATCCCAGCTCCTCATCCTCATATCCCAGCTCCTTGTCCTCATATCCCAGCTCCTCATCCTCATATCCCAGCTCCTCGTCCTCATATCCCAGCTCCTTGTCCTAATATCCCAGCTCCTCATCCTCATATCCCAGCTCCTCATCCTCATATCCCAGCTCCTTGTCCTCATATCCCAGCTCCTCATCCTCATATCCCAGCTCCTTGTCCTCATATCCCAGCTCCTCATCCTCATATCCCAGCTCCTCGTCCTCATATCCCAGCTCCTCATCCTCATATCCCAGCTCCTCGTCCTCATATCCCAGCTCCTTGTCATCATATCCCAGCTCCTCATCCTCATATCCCAGCTCCTCATCCTCATATCCCAGCTCCTTGTCCTCATATCCCAGCTCCTCATCCTCATATCCCAGCTCCTCATCCTCATATCCCAGCTCCTCATCCTCATATCCCAGCTCCTTGTCCTCATATCCCAGCTCCTCATCCTCATATCCCAGCTCCTCGTCCTCATATCCCAGCTCCTCATCCTCATATCCCAGCTCCTTGTCCTCATATCCCAGCTCCTCATCCTCATATCCCAGCTCCTTGTCCTCATATCCCAGCTCCTCATCCTCATATCCCAGCTCCTTGTCCTCATATCCCAGCTCCTCATCCTCATATCCCAGCTCCTCATCCTCATATCCCAGCTCCTCAATCTCATAATCCCTTCCAAGTGCTATTTAATCAAACAGGCTTAGTTCCTCCTGATAACTTCCTCCCTCCAACAACAGCCCAGTGGAACACCACTTAGTGACAGGCTGTGATACCCGCCCTTCAGACCATGAAGTAGACAGGCTGTTTCACGCTATTTACTCCCAGATTACTGTCTTCAGTGACGTTTGTTGACCCATGACCCCACCCCATAGAACCAGCACCAACATGACCCCACGCATGACCCCAACCCACAGAGCCAGCAGTAATATGACCCCACCTCATGACCCCAACCCACAGAGCCAGCAGTAATATGACCCCAACCCACAGAGCCAGCAGCAACATGACCCCACCCTGACCCCAACCCACAGAGCCAGCAGCAACATGACCCCACGCATGACCCCACAGACCAAGCACCAACAATACTCAACTGTCTTATATATACTGAAAACGAAGAAAGAAAGCTAGTGGAGTTTCTAAAAGTTGCTAGAGATGGACTTGGAGAAAGTGCTTGCTAGAGATGGACTTGGAGAAAGTGCTTGCTAGAGATGGACTTGGAGAAAGTGCTTGCTAGAGATGGACTTGGAGAAAGTGCTTGCTAGAGATGGACTTGGAGAAAGTGCTTGCTAGAGATGGACTTGGAGAAAGTGCTTGCTAGAGATGGACTACAGTCCATCTATAGCAAGGAGGCGGCGTCGGGAGCTGGAGCCCAACAAAACAAACACACGACAAGCACGTACACACAAACAATCGCACACTTTCTCCGCACAAAAACACACCATTCATTCCCACTCTTTACACGACTTGTCTGGCAAGACAGTGCTTTACCACACCCACAAACTCCGTCGATTTCTCGTTAAATTGAGGAAGAAACTCGACCTTAAAGGTGGTAAGCGGTTGGTACCGCTCGCCTCCTGAAGACGCTGGTACAAGTCCTTATAACAATGCAAAGGTTAATTGCACCGTGAGACACCTGGTGGGTGGGGGGGGGGTACAACAGTTACAGTAGAGCCATAAAAGTTACAGTAGAGTTACTAGGGTACAAAAGAGGTACAGGGCCAGATTCACGAAGCAGTTACGCAAGCACTTACGAACCTGGGGCCAGATTCACGAAGCCGTTACGCAAGTTCTTACGAACCAGGGGCCAGATTCACGAAGCAGTTACGCAAGTACTTACGAACCTGGGGCCAAATTCACGAAGCAGTTACGCAAGTACTTACGAACCTGGGGCCAGATTCACGAAGCAGTTACGCAAGCACATACGCACCTGCACATCTTTCCTCAATCTTTGGCGGCTTTGTTTACAATTATTAAACAGTTAATGAGCTCCGAAGCGCCAGGAGGCTGTTTATAACAATAACAACAGTTAATTGGCAAGTTTTCATGCTTGTAAACTGTTTAATAAATGTAACCAAAGCCGTCAAAGATTGAGGAAAGATGTTCACGTTCGTAAGTGCTTGCGTAACTGCTTCGTGAATCTGGCCCCAGGTTCGTAAGTGCTTGCGTAACTGCTTCGTGAATCTGGCCCCTGAGGGCCTCTTGATTTTACATCACTAGCTCCTCCCTCCCATCTCTCCGGGCTCTGCTTCCTACACCACTCACAGGGCACGCCCCCCTCTCCCAGAACACGCTCTCCTCTCCCAGAACACGCCCTTCCTCTCCCAGAACACACCCTTCCTCTCCCAGAACACGCCCTTCCTCTCCCAGAACACGCCCTTCCTCTCCCAGAACACACCCTTCCTCTCCCAGGGCCGCCCAACCTGTTCCTTCCTTCACGCGGTCCGCCTCCAAGGAGCGCCCCTCGCCTCTAAGACACCCTCAGGTACAGTAATGATGATAGCCTGCTGCTGCTGCTGCTGCTGCGGGGGTGTGCATGGTGGCTCTCGCTCATCTGCTCCTCTCACTCATGCGTGTGCGTGCGCACCGCGCTGTTTGGTGCGCGCGTGGCTTTGATGTTCATGCGCGCTGCTCAGGTACTAATTAGTTCTAGGTGAGGTCTGATGTCTGTGATGTCAGTAGGTATATGGGATACCCGGCTGTGCCCGGGTCTCTCTCTCTCTCTCTCTCTCTCTCTCTCTCTCTCTCTCTCTCTCTCTCTCTCTCTCTCTCTCTCTCTCTCTCTCTCTCTCTCTCTCTCTCTCTCTCTCTCTCTCTCTCTCACCACACCTAACTCACAGGGCTCATGCATATTATGTATACTATAACGTCATGCATTATCATGCATAAGATAACATCACACTCTAGCAAACATTAAAACATCATTCACGAACCTAAATAACGGGGTGCATATAGATAGCTGTACACAACCTACGTGAGACCAGTCTTAGAGTATGCAGCCCCATTCTTGGGCCCCTCCCCACCTAGATGAAAAGGAGGGAGGGGGTTTAGTGGGGTCGGGAAGGAAAGTGAGGAAAGAGAGGTGGTAAGTGAGGGAAGGAAGGAGGGGGTAGGAAAGTGAGGAGATAATGATGGAAGAGGCGAGAGAGTGTGTGTGTGTGTGGGGGGGGGGGGAGGGATGGGGAATGACTGGGGGGGGGGGAAGGTAATGGGTATAGTTTGCTGGTGACCTTTGACCTCCTCGGCACCCACTGCACTCGCTAAATTGTTTCCCGGGTCACACCTACTCGCTCTCACCCTACTCACTCTCTCTCCCACTCTCACACACTCCTTACTCACCCTACCACCGAGCTCCTCCTCACTGCAACTCCATTACCATGACAACCCCCCCCCCCCCCCCCCCCCGATTCTAAAACCACCTGGATAGTTATCTAGATATCTGTGGTGGTCTGATAGTCTAATAATAGTTAAATAAGACAGTAATAGTCTAAATAAGTCTATAATAGCAATACTCTATAATAAATAATAGTTAAATAAGATAGTAATAGTCTAAATAAGTCTATAATAGCAATACTCTATAATAAATAATAGTTAAATAAGATAGTAATAGTCTAAATAAGATAGTAATAGTCTAAATAAGATAGTAATAGTCTAAATAAGATAGTAATAGTCTAAATAAGATAGTAATAGTCTAAATAAGATAGTAATAGTCTACGTGTAAACTGGGCAGTGAACCTTCGTCCTAAATAGAGAGTATTTTTCAAGTTATAACTTTATTTTATTATACTTCGTTGGTTTAAAATTTAAACAATTATGTTGTAAACTTCTTTTTTTTCAAGAATTTGGTTTTCTTTAAACGGAATTCTCGGGTACATTAAAATAGTTTTCGAAGTCCATATTTCATATTATCGTCAATAACAGACAGTATTAAAGTAACCAAATGTAATGAAATCTAAACTAACCTAACCATGGATAGAGAGTAGATAATAGCACTAATTATGTAGTCGTTCTCAATCCAATCCCGTGAGCGTATTTCCTCCCTGAGGACACATTGGACATAACACACTCCTACTCACCTTACCACATAACACACTTCTAATCATCTTATGACAATTCTGAAGTAAAAAAAATAAATAAAAAGTAAAAATGTGCCTACCACCAGAGACACACTGAAACAGGGTAACATCAGCGGCGTATGCAAGCCTGGCGGAGGCTCGACCAGCCTCCAGACGCCTGATAAAGTAAACTAGTTACAGACTAGTTTGAAAGACTAGTTACAGTTCAGTGGTAACCCAGAACTAGTATATATAGCTCCCCCCCCCCCTTTTGTGGGAACACCCCCCTCCCTCTCATCGTGGCTACACAGTACAAGTCTGACCCACCTCATCCCTTTGTGTGTATTTTACCTCAATAAACCTATTTCAATTTCAATTCAATTTCAATCTTAGTGATGCATTTGCCCCTCTCTCTCCTTGGCCCACGCCTGATCATTTACTCCCGCTCGATTAGCCATGGTTGTTGGGTAGTTAGGCCCCACAAGGCGCCCCACGAGCGACAGCTGAGGCTAATATGAGACCTGGCATCGTTGCCAGATGAAATATCTCACTCATAGTCATTTAAAAGTAAAAGTTTTTTTTGTTACTAACTCGGAGAATGTAGTAATTCAAGACGGCCCTTCACTTATCACTACCATCCCTCTCCATTGTCTCAACTTTATGTAGCAGATTATATATATATATATATATATATATATATATATATATATATATATATATATATATATATATATATATATATATATATTTATATATATATATATAAATATATATATATATATATATATATATATATATATATATATATATATATATATATATATATATATATATATAAATTATCAATCACAACCTGACCAATTTTAGTTCTACGTATAAGCATCAGAGCTACAGAGGCAAAACTCCTGATTTTATGTCAGAATTCATTTCAATTACAGGCGATATGGCACTTAAGATGCCGATATTTCTTAAAGCATGACACATGGGCCGACCCTGACTGGTCAGAGACACATACCCATGTTTCATGTGTGAGAAAGATACTAAAGTGAGGTTACTCCTTAGCATGTGGCGTTTTGATAGGCAAACAGATATTCTCTTTGAAAGATAAAGATAGATATCACTGACGTTTTGCTCAAGCTCTCTGTTTCAACAGACGCAAAGGTAAATCAAGTAACAGTTAAGACATAATATTCACTAATTAGAACGAGGTAGAGTAGCGTACTTACCCTACAGATGGGCCCAACCTGTAGCCAGGCTCCCATGGAGGGCCTACGGGATCACCAACGTCACTAACATGTCCACCACACAACTCTGACCATAAGGGTTAATATTCACTGAAGCGCTTAATATCACCGCTTGTAACTATGGGCTTTTGGTTCAGCAATTTTTTTTATAATTGCTTGTGGAGGAGTTTTGTACCGGGATAGGTGGGACAGGTGGGATAGGAGGGACAGGTGGGATAGGTGAGACAGGTGGGACAGGCGGGACAGGAAGGTCAAGAGTGGTCATGGATGGTGCGAGAGGCTTGACTGGTTGGGTGACTGGTTGGGGGGGATAGGTTGGCGGGGGTATTAGGGGGGGGGGGAGGGTAGGACGATGCCCTCAGCGGAGTGGGCACGGCTCTAGGAAGGGTACACACACACACACACACACACACACACACACACACACACACACACACACACACACACACACACACACACACACACACACACACACACACACACACAGAAAGATACTTTTTACTAGAATTCACTAGATACACTAGAATTCTATCAAGCCAAGGAGGGTAAATCTTGCCTTACAGGCTTGATAGAATTCTACGATCAGGTGACAAAGATTAAGCAAGAAAGAGAGGGCTGGGCGGACTGCATTTTCTTGGATTGTCTGAAAGCCTTTGACACAGTACCGCATAAGAGGCTGGTACATAAGCTGGAGAGACAGGCAGGTGTAGCTGGTAAGGTGCTCCAGTGGATAAGGGAGTATCTAAGCAATAGAAAGCAGAGAGTTACGGTGAGGGGTGAGACCTCCGATTGGCGTGAAGTCACCAGTGGAGTCCCACAGGGCTCTGTACTCGGTCCTATCTTGTTTCTGATATATGTAAATGATCTCCCAGAGGGTATCGATTCATTTCTCTCAATGTTTGCAGACGATGCAAAAATTATGAGAAGGATTAAAACAGAAGAGGACTGTTTGAGGCTTCAAGAAGACCTAGACAAGCTGAAGGAATGGTCGAACAAATGGTTGTTAGAGTTTAATCCAACCAAATGTAATGTAATGAAGATAGGTGTAGGGAGCAGGAGGCCAGATACAAGGTATCATCTGGGAGAGGAAATTCTTCAGGAGTCAGAGAAGGAAAAAAGACTTGGGGGTTGATATCACGCCAGACCTGTCTCCTGCAGCACATATCAAGCGGATAACATCAGCGGCATATGCCAGGCTGGCCAACATACGAACGGCATTCAGAAACTTGTGTAAAGAATCATTCAGAACTTTGTATACCACATATGTCAGGCCAATCCTGGAGTATGCAGCCCCAGCATGGAGTCCATATCTAGTCAAGGATAAGACTAAACTGGAAAAGGTTCAAAGGTTTGCCACCAGACTAGTACCCGAGCTGAGAGGTATGAGCTACGAGGAGAGACTACGGGAATTAAACCTCACTTCGCTGGAAGACAGAAGAGTTAGGGGGGACATGATCATCACATTCAAGATTCTGAAGGGAATTGATAGGGTTGATAAAGACAGTCTATTTAACACAAGGGGAACACGTTCAAGGGGACACAGGTGGAAACTGAGTGCCCAAATGAGCCACAGAGATATTAGAAAGAACTTTTTTAGTGTCAGAGTGGTGGACAAATGGAATGCATTAGGAAGAGATGTGGTGGAGGCTGATTCCATACACAGTTTCAAGTGTAGATATGATAGAGCCCAATAGGCTCAGGAATCTGTACACCTGTTGATTGACGGTTGAGAGGCGGGACCAAGGAGCCAGAGCTCAACCCCCGCAAACACAACTAGGTGAGTACAACTAGGTGAGTACACACACACACACACACACACACACACACACACACACACGCACACTCCTCTCTCCTTCTCTTTTCCATAAAAATAATTCTCAAGTTCCCCAGGACAATGTCTACTGTTGTTCTGTTACAGGCGTTGGTCAGAGACGGTTGGGCTACATCTAAGAGCGCGTTACCCTACAAAGTTATACAATCAAGTTCATCAAGTTTCACGCGAAGTTCGTCCAGCTTTACACGGAGACTAAACTGTTCAGCGAGAAAGTGACACAATTTGGAAGCCTTTAAACTGCTGTAGATAGTTCTCTTCAAATATATATTTTATATGTTTATTTTGTGTTTATATTATAAGGAGATGCCAGTTGACTTCACAGAAGCATTTAATTAATGTCAATCTGTTTGATTGAGTGTGTTTTGAGTGTGTGTGTGTGTGTGTGTGTGTGTGTGTGTGTGTG
>NC_091237.1:13982440-13999940 GCF_040958095.1 Procambarus clarkii | reverse complement strand
GGCCGGGCAAGTACCTGCTCCAGGATATACCAGCAAGTACACAAGTACTTACGAACCTGTACACCTTTTCTCAATGTTTGGCGGCTTTGTTTACATTTATTAAACAGTTCACGAGCATTAAATCTTCCCAGTCACATGTTATTGTTGTTATAAACAGCCTCCTGGTGCTCCGGAACTCGTAAACTGTTTATTATATGTAAACAAAGCCGCCAAAACTTGAGAAAAGATGTACAGGTTCGTAAGTAGTTTCGTAACTGCTTGATGAACTACCAACGACCAACTGATTCCGCTGTTAGGTTCACAGGTTTGCCAGTTGTGGAGCACAGGCGTGCGAAGGGCTTCGGACCAGATATCCCTGTGATATACGAGCTTGACATTCAGTTTTCACCTACGAAAAATGTGACCATGAAATTATCCTGTATCTGAGGAGTCCAGCTTTAATATAGGGAATGAAGTGGAAGATATTTATGTAGACCAGTTTTTTTGTTAATGGTCCACTGTAACGCTTACAAGAGGCAACAACTTCAAGGTCGACAAGCCACAATGCAGGACAAAAACATGCTTTTTCATCCATAAGGTATTAACCCATGGAACCGCCTATCTGTTGAAGGCGGAAATGTCAAGACATTATTGTACTTAAGTTTAAAACACAACTTGGAAAATATCCTTAGGAATCAACCCAGCAAGCATAAGAAATATTGCCGGAACAACCGTGGATATCTTCAAGAGGAAACTAGATTTATTCCTCCACATTCCCTTGGGCTGTGGTGGGAATGTGGGCCTGCGGGCCGATCCAAGCAACAGCCTGGTGGACCAAACTCTCACAAGTCAAGCCTGGCCACGGGCCGGGCTTGGGGAGTAGAAGAACTCCCAGAACCCCATCAAGTAGGTATGTCCCTTATACAAATGGAATGCATTAGGCAGTGATGTGGTGGAGGCTGACGCCATACACAGTTTCAAATGTAAATATGAGAGAGCCCAATAAGCTCATGAATCTTTACACCGGTTTGACAGTTGAGAGGTGGGCCCAAAGAGCCAGAGCTCAATCCCTGCAAGCACAACTAGGCCTGTACACACACTTCCTCGTAGCACATTAAGGAGGTAGTTGATGAATACAGCGTTGTTGAGACCGGACTGTGAGTAAGAAGTCGTATGTTCTCCAAACCAGCTGGGTCCAGGGGCCAGATTCACGAATGCACTTACGCAAACACTTACGAACCTGTACATCTTTTCTCAATCTTTGGCGGCTTTGTTTCCAGTTATTAAACAGTTAATGAGCTCTGAAGCACCAGGAGGCTGTTTATAACAATAACAACAGTTGAATGGGAAGTTTTCATGCTTGTAAACTGTTTAATAAATATAACCAAAGCCGTCAAAGATTGAGGAAAGATGTACACGTTCGTAAGTGCTTGCGTAACTGCTTTCGTGAATCTGGCCCCTGGCCATACACTTCCGTCATCATGCTGGTACTCACCTGGAAGCTGGTACTTGGTCACCCCTCCCCTAGCTGGCCGACACAGGAGACCTGCTCACTCATGTGGGTATAAGACACCCACATGATGAGTACCACGGTGCTTGCTACCCACAATCCTCCGCCCAATTGTTGCGTTCCCCTCACTGCGTGACGGCTGCTGGTAGAGCGTCTCAAAGTCTGAGAACGTGCACCCAGCGTCTCACAGTCTGAGAACGTGCACCCAGCGCCTCACAGTCTGAGAACGTGCACCCAGCGCCTCACAGTCTGAGAACGTGCACCCAGTGCCTCACAGTCTGAGAACGTGCACCCAGCACCTCACAGTCTGAGAACATGCACCCAGCGCCTCACAGTCTGAGAACGTGCACCCAGCGCCTCACAGTCTGAGAACGTGCACCCAGCGCCTCCAGGGATCGTGGAGGACATGAGGGAGTGACACTATTTGCTCTCAGACAGGGACAGTGACGGGTGTCCCAGCTGAGTGTGGTGGCCCCTTCGATACAAGGATTTACCCTCATGTCACCTTTGTTTATATATGTGTTTAGCCACACGGAATATATACGTTTCAGTTAATGTTATCAATATTAACTCGGCTTATTTATTTCCTTATTTAAATTTTAAATATTTTATAATATATATATATACATTTTCTTCAGCGTATATGGCGCCAATGAGCTCATCGTTGCATCAATTAATCAAGCAAT
The DNA here is from genome assembly GCF_040958095.1 of Procambarus clarkii. Classification (NCBI taxonomy): domain Eukaryota; kingdom Metazoa; phylum Arthropoda; class Malacostraca; order Decapoda; family Cambaridae; genus Procambarus; species Procambarus clarkii. The sequence goes on along the minus strand of NC_091237.1, from coordinate 13,997,765 downwards.
TATCGGTCCCACAACAGGATATAGATTGATAGATAGTTTATCTGGCACAAATCCACAAGGGCCGTGCTGAGGATTCGAACTTACGTCTGAGAGCATGTGTGTTTATCTGGCACCTTAAATATATAAATGTACCTACCGCCAAACATCGTGTTCATCGAGGCTGTCTCAAGTCAACCTGGAGACATAACGTTATGACTTAATAGTGTAATGGAGCTTAAAACCCAGCATGAGACCCATTAGTCTGTCTCCTATCCTTTGGCTAGGAGAAAACCTTCACAAGCCACACTCACCTGTCTTGAGAGTCGGCGTAGAGTGCATTCCCGTCTGAGAGAAGTGTTCCCAGGGAGGGGGGGGAGGGGGTAACCACACGCACCATCTGCTGATCTTGACGGCAGACAAATACAGAGAGAGAGAGAGAGAGAGAGAGAGAGAGAGAGAGAGAGAGAGAGAGAGAGAGAGAGAGAGAGAGAGAGAGAGAGAGAGAGAGAGAGAGAGTGAGAGAGAGAGAGAGAGAGAGAGAGAGAGAGAGAGAGAGAGAGAGAGAGAGAGAGAGAGAGAGAGAGAGAGAGAGAGAGAGAGAGAGAGAGAGAGAGAGAGAGAGAGAGAGAGAGAGAGACGGAGAGAGAGAGAGAGAGAGAGAGAGAGAGAGAGAGAGAGAGAGAGAGAGAGAGAGAGAGAGAGAGAGAGAGAGAGAGAGAGAGAGAGAGAGGGAGAGAGGGAGAGAGAGAGAGAGAGAGAGAGAGAGAGAGAGAGAGAGAGAGAGAGAGAGAGAGAGAGAGAGAGAGAGAGAGAGAGAGAGAGAGAGAGAGAGAGGGAGAGAGGGAGAGAGAGAGAGAGAGAGAGAGAGAGAGAGAGAGAGAGAGAGAGAGAGAGAGAGAGAGAGAGAGAGAGAGAGAGAGAGAGAGAGAGAGAGAGAGAGAGAGAGAGAGACAAACACAACAGTCAATATCTCACTTTTGTTCAGCTCAGGAAAGTCCGCAGATATGAGAGGGAATTCGGTTACAAGAATGTGTTAAGAGTCAATATTCCCGCCCCGGCGTCGTCCAAGACTCTTGCTGCTGTCTCCCAAGTCTGCCAGCGGTGCTCAGGTGTTAGTGCCCCACCTCAAGGGTTGGGGAGTACGGGCACCCTGGTCCTTGGGTTCAGAACCCCGGCCTGCCACCCCCCCAGCCCCCACAGCCATCACGTAAGCTCCTGGCGAACGCTCACAATTTAAAGCTCGCACAAAAGATTTTCTTGCGGTGCTTCACTCTCTGAGTCGGTTTCCTTCTCTTCAAAGTGAATGATAAAATAGTTTTCAAACCACAATTATTTTTAAGATAGACACAACCACAATGAGACAATTTTAAATTGTATATATATATATATATATATATATATATATATATATATATATATATATATATATATATATATATATATATATATATATATATATATATATATATATATATATATATATATATAACTGAAAACTCACACCCCAAAAGTGGCTTGAACCCATACTGCCAGGAGCACTCTGTAACTGGTGTACAGGATGTACAGGACACCTTAACCATTCGACCATCACGACCAGACAAAAGATGATAGTAGCTGAGGCTAATTCCCCATCATCCCGCCGGCACTCTGATGGTAATCTTGGGCATAGTATTTTATCAAATCACCTCATTCTGCCTGGGGGACCATTCAGGCTTGTTTGCATTTGTGTTCCTCACGTGTGCCCCAAAGAATGAGGTGATTTGATTATCACCTCATTCACTAATCACTAGACTTTGGTCTAGTGATCAATACAATACAATCTAGTGATCAATCAATACATCTCAGTTAACGTGGCAGAACTAATGGTGATTTTATCGGGAGTGTCATTGGGAAGTGTAGGTCCAGTGCTCCGTGGTGCCGCGAGACCTCTGGGTGTGAAATGTTCAACGCCTGGTCCATAGACTTTCGTATAACAGATGACGGATTTGCGGACTAAGGGCAGCCATTTGGTTACAGTGATGGGGAGAGTATGTTGAGAGTGAGGTGGGGTGAGGAAGGGAGACAAGGGGAGGGGAGGATTATATTGAGGCTATCTTGAGATGATTTCGGGGCTTTAGTGTCCCCGCGGCCCGGTCCTCAACCAGGCCTCCACCCCCAGGAAGCAGCCCGTGACAGCTGACTAACACCCAGGTACCTATTTTACTGCTAGGTAACAGGGGCATAGGGTGAAAGAAACTCTTCCCATTGTTTCTCGCCGGCGCCTGGGACCGAACCCAGGACCACAGGATCACAAGTCCAACGTCCTGTCAGCGCGGCCGACCGGCTCAGGGAAGGGACATTACATTCCAAGACCCCAGGTCCCCAGACCCCACATACCACGACCCCAGGTCCTAAGACCCCCAGGGGTGACTCCTCCAGAGGCGTGGTGAGCCATGAGCCAGGTGACCGTGACCCAGAGGCTGCATATTGTACCCGGCCGTGACCTTCTCTCACACCTCACACACCAATCAATACATCTCTGGACCCCGACCCGGAGACACGCTCATCCTGAGGCATCCCCCCCTACCCAGCACCCGCCCCCATAACACACACACACACACACACACACACACACACACACACACACACACACACACACACACACACACACACACACACACACACACACACACACACACACACACACACACACACACACACACACACACACACACACACACACACCATCAAGTGTTGCAACAGTATCATCAACGGTAACATCACCACAAACGGGGTGACCATAAACGGTGGGAACAACGGTGTGAGGTGTGAGAGGGGGAGGGGTGAGGGCCACATGTGTGGTGTGAGGGGGGAGTGGTGAGGGCCACATGTGTGGTGTGAGGGGGGAGTGGTGAGGGCCACATGTGTGGTGTGAGGGGGGAGTGGTGAGGGCCACATGTGTGGTGTGAGGGGGGAGTGGTGAGGGCCACATGTGTGGTGTGAGGGGGGAGTGGTGAGGGCCACATGTGTGGTGTGAGGGGGGAGTGGTGAGGGCCACATGTGTGGTGTGAGGGGGGAGTGGTGAGGGCCACATGTCAGGTGGAAAACAAAAAACTCTTATTTCCATTATTTTAGGTAAGGCTAGGCAGCATAAGATGAAGGCAGCATAGGGTGGAGAAGGCAGCACAGGGGCATAGGGTGGAGAAGGCAGCATAGAGTGGAGGAGGCAGCTTAGGGCGGAGAAGGCAGCATAGGGTGGAGAAGGCAGGGTAGGGTGGAGGCGTCAAGGAACACCCCTGAAGAAGTCCGCCTCAGAAGCCAGCCTAGCATGTCGTTACCGCGTGATGTAATGACCTGTATAATGAGTGCACCGTCACCTGGCGGCACTATACCTGTCGCGCTGGTCCCCTGCGCCCCGTCAGGTGGCGTCAAGATGCTCGAGCAGCTCCTCCGTCACCTGCTGCTGGACGTCACCGCGATGTGCCGTCATCAAGCGGGAGACAGGTAACTCCTCAGCCCGGGCACACAGCCCCAGAGGTGTCTACCTCGCCAAGCTGAATACTAAGTAGTTAGAATGTTAATGCAACGTCATCTGCATTCATCTCCCTCCCCGCCCATTCCACCCCTTCCCTGCTTGATGGGAAGGGGTGGGATAGTTCTGGGACTTCTACTCCCCAACCTGGCGCTCATGGAAATCCTATCCTAGCAGCCCCTTCCACCATTTCTCATCCTTTCCCAGTACCCGCCTTCATCTCTACTCCCCCCTTTTCCCACCCCTTTCTCCCCCTGCTACCCCTGCACCTTCTCCCCCCGCCCCTGCACCTGGGGGAGCGTCAGGTCCTGGAGGGTGGGTAGTGAAGGCTGCTGCACGCTGCACGCTGCACGCAAGTAACGCAACGTTGCAATAGGTGTTGCAAGGCTGAAAGTGAGTTGGTAGGAGCGGCTACTCCCCCATATATGTATTCCCTTACACGCGCCTGTAGGGGAAGGAGGGGAGGGGGCAAGTATAAGCTCCTGGGCTCCGACTTTTAGTCACCGGTTACGTATCTAAATGGCTCGCGGTAATGTTGTGAACATACCTGGTTGATACCTGGTTGATGGGGTTCTGGGAGTTCGTCTACTCCCCAAGCCCGGCCCGAGGCCAGGCTCGACTTGTGAGAGTTTGGTCCACCAGGCTGTTGCTTGGAGCGGCCCGCAGGCCCACATACCCACCACAGCCCGGTTGGTCCGGCACTCCTTGGAGGAATAAATCTAGTTTCCTCTTGAAAATGTCCACGGTTGTTCCGGCAATATTTCTTATGCTTGCTGGGAGGACGTTGAACAACCGCGGACCTCTGATGTTTATACAGTGTTCTCTGATTGTGCCTATGGCACCTCTGCTCTTCATTGGTTCTATTCTACATTTTCTTCCATGTCGTTCACTCCAGTACGTTGTTATTTTACTGTGTAGATTTGGTACTTGGCCCTCCAGTATCTTCCAGGTGTATATTATTTGATATCTCTCTCGTCTTCTTTCTAGTGAGTACATTTGGAGGGCTTTGAGACGATCCCAATAATTTAGGTGCTTTATTGCGTCTATGCGTGCCGTATATGTTCTCTGTATTCCCTCTATTTCAGCAATCTCTCCTGCTTTGAAGGGGGAAGTGAGTACTGAGCAGTACTCAAGACGGGACAACACAAGTGCCTTGAAGAGTACAACCATTGTGATGGGATCCCTGGATTTGAAAGTTCTCGTAATCCATCCTATCATTTTTCTGGCTTTCGCAATATTTGCTTGGTTATGCTCCTTAAACGTTAGGTCGTCAGACATTATTATTCCCAAATCCTTTACATGCTGTTTTCCTACTATGGGTACATTTGATTGTGTTTTGTACTCTGTATTATGTTTAAGGTCCTCATTTTTACCGTACCTGAGTACCTGGAATTTATCACTGTTAAACATCATGTTATTTTCTGATGCCCAGTCGAAAACTTTATTAATATCAGCTTGAAGTTTTTCAATGTCCTCAGCCGAGGTAATTTTCATACTGATTTTTGTGTCATCTGCAAAGGATGATACGAAGCTGTGACTTGTATTTTTGTCTATATCTGATATGAGAATAAGGAAAAGCAGTGGTGCAAGGACTGTACCCTGAGGTACAGAGCTTTTCACTGCACTTGGACTAGATTTTATATGGTTGACAGTTACTCGCTGAGTCCTATTTGACAGAAAACTGAGTATCCAGCGTCCTACTTTACCGGTTATTCCCATTGACTTCATTTTGTGTGCTATCACGCCATGGTCACATTTATCGAAGGCCTTTGCGAAGTCCGTGTATATCACATCAACATTCTGTTTCTCTTCTAATGCCTCAGTGACTTTGTCGTAGTGCTCAAATAGCTGTGAGAGGCACGATCTTCCCGCTCGAAATCCATGTTGGCCTGGGTTATGAAGGTCATTGGTCTCCATGAAATTGGTGACCTGACTCCTAATCACTCTCTCAAATATTTTTATGATGTGCGATGTTAGTGCAACTGGTCTATAATTTTTTGCCAATGCTTTGCTCCCTCCCTTGTGTAGAGGGGCTATGTCTGCTACTTTAAGTGCATCTGGTATCTCCCCCGTGTCCAAGCTCTTCCTCCACACTATACTGAGTGCCTGTGCTACCGGCACTTTGCATTTCTTTATAAATATTGAATTCCATGAGTCTGGACCTGGGGCCGAGTGCATGGGCATGTTTTCAATTTCTTTTTCAAAATTTAGTGCGCTCGTGTTTATATCAGTTATATTTACCGGGGTTTGAATATCCCGCATAAAGAAATTGTCTGGATCTTCCACCTTCATGTTGTTTATTGGAGTGCTAAACATGTCCTCATACTGCTTTTTTAGGATTTCACTAATTTCTTTGTCATCCTCCGTGTATGAACCTTCACTTGTACGAATAGGTCCAATACTGGCAGTGGTTTTTGCTTTTGATTTCGCATATGAGAAAAAATATTTTGGATTTTTCTTTATTTCCTGAATTGCTTTCTGCCTTTCTTCAGTTTCATATGAGTGTTTCTATTTCCGCTCGATTTCTTCAATCTCCCTATTTAAATTATTCCTTCTTTGACGGGAAATTCGTGTCTGCATAAGCAGTTTCGTTATTTTTTTCCTGCGTTTATAGTGTCGTCTGCGTTCTCTTTCTACGTTAGATCTCTTTCTGGCTTTCCTCAAAGGAACATGTTTCAGACAGACTTGATACGCTTCTGAAGTAAGTTTTTCTATTCCTTCTGTAGGACTTGTATTATTTAGAACAGTTCCTCATGGAATGTTTGTAAGTTCCCTGTTTATTATCTCCCAGTCTATCCTTTTATTATTAAAATTGCATTTACTGAATAGCCCCTCTACCGGAGGGGTAGAGGGGGACATAACATGTATGGGACATAACATGTCCCATACTGCTCTTATATTTTCCCAGGTATCATGAGGTGTTTGAAGGCACAGGTAGAAAGTTGTGCTCCTGGTCTCCCGTCTTCCTGGCACACCACAACCTAATCTCTCTTATCCTATATCATATCGCATTTTGGCGCCAAAATCCCCAACGGACAAACTATGATGTACTATAAACCATATTGGCTCACAAACATTCACGTTGTCTATGTCCCTCTATGGGGCATAACTGGCCGACCCCTCACAGTGTTCAAGAGAGAACTGGATAAGCACCTCCAAAGGATACCTGATCAACCAGGCTGTGACTCATACGTCAGGCTGCGAGCAGCCGCGTCCAACAGCCTGGTTGATCAGTCCGGCAACCAGGAGGCCTGGTCGACGACCGGGCCGCGGGGACGCTAAGCCCCGGAAGCACCTCAAGGTAACCTCAAGGTGGGTCAAATGTTATTCTATGCTCTATTCCTTTCATATCGTTCATTCTATTATGTTATTTTACTGTGCAAATTTGGGACATGGCTCTCCAGTACTTTTCCCATGAATATGTTATTTGGTACCCTTTCTCGTCTCATTTTTAGCGCGTACATTTTGAGAGCTTTGTGAGGATCTCATTTGTTTATGTACTTTATCATATCTATGTATGCCGTATATGTTCTCTGTACTCCCTCTATTTCAACACTCTCTCCCGCTCTGAAGGGGGGAGTGAGTACTGAGCAGTACTCAAGGCGGGACAACACCAGTGATTTGAAAAGTAAAAGTATTGTGGTGGAATGTCTGGATTTGAAGGTTCTCACAGTTAGTCTATCCAATCATTCTCCAGACTCACGCTATATTGTGTTTGTAATGTCTACTAAACATCAGACTGCCAGACATCATTATTCCCAGATCATTCACATGTTGTTTCTCCTATGGAGAGATGTAGTGTTAGCACTCGAGTTGTATCTCCTAAACCTTTCTCACCTTCAGATCCCCGTAGTTGTCCTCGCCTTGTAGTGAGTTTAGTTCATTTATTATGCACCCCATACCCATCCTGTGGGCGGTAGTGGAAAGGGTTACAGAGGCACATAATGGGCTCAGGGACTGAACCCCACAATTCATGCAGCTAAACAAGTTACAGTCTTGATGAGGTAGTTACAAAATTCAGTATAAGTCGTCACACTCCTCGCCTTGTAGTGAGGGCATCTCTCGGTCTGGCCTCTCCCTTCTCCATCTTGGAGAGCACTCTACCCCTCTCCCCTCAGCCCTCCCCCCACTCCGCTAGTCCCACCAGCAAGACCCCCCAAGACACTTCTCCAACCACTCGTTTGCACTATGGATTAATTGCCAGTGTAAAAACACTTAAATTACCCGCTGTGGTTGAGAGTTCAATAACCCAATACACTATATATAGTGTAATAGATCATTTTGTCGGAGCATACCTGGATCTTACCTAGAGAGGGTTTTGCGAGTTCCTCTACTCCCCGAGCCCGGCCTAAGGCCAGGCCTTGTGATAACTTGGTCCAACAGGCTGTTGCTTGGAGCGGCCCGCAGGCCCATATATCCACTACAGCCTGGTTGGTCTAGCACTTCTTGCAAGAACTTATCTAATTGCCCTTGAATACATCCACTTTGTTCCAGGAATATTTTTAATTATTGCTGGGATGGCGTTGAGCAGCTGTGGACCTCTGATGCTCAGACAATGTTCACTGGTTCGATTCTGCATTTCCTTCCATACCTTTCGTTCCAGTATGTTGTTATTCCACTGTGCAAATTTGGGACCTGGCCTTCCGGTATCGTCCATGTATATATTACTTGATACCTCTCTCGTCTCCTTAGCAAAGAATACATTTTGAGAGCAAACAAACTGTGACCGCCTGAGGACTGAAGATCATTATAGCCCACCGCTCTGAACAAGGCTCTCACCAACAACACATAAAATAGCCAAATGCTGTAACTGACCCAACGAGACTTTTTGTGTCACTCCTCAGATTCTTTCTGCTAGGAAGCTCAAGGCCAGCAGATAATGGTGGTGGTGAACGCTGTGTGCAACACCTCCATGGCCACCCCGGTCGAAAGCTTTCGTGTGCTCGCTGTGTTTTTGTTTGGGGTTTTGGAGGGTTTTGTTTGTCTCTGGGACGTAGGTTCGAACCCTCATCACGGCCCTTGTGGATTTGTTCATTTGTCCTGGGGGGGGGGGTTGTTTGTCTTCCATCAAGGGCCTTGTCATAGTGATCTGGCAATAGTAGACGTTGTGAGTCCAAGTGTCTCGTGATACTTCTCAAAGATTTTTACGATGTGTGATGTTAATGTTATCGGTTTATGATGTTTTGGTGACTGCTACAATACTAGAGTATTGGAGCCGGTCGGCCGAGCGGACAGCACACTGGATTTGTGATCCTGTGGTCCCGGGTTCGATCCCGGGCGCCGGCGAGAAACAATGGGCAGAGTTTCTTTCACCCTATGCCCCTGTTACCTAGCAGTAAAATAGGTACCTGGGTGTTAGTCAGTTGTCACGGGCTGCTTCCTGGGGGGTGGAGGCCTGGTCGAGGATCGGGCCGCGGGGACACTAAAAAAAAAAAGCCCCGAAATCATCTCAAGATAATCTCAAGATACGGGGGATGAGGGGACACTGGGGCCGACACGGAGGCACCCTCACCATAACAAGGACAGCCTCCCCAGGGCCAGCCGCCATCGGGACAGCCGTCACCACAACAGCCTCACCACTCACAGAAGCCCCAAGCACAGCAGGACCATCATCGTCGGCGGAAGACGACCCTGGGGAGTCTGTGAGGACCGCCCAGACTACACCACGAGAGGAGATAAGCTCAGAGCCCGCCGCAAGCGCTTCGAAACCAGGCCCACCTCCTCAAAACAACCTCCCCCCCCCCCCACAGACGTCGCACCAGGAACACAGGGAGGAACCCCCAGGAACACCAGGAACCCCCATACAAGACCACACACCGATCGGCCCCAGAGCACCACAGCCGCCTCGACCACCAGGGGCACTGGACCGCACATCGGAGACTGACACATGGACGTCCACCAGGACACGCACAAGGCAACGATCCTCCACAAACCGCCGAGGACACAGCCGCCGGAGGAAGGGGAACCCCAGCAGGAAGCGTAGGCGAGGGCAAGACCACCCCCACAACACCAGCCTCGGGCCTCAGGGGAGTATCAGACCCTGGGGCAAGCTGGTAACACAAGTACAGGAACATCCGAGGTGGCACAAGCAGAGGCCTCCAGGACCTCCAGAGGGGGGAAGTCTTCTTCACGGAACAGGTTCACAAACCTGCCGCCCCCTCCCCCCAATATGCCAGGCACGACACACCGCAGCAACATGGCCGGGCAACCCGTACCGAAAACAAGTGCGCGGCTGCCACGAAGCACGAGGAGCTCGAGAGAAGATGGAATATCACCTTTCAGATGCCCCGTCAAAGTTCGCACACCGTTCCAGACACCTTGCAGCCAACCAGAAAAAAGTTTGTTGTCCCGGAGAGAAAGGACACACCCATACCTGCGAAAAAACCTCGTGAGAAGATCAGCAGGGAAGTCAAATGGGACACCATGTAAGCTCACGAAGGTAGGCGGGGTACAGCGGTCAGAGACGACAACAGTCCCGGCATCACCAGGCAGCAGCAGGGCGCGGCCCTCAAACTATTTTACAAAGGACATGTAGACATCAGGGGGCAGGAACTTCACCACCACCCGGTGGTCCAAAATCTTCTCACTCCCACAGACATCAGCCAGGTCGACGCCAAGGACATCCAGTAACACCACCTCAGAGGCCAGTCTGCCACAGCAGTAAACTCCAACGCAGCAGAATTCACACACTGAACATTCAAGGGCAACGCCATCACGCCGGCTGAAACCCGGACTCTAGGGTACACACCACTTCACCCACAACCAGCTAATCAGTGCACGCGCCGGGCAACAACTGGAGCACAGGCGGTCACCACTTCACCCCCTAGCGGGTGAGCAGCGAATCATGTTATTTGTGCTATAAACACAGCCTTCTGGTGCTCCGGGGTACGGGCTCACCATAGCCCGCGCTACTTGCAACTTTCTGTTCCGAGTAGCTGACTCTAAACCAACAACATGCTCCAGAGCTCATCAACTGTTTAGTGTATGTAAACGAAGCCGCCAGAATTTGAGAAAAGACGCACGGGTTAACAGTTAGATGGTTAAATAATTGTTGAATCCTGGCCCCAGGTTGTTAACGGATTGGTGGACGATGTCCTCGAGGGAACACTAGTAATGGAAGGCTTACCGCAAGCACTGCGAGGAAGGAAAAGCTCTCAGCCTGATAACAGGTGTCAGAAGGCGTCTGCTCGTGTAACCACCTATGTAGAGAAACATTGAAGCCACACAATAGAAAGAACAACCTAAGTGGCCCGGGAATAATGCTAGAAAACCTTACATTTCAACAACACAATGGACTAACTGCCACACCTTCAAGAAATAATATAGACTGGATAGAACCATCCACACCAGTGAGGGGACTTGAGAAGGCACCAGTGCTACCGAGGCTGGAATACTGGGTCGTGTTAACTGCTCCATTTGAGGTGAGAGAAGTTGCTGACAAGGGGCCAGACTCACGAAGCAGTTACGCAAGTACTTACGAACGTGTACATCTTTTCACAATCTTTGGCAGCTTGTTTACAATTATTAGACAGTTAATGAGCTCTGAATCACCAAGAGGCTGTTTATAACAATAACAACAGTTGATTGGGAAGTTCTCATGTTTGTAAAGTGTTTAATAAATTCAAACAAAGCCGCCAAAAGTTTGAGAAAAGATGTACACATTCGTAAGTTCTTGTGTAACTGCTTCGTGAATCTGGCCCTTGGAAAACGTCCAGCTAATATATGCTATCCGAATTCACTCAATAAATTTGGACATTCTCTAAATGTCATATAAAACATCTATATGATTTGGAGTGTTCAAGTCCTCAAGATGGAGTCCCTGAAACACAGGTGCGATAAATATATGATAATCTACACCTGGAAAGTATTTGAGGAACTGGTTCCCAATCTACACACTAAAATAAGCGAGGTTTTAAGTATATCACCACAAACCAGTTCTCGAAACAATGGAGGTAAATTATATCAATTCACACTCAAGAAATACCCGGGTAGCTGCTGGCTTGGGAACACAGGGCTCTTGATCTTTGCAATATCCTTCCTGGCAACACAATAGAGGTGGGATCGCTGGGGTGTTTCAAGCGAAGGTTAGATATACAAATGACTGAATTTGTATTGATATAAGTGTATATATATAAAGATCTGCTTCGTATCCAATCACTTGGGCTGGACGGTAGAGCGACGGTCTCGCGTCATGCAGGTCAGCGTTCAATCCCCGACTGTCCACATGTGGTTGGGCACCATTCCCTCCCCCGTCCCATCCCAAATCCTTATCCTGACCCCCCCTTCCCAGGGCTATATAATCCAAATGGCTTGGCGCTTTCTCCTGATAGTTCCATTCGCATTTGGCCAATTGGGGTTCTGTAGTTGAGTTTGTTGCCCCGCTCGTACACGACCAGGAGGTGAGGGAGAATACAGAAAACAGCCCCATTCAATTTTTCAGCCCCGCTCCTGTGCCAGGTAAGTAGCACGGGCTCACCATAGCCCGTGCTACTTGGAACTTTTAGTTCCCAGTAGCTGAATCTTAAACATCTTAATACCTATCAACGGTATAGGTTAAGTAATAATTGTAAATAAGAAGCAATAAGATGTTTATCTTAACATACTAAGAAGGTTAGGTGAGGTCGGTGTTTTTTATGAAGCTTTTCAAGGTAAACTAAAATATTCACAATCAAATAGTATGTCACATATGCACTTATTAAATAAGCCAATATTGACTGTAAGCAAGTGCGAGAACGGGTTGCTTAAACAACAACACAGCGCCATTCAGAAGTACGGAAGTAATGAGTACCCTTAAGGGGCCTAAGGGTTCTCCACACCCCCTCATCGATATAAGGGTCGGTACGAAACAGACCTCACTCGGGATTTAAGAGGGAATTGGATAAACACCTTCACAGGTGTTCTGAACAACTGGGTTGTGGCTCCAGTCCGGGGACAGACAGCCTGGTCGACCAGACAGTGGTGAACCGGGTGTGACAGAGACCAGATCCTGGGGATACTGATCCCCGGAACCACCCCAAGGGAGACTTGAAGTAAACTTAAGGAAACGAGAATGTACTAAGTGTTCAGTATAGAATATTTAGTACCAGTTTTTGCTTTGTCCAAGAACCGCACGTCTATGGGTCATCCAATAAGGTTAGCAGACTTCTAGAAGTTACCACTGCTAGGCTTAGGCTCGGCTTCAAGTACCTCTGGGAGTTTGTAACATCTGCTGTTGGTGTAGATTTGACTAAATTTAAACTCTGTCAGCAGAACTATTGGCAAACTTCGCGTCATTATATAATAGAAGGTGAAAAATATCGCGGAATTCAGAGTTAACACCATCAATGGTGTCCAAGAAATGTGTAAGCACTTCATTCATAATGATGTACTGCCGGGAATCTTAGCGAAGTATAAACAATTTGCTTACTGTAGGTGCAGCCTGCACATGACTGTAAAGCTGCCGCCCAGTTGGGTGGGTGTGGAGCAAGACTAGTAACCGTGTGTATTCACGTAGTTGTGCTTGCGGGGGTTGAGCTCTGGCTCTTTGGTCCCGCCTCTCAACCGTCAATCAACTGGTGTACAGGTTCCTGAGCCTACTGGGCTCTATCATATCTACATTTGAAATTGTGTATGGAGTCAGCCTCCACCACATCCCTGCCTAATGTATTCCATCTGTTAACTACTCTGACACTGAAAAAGTTCTTTCTAACGTCCTTGTGGCTCATTTGGATACTTAGTGTCCACCTGTATTCCCTTGTTCGCGTTTTCCCTGTGTTAAACATTTTATCCTTATCTATCTTGTCAATTCCTCTGCGAATTTTGTAGGTAGTGATCATGTCTCCCCTTACTCTTCTGTCTTCCAGAGACGTAAGGTGCATTTCTCGCAGCCTTTCCTCGTAACTCATGCCTCTTAGTTCTGAGACTAGCCTAATGACATACCTCTGAACTTTTTCCTGCTTCTTCTTATGCTTGACAAGGTACGGGCTCCATGCTGGGGCCGCATACTCTAGGATTGGTCTTACATATGTGGTATACAAGGTTCTGAATGATTCCTTACACAGGTTTCTGATGTTAGCCAGTCTTGCATACGCCGCAGACGTTATTCTTTTTATGTGGGCTTCAGGAGACAGGTTTGGTGTGATATCAGCTGCTAGATCTTTCTCTTTGTCCGTTTTATGAAGGACTTCTTCTTCCATTCGGTATCTTGTGTCTGGCCTCCTGTTTCCACCGCCTAGTTTCATTACCTTACATTTATTCGGGTTGAACTTTAGTAGCCATTCTAAACTCACTGTGTGACTCACCATAGATGTTAAGTGCCTTGTATAGTGACTGTTGTGAGCCTCTTGTTGAATCACTTGTGATATAACAAGATTATTGATATGTATATGTATTTGTGTAAATGATTGTATATATATATATATATATATATATATATATATATATATATATATATATATATATATATATATATATATATATATATATATATATATATATACACGTATATGTAAAATTAATAAGTGTGTAACTAGCTTCAAAAGATTGTTACTTGAACAGCTAAACGAGCCTCTGTATATAACGCTTTCCACCACCGCCCACGGGATGGGTATGGAGCGCATACTATAGAAAGAACTTGAATTGTCCACATCGACACGGTTGAACCAGTACCATACCTGTTTAGGGGAGTGGCTGCGGGAGTGTCTATGGCACCGGCACTGTCCTCTCGTCACTAACCTGTCCGGGGGAGAGAGAGAAGAGTGTCGTTAAAATAGTTACAGATGACACCAGTTGATAACACTGAGGCGTATGTGAGTGCCATTAATGCCCCCCTCACATACACATAATAAGGGTTACGGTGCTATTAATAATATTTTTCTGCAGACGAGGAGTCACAATAACGTGGCTGAAATATGTTGACCAGACCACACACTAGAAAGTGAAGGGACGACGACGTTTCGGTCCGTCCTGGACCATTCTCCAGGTTCGTCGTCCCTTCACTTTCTAGTGTGTGGTCTGGTCAAAATAATATTCTTCTTTAGGTCTGTACGCATGGGTAACGGCCCCCCCCCCCCTCCCCCCCCCCCCTCTCTCTCTCTCTCTCTCTCTCTCTCTCTCTCTCTCTCTCTCTCTCTCTCTCTCTCTCTCTCTCTCTCTCTCTCTCTCTCTCTCTCTCTCTCTCTCTCTCTCTCTCTCTCTCTCACTCTCTCTCTCTCTCTCTCTCTCTCTCTCTCTCTCTCTCTCTCTCTCTCTCTCTCTCTCTCTCTCTCTCTCTCTCTCTCTCTCTCTCTCTCTCTCTCTCTCTCTGTCCCCTCGTATGAGGCTTAAGTGCCGGAAGTCTCCCCTCACCCACAATGGGTTAGATCACCTGACACTCCCCTCTTCCTCCTTTCCTTAACGCCACCTGCCCCTCCTCCCCTCCCTCTCCCTCCTACCTTCCCTCCCACGCCCTTCCCTCCCCTCTCATTCTTCCCATCACAGACACTCCCCTCTCTCGCTCTCTTCCTATCTTCTACCCACATTATCTTCTGTTATCTACCTTATCTACTTTCTCTCAAACAACCCCTAATAAACCTTTCCTCCCCCTTCCCCCACTCTACCTATCTACCCCCATACCTCCCCTTATAACTGGTAGGGGAAACTCTCCCTTTGAACTAGCCTGACGCTACTTTCCTTAGCGTAGGAATGATGCCCCGAGGAGCTGCAGTTTGTTGGTCTGGTACAAGCGGTCATTTAGGCGTGACCACCACAATTATCAGATTAGTAGATTGCGTAGTAACTGACTTGGTCGTTAAATGTTGAGCTGTAAACATAGCGTCGGCCTGATGTGATCTTTCATTGTCGACTGTCGCCCTAAAC
>NC_091237.1:13937440-13979940 GCF_040958095.1 Procambarus clarkii | reverse complement strand
TGATATATAGGGGATATGATAACGACATACAAGATACTGATGAACACAGATCACGTGAAGAGTTGAGTGTGAGGAGCACACCAGTGAGTCACAACAATGTGAGGAAGAACGTCGTTATCGTAAGTGGTGAGTAAGTGGTAAGTAGATGGTGAGTAAATGGTGAGTAAATTCACTGAACATTTTAAATGGCGGATGCCACGATGAACAGCGGGTCGGGAGGCATTGCATTAGACAATTTGCAACTGGAAAGGCGGGGCTCACGAGCTAAAGACTGACATACACACGGGGCTGACATACAGACATGTTCCATACAACATGTCTGCCACAACCTGCCGCCGAAGTATTATAACAACATGATAACAATCACAGCAACGAAAATGAACGAAAATGATCCCCTTACTGCATCTTCCCGACTACCAGAAAGTCTTCAACACTGCTCGAAGCAGGAAGACCTGGAAACGCTAGAGGTGATGTAATAGATGGTTACTAGATTTAATGCAAGCAAATGCAAGGTGATAACTGTTTAGGTCAGACCCGACGTAACAAGGACCCTAGAAGATGATGGGTAAACAAATACTCACCAAAAAAATGAAAAAAACTCGTCTGCAAACTTTACAATCAGTTCTAATATATAATTTATTTTATATAATCGATCATTGCGTGAAAAATGTACTGTATTAATAAAAATACAACCCCCGTAATACTGACGTTTTCAATATATCGTTTTCGATAGGTCGATAGGTTAGGTTAGTTGCTGGAGTTTGTTTGTTTACAGTTAGGCATAACAACTGCATGTCCTTGCAGATTAGCAAACGAAGAAAAACGGCTGAACTTCAATAGCAAAATGTATAAGACAAATCTATAAGATACAGGGAGCCGGTCGGCCGAGCGGACAGCACGCTGGACTTGTGATCCTGGGTTCGATCCCGGGCGCCGGCGAGAAACAATGGGCAGAGTTTCTTTCACCCTATGCCCCTGTTACCTAGCAGTAAAATAGGTACCTGGGTGTTAGTCAGCTGTCACGGGCTGCTTCCTGTGGGTGGAGGCCTGGTCGAGGACCGGGCCGCGGGGACACTAAAGCCCCGAAATCATCTCAAGATAACCTCAAGATAGAGAAACGGGCATCTGTTAGCACAAAACAGGAAAACAGGCATTCTTCATAACTACACTGGCAAAAGAACAGGCAAGGGAATACCTGACAGACAGGAAACATAGGATCATAACATGATATTCGCAGACAATACTGTCTCACCAGGATGATAAAAAATGAGGTGGATTAAAGGCCGCTACAAGATGGCCTAACAAGCTGGAGGATTGGACAAGAAATGGCTTTTAGAATTTAGTGCCAGCAAGTGTAGGGTAATGAAGATTGGATGAGGGAGACGGGGTACCAGAGGGGTAATACAGCCTAAAGATGAGACAACTGCGTGAATGAGAAACAACGTGGAAAAAAACGTTGTTATTCACAGTGGAAGTATACATGTATACCATCCGTGACGTACATGTATATCATCAGTGACGTACATGTATATGTGACCTGCGTCACATGTGTCTCAGTAAACACCTGGTACTCTTCAACTCTGACACACACCATCATTCTTTATTACAAGTATCTGCAGCTGATTTGCATGTTATTGACTCAACAGGATATAACTCTCTCTCTCTCTCTCTCTCTCTCTCTCTCTCTCTCTCTCTCTCTCTCTCTCTCTCTCTCTCTCTCTCTCTCTCTCTCTCTCTCTCTCTCTCTCTTTCTCTCTCTCTCTCTCTCTCTCTCTCTCTCTCTCTCTCTCTCTCTCTCTCTCTCTCTCTCTCTCTCTCTCTCTCTCTTCTCTCTCTCTCTCTCTCTCTCTCTCTCTCTCTCTCTCTCTCTCTCTCTCTCTCTCTCTCTCTCTCTCTCTCTCTCTCTCTCTCTCTCTCTCTCTCTCTCTCTCTCACACACATACTGTTCATAACAATATCATAACAACCTTCAACTTGTAACTTAAGTTGAACAACCTTCAACTTGCTTGAGTCTTGAGGTAGCAGGGCAGTGTATCCACCCGGGTGGTAGAGCAGCACCCAGAAGGTAACGTGTATGTGCTCTTTGACATACTCTATGTGGGAAGTCTTAACAATAGCCAGTGTTAGGGACTTAACCTGAGTTTGGTGACTATCATAACTTGTGCCCTAAATAAACTTATGTTAAACTTTCCATCTGTGTGTGTCAATTGAGGCTCTCAATCCTGTCAATCAATCCTGTCCGGTTTGTTAACAACCGGTTATTAAGTAAAAACATCTAGAGGAGAAGTGTAAATGTCAAGCAATGCTTCTTGCCTCATTGCTGGATATACTTTAATACCCAGACGGGATGGTTACCTTGAGGTGATTCCGGGGCTCAGCGACCCAGCGGCCCGGTCGTCGACCAGGCCTCCTCGTTGCTGGACTGGTCAACCAGGCCAGTGGTGGCAGCGTTTAGTTAATAAGTTTTCTCTGTGTAGTATTTCTTTGGAAAAGTACGATGGTTAATTCAGTCAAGGGTCATCAGAGTTAGTGATTATAGTTTAACTGGTGTTACAAAGTTACCAAGTGCAACCAGGAGGAAGTGTTACTTCGATAGGTAACAATAATTTAGTGTTACAAGCATCAAGTGTTACAGAGGTGGGGGTGGGGGGGTGGGGTGGGTGGGGGGGTGGGGTGGGTGGGGGGTGGGGTGGGGGGGAGGGTATTGGAGGTCATCATTGTTACGTAGAGAGCTCTAGCTCTTCATACCCCTGCCCATACGAGCCTTGTTGGACCTGCTCACTTTTACGTGACCCCCCCCCCCCCCCTCCCTCGCTTGATTACTGTCAACTCTGGAAATAGGTCGTTGATGGAGGGGTTGATGGAAGGGTTTGATGGAGGGGTTGATAGAGGGGTTGATGGAGGGGTTGATGGAGAGGTTGATGGTGAGGTTGATGGAGAGGTGGGGGTGCTTCCATGACTTTTTTAAATACACACCACTTGCTGGTGTTGGTGGTTAGCGAGGGTAGGAGTGCCAGAGCAACCCGAGCCAACACCTGGCCAAGCCCCACAGGTGTTTGGTGAGGGCGCCTCTGGCACTCCCGTCACATCAACAACTGCACAACAGTGCCAGGAGTCAAGGCACAGGGTAACACACCTATATTAACCAGGTGTGTTACCTGGTTGATACCTGGTTGATGGGGTTCTGGGAGTTCTTCTACTCCCCAAGCCCGGCCCGAGGCCAGTCTTGACTTGTGATAACTTGGTCCACCAGGCTGTTGCTTGGAGCGGCCCGCAGGCCCACATATCCACCACAGCCCGGTTGGTCCGGCACTTCTTGGAGGGAACAATCTAGTTTCCTCTTGAAGATGGGCAGTATATATATATATATATGCAAACAAGCCTGAATGGTCCCCAGGACTATATACAACTGAAAACTCACACCCCAGAAGTGACTCGAACCCATACTCCCACAACTGGTATGTACAGGGACGCCTTAATCCGCTTGACCATCACGACCGGACATGTCCGGTCGTGATGGTCAAGCGGATTAAGGCGTCCCTGTACATACCAGTTGTGGGAGTATGGGTTCGAGTCACTTCTGGGGTGTGAGTTTTCAGTTATATATATATATATATATATATATATATATATATATATATATATATATGTATAGGGCCAGTTGTATAAGCGGACCCCAACCAGTTGTATAAGCGGACCCCGACCAGTTGTATAAGCGGACCCCGACCAGTTGTATAAGCGGACCCCGACCAGTTGTATAAGCGGACCCCGACCAGTTGTATAAGCGGACCCCGACCAGTTGTATAAGCGGACCCCGACCAGTTGTATAAGCGGACCCCGACCAGTTGTATAGGCGGACCCCGACCAGTTGTATAAGCGGACCCCGACCAGTTGTGTAAGCGGACCCCGACCAGTTGTATAGGCGGACCCCGACCAGTTGTATAAGCGGACCCCGACCAGTTGTATAGGCGGACCCCGACCAGTTGTATAAGCGGACCCCGACCAGTTGTATAAGCGGACCCCGACCAGTTGTATAAGCGGACCCCGACCAGTTGTGTAAGCGGACCCCGACCAGTTGTATAAGCGGACCCCGACCAGTTGTGTAAGCGGACCCCGACCAGTTGTATAAGCGGACCCCGACCAGTTGTATAAGCGGACCCCGACCAGTTGTATAAGCGGACCCCGACCAGTTGTGTAAGCGGACCCCGACCAGTTGTATAAGCGGACCCCGACCAGTTGTATAAGCGGACCCCGACCAGTTGTGTAAGCGGACCCCGACCAGTTGTATAAGCGGACCCCGACCAGTTGTGTAAGCGGACCCCGACCAGTTGTATAAGCGGACCCCGACCAGTTGTATAAGCGGACCCCGACCAGTTGTATAAGCGGACCCCGACCAGTTGTATAAGCGGACCCCGAGCAGTTGTGTAACTACAAGCCTAGCATGAACGAACTTAGCAACCCCCCCCCCCTCACCTGGGTTTACATTTCGTATTATGTGATTTTGGCAACTGTTGCCATTTTTTAATTAATGCATTTAACTGAGATCAAGACAAATATATATTTCCAAATTAAATGTAAATTTTTTTTGTTTAAAAGAATATAAATCTATATAAAGTTTAAAATATATATATATATACGAAGCCTTTCGTATATACATATGCGCTGGCCTGTGTTCGCTGCTGGTCTCGTCTTCCAAGACACTATTATGACCAAAATCGAGGCAACAGAAGTTGATAATAAGTTAAGAATATGAGTAAATAGATGGCACATTATCATATAATTAGCACAGGAATTCAAATAATATTTAATAATAATAATTAATTTTATTTCCAAGTAACAATGGGTTGGTGATATTACGTTAGTGATATGTTTACATTCTTGTAAAGCCACTAACACGCATGGCGTTTCGGCCAGGTCCTTAATCTAACATATACGGTAAGGTGGAAAAGTACATTATGGTAAGGTTTATATCAACAATATATTGAAAGGGGTGATGGTAAAGATTAAGGTAAAGATTACACTTGGGTACACTGGTACCCAAGTGGGTACACTGTACCTCCTCTTGGGTACACTGGTAAAGATTAAGTACTTAATTAGTCTTTACTAATATTGGGGAAGTACAAGATAGTGTGAGTTTGAAGCACAAGGAAGGAAACTATGAGGATGAAATTAGGTACTTTTTGGTTTTACTTTTGAACAGGGCAGAGGTTGGACAATTTTTTAATTCATCAGGGAGTGAGTTCCAAAGACTGGGCCCCTTTAATTTGCATGGAGTGTTTACACAGGTTTAGCCTGACTCTGGGGATATCAAATAGATATTTATTTCTGGTGTGGTGCTCATGGGTTCTATTACACCTATCAAGGAAAAGTTTCAGATCAATATTAGCAGCATTTAGGAACAAGGGTTTTGTACATGTAGATAGCACACGAGAATATGTAGAGTGAGTATATATGTTTAGCATGTTGAGGGACTTGAACAGAGGGGCTGTGAGTTAGGTTCTTTTAATTGCCTTATACAATTTAACGAATAAAAAGGTTTTCGTGCCTTAACATCTTTATATTATGATAATCACGACATATCTGCATTAAATCAGTGAGCAATTCCGGTTTTGGCCTCCACCGCCTTCTCACTTGTTCCCTTGTAACTTGTAACTCACTTGTAACACTTATATACTGTGCTTCCTATTTTAACCTGCTATGTTAAATGGGATTCTTGTATTGTGATTTGTACTCACTGAATTTGTGCGCCCCTTGAGGGACTTGAAGTAGAGGGGGGGGGGGGGGGGTAGAAATAGTCTAAGCTACTCTATCCCTTTAAGATGTATTTTTTTATTGTGTCAATAAACATACTTGAACTTGAAGTGGACTTTATATGTTTTTTCGGCAGCTTTATTGCCTTAGTTTCCGAGCTGTTTTCTTTACCGTGTATGTTGTAATAAACTATTCCTATATTTACAGTTGTTTCTCCCTGTGAAGATTATTAAACAATGGTGATTATAAGGGCGCGGAAGTTCAGCCTGGCCAGGGCCGCCAGCAGCCCTTGGGCCCGCCCCGGCACCACCCAGTCTTTAATTTGGCACCTTTGTGGCACCTTTGTGGGACCTTGGTATAAGCCTAACATGTATATATACACTGGCTGCCTGTCCCCCCTACACAATGATTTATTATTACCTATTATTTTATCATTTAATTTAAATATTAAATAAAACAATTTATTTAATTATTATAGTAAGTACTTAATAATTTAATAATAAGTAGTAAGTACATAAAAATTATTAAAAAGTACAGTTTAGTCATAGGAGATTCCTAGATTGGAGTTCACTACCAAATTTCATTATATCCAAGTATTTTTAGTGTGAAATGCTGTTATTATATGCATAAATTGTTTTAATAATATTACGCTTAACCACTTGGGCTGGAGGGTAGAGCGACGGTCTCATTTCCTACAGGTCCGCGTTCAATCCCCGACCCCCCAAGAGATTGGACACCATTCCTTTCCCCCGTTCCATCCCAAATCCGTATCCTGATCCCTTCCGAGTGCTATATAGTCGTAATGGCTTGGCGCTTTCACTTGATAGTTCCCCCACCCCCTGAACAATATTACGAGAGCAGTATTTACGGGCTATTCATGCCCGTGCCACCTCTTGGGTGGCTTAATCTTTATCAATCGAGAGCAGTACGTCCTAACCAAACATTATATGATGATATCCTGAACACTTGATAAATAAAAATAATTGCGGAACTCCAGTTATCTAATACTTATCATAAATGATATAAAATCTTATCATAAGACAAGGGATTTGTAGATCAGTGTTTAAAGAGAATTCGGAGGTAATAATGATACAGCTGATGCCATCTGTCGGCAGAAGAGAACACTATCAACTGGCTGGTCAATAGTGGCCATAAGGTACAGCTTACGCCATCTGTTGACATCAAATTACACTTATAACAAATTACCCCACGAAATACAACTAACGCCATCTGTTTTTTTTCCAACGCACTATAAAAAGCCAAACAGCAACCCATAAGGCGGGTTGTAGCGCTCGGGTAGGAGGTTCCAAGCTCCGCCCACAAGATGGGGTATGGGGTGCATAATAAAAAAATGATGGCATATCATTGGTAAACTCTTTGTTGACATTCACACAACAGCCAATCACAGGAAGGGCTCAGCTAAAGGCTCCATCCACTTAATAAATCCTCT
This sequence comes from Procambarus clarkii, assembly GCF_040958095.1. Lineage (NCBI taxonomy): Eukaryota > Metazoa > Arthropoda > Malacostraca > Decapoda > Cambaridae > Procambarus > Procambarus clarkii. Next base: position 13,972,739 of record NC_091237.1, on the reverse strand, counting down.
TTATTCAGCACACCATCCTTGCTTATGACATTCTGCTTCAACTTTAATCTACCTAAAAAGTGAAATGTTAAGTATTTAAAAGTATTAATATAGTGATAATTAAATACTGCAGGACGTAACGAGTGTTACAGAAACATGGGCTGGCTACCTGACTTGTGACGTCATCAGAGGGTGTTGCCTCACGCAAATAATATCGGCGATACAATGCCTCCGTCCTCTTATTGGTCTACATTATTCAGTTAGATGGACATTTCTGTCTTGTATAAAACAGAAATTGTTCATTTGTACAACAACAACAAGGTTATTGAGCAAAAGGACGTATTTCTTATTTTGCATTTTATTCATATAAGCGTTGGCATTCCCCGCAACAGCCAATCACAGGAAGGTATTTGTTGGAAGCTCTGCCTTCAAAAAAGTTGATTCCTAATGAACTCTAACAATAAATTCGTTTAATAAACGAGTATTTAGGGTCAAGCTACAGATGAACATTATAGGATAACGGTGTTTTAGCTTGCAGCTTCGTTAGATACAATCCCTGGTCTTAATTTTAAAAATAAAGAACTAGAAAGCGTATTTTATTGCTAACTTTTCGAGAAATAAATCCCAGCCTCATATTTGCGAATATTTATGCATTGATTTTTTGGCTTAAGTTATCATAATCCCTTTTGTAATCTCAACACCATCTGGCTCATATCTTGTAACTATCTTCGTTACTTAGCCTCAAACCTTACATTTGTCTTACATATCCTCAACAGTAGATAAAAAAAAGTAATTGCAGAATTCTAGTTACCTAATACCAGCAAGGTGTAAAACCTTATTATAAGCTACCAGACGTATAGATCAGTGTTTAAAGTAATAATAATACATTATTATTAATGTAATAATATTATTAAAATAATAATAATACAGCTGATGCCATCTGTCGGCAGAAAAGAACACTATCAACTGGCTGGTCAACAGTGGCCATAAGATACAGCTTACGCCATCGGTTGACATCAAATTACACTTAATTACAATTATTTATAGCTTAGTTACTTTCATGTAACTCGCAATCGTACATTCTTAACATTAATAGCCCAAATTAGCACATCTTGCTTTTAAATTAGCCCAAAAAGTAGCAAGTAGCGAAATTAAAAATTTGGGAGCGCGGGGCTCTCAAAAGTAGCCCAATTCGCTATTTGTAGCCCAATCTGGCAACACTGCTTCCAGCTGCTGAGAATTGAGGAAAGGTTGAAAATCTCTGGGAGAGTCACAGGCCCTTAATGTATACAGAATGTATAATATTCCCACCTATCATACCGAAATACAGCCAGCCAGTATATACCCGAAGTATACACCACGACCCTAAAACGAATACACAAGAAAATACCATTATGTGAGCTGTATTAGGTTCAGGATCTGAGAGTGGACCAAAGATGGCGACAGCAATGAGGGACTCTGAGACGTGTTGGGGGAGTCGGACCAGCACAGTCCGGCCCATTCAGGCACACTCCAGCCCAATCCGGCCCAGTCAGGCACACTCCAGCCCAGTCCGGCCCAGTCCGGCCCAGTCAGGCACACTCCAGCCCAGTCCGGCCCAGTCCGGCCCAGTCAGGCACACTCCAGCCCAGTCCGGCACAGTCCGCCTGCAATTAGCACACTCCAGCAGGCGAGGAAAACAGTTCCTGACAGAATTATATATCAAATTGCTCAACAATGGGAGAGAAGATCACAAGGAGAAACAATAAGCTCACAGCTAGGAGGAGGAGGAGAGGGCCCATAGGGAGGAAGAGAAAGGAGGAGCTTCAGGAGGAAGGAGGAGTGATGGGGGGGGGGAGGGGTTGAGATCAGTCAACAACACCCTCCAGGTGGCGGGCAGCGCTCAACACATCACATACACGCACACTGCTCGTTATTTGTGGAGTCTGCTGGTCAGGGGCCCCGCATGATCTGGCTCACTGCGTCAGGCCCCGCATGATCTGGCTCGCTGCGTCAGGCCCCGCATGAACTGGCTCCCTGCGTCAGGCCCCGCATGATCTGGCTCACTGCGTCAGGCCCCGCATGATCTGGCTCACTGCGTCAGGCCCCGCATGATCTGGCTCGCTGCGTCAGGCCCCGCATGAACTGGCTCCCTGCGTCAGGCCCCGCATGATCTGGCTCACTGCGTCAGGCCCCGCATGATCTAGTGAGTGATGATAGTGAGTCCTCCTCCGAATTAATTTCCCTACCGATTTTCGTATCATCGGCAAATTTGCAAATGTTGCTACTCAAACCTGAATCTAAATTATTTATATATATTATAAACAACAGAGGACCCAGGACAGAGCCCTGAGGTACTCCACTAACAACATTATCCCACTCTGACTTAACCCCATTTATACTAACTCTGTTTCCTTTGGAATAGCCATGCCCTAATCCAAGTTAATTTAATATAGCACCCCCAACACCATGAGCTTCTATTTTTTTAATTAGTCTTTCATGTGCACTGTATCAAAAGCTTTGCTAAAGTCAAGGTACACAACATCACAATCCTTACCACTATCAACTGCCTCAACTATGCTGGAATAAAAAGTTAGCAAATTTGTTAAACATGAACGGCCATTTGTAAAACCATGTTGCGACTCATTTATTAATTTATGTTTTTCAAGATGGAGACGAATTGTAGTTGCAATTATTGATTCAAGTAACTTTCCCACAATAGACGTTAGGCTAATTGGCCGATAGTTTGACGCAAGTGATCTATCTCCTTTCTTAAAAATTGGTACCACATTAGCTACCTTCCATGACTCTGGCACTCTGCCTGACTCTATTGATTTATTAAATATGGTAGACAGTGGCTCGGAAAGCTCCTCTTTGCATTCTTTAAGCACGCTGGCAAACACCTCATCCGGCCCAGGGGATTTGTTTGGTTTTAGTTTTTCTAATTGTTTAATTACATCCTCCCTGGTAACTGCTAAACTAGTCAACCTGTCCTCATCCCCACCCACATAGACTTGGTCGGCTGAAGGCATATTGTTAAGTTCTTCTTTAGTAAATACAGATATAAAATATTTGTTAAAAATACTACTCATCTCCTTGTCATTATCCGTTATTTGACCTGTCTCAGATTTTAATGGACCTATCCTTTCCCTAGTCTTAGTTCGATATAACTGAAAAAAACCTTTAGGATTTGTCTTTGCTTGCTCTGCTATGCGAACTTCATAGTTTCTTTTTGCTTTCCTAATCTCTTTTTTAACATTTCTAACCAGTTGTATGAATTCCTGTTCTAAACTGACTTCCCCATTCTTAATCCTTTTGTACCAAGCTCTCTTTTTACCTATATGGTTCTTTAAATTCTTTGTTATCCACTTTGGGTCATTAGTATTCGATCTATTCAATTTGTATGGTATACTACGTTCCTGTGCTTTGTTTAGAATATTCTTAAATAAGTTATATATTAAATCCACATCGAAATCCCCATTTACGTCACCTATCGCTGGGTTCATGTCTCGCTCTAAGACCGGCCCACCCCCATACCCAAGACTTTCCAATCTATTTGACCCAAAAAATTTCTTAGGCTATTAAAATCAGCTTTTCGAAAATCTGGCACTTTAACAGAATTTTCATACGAGGCAGCTCCTATTGGTACATACGAGGCAGCCCCTACTGATCCATACGAGGCAGCTCCTATTGGTCCATACGAGGCAGCCCCTACTGATCCATACGAGGCAGCCCCTACTGATCCATACGAGGCAGCTCCTATTTATATAAACCGAAAACACCTGCGAATGGGTCATTCTAACCGGGTGTGTACAACAGGTGTTGACTGCTGACCAGTCAGATGTTTGAGTGAGCAGCCAGCACCGGGCAAGGCGATCCCTCCCTGGTGACCTGGCGGCCAAAACAGCCAGCCTCGTATGTAAACAAACATTGCCCAATATACTCAGCATTTGGCAGGGCCGCCAGTTACCTAAATATTTACCCTAAGTTCATTGATCGATTGATGAAGATTAAGACACCCAAGAGGTGGCACGGGCATGAATAGCCCGTAAGTGGTGGCCCTTTTGAGCCATTACCAGTATCAATAGATGATACTGGAGATCTGTGGAGGTGCGACTGCACCCTGCGTGACGGGAGATACGTCTCCCGTGCACTTCAAGTTCAGCCCCTTGAGCGATATTTATCATGATATTAGCAAGGCAGAGTGGCATTAATTACTTAATTACCTGTAGCTTTCATAGTTCCGACAACAAATTACGCTATTTCGTGGGTTAAGATGTAACTGCCTTGGCAGACTAATGAAAGATGGTAATGTTTGTATTTGAAGATGAGTGTGTGAAGAAAACGGGAACTTCAGCCTCTAGGAAGTGTCAAACAGAATCAAATCAAATATTTATTCAAGTACAGTACATATATACAGGGTGAGATACAAAACATTGATGGATTTATAGATAGAGCTAGTACATACAATGCCTAAAGTCACTATTGCGCAAAGCGTTTCGGGCAGAAGAGACCTCAACCAGTATTTTTGTGACATCAGTTCGCAATCTGAATAATACAGTGATCTCTACCAAGGCAGCATAGAAAATAGAGTCCATTCCTCGGAGTTGGTGTAGGCAATCAGGAAAGAGTCAACAAGGAGGAGCTATAAGCAGATGAAAAGTCACAATAACGTGGCTGAAAAATGTGGACCAGACAACTCACTAGAAATTGAAGAGACGACGACGTTTCGGTCCATCCTGGACCATTATCGACGTGAGAATGGTCCAGGACGGACCGAAACGTCGTCATTTAGAGATAAATTTAAGTTCACGCTGTATAATATGGCAACCTATCTTATTACCATGGATAAATTACCTGAAATCCTTGCACTGTATCCATATTTCGCTTCCAGTAGATAAATGACATATGAGATTAAGAAACAAGTAGTGTATTGTGAAGACTAATAATAAACAGAAGCTTCCCTATGACTCTGTAATATCTCCATTGCTCAAACTATTATGTATTAGCGATAAGACCTACCATTAATGTATAATGACTTACTGTTAACATATAGCTCTTGAAATAGCACTTTCTCTGTAACTAGCTGACATTGTAACTATAAGGTGTGAAGGATAGATGAAATTATTTATGTAATAATCTAAGATGAGGTCTGATAAAGACCTTTTGTGCCCTCTGTAATGCTTTTTGCGCTACCGCTCACAGGATGAGTATGGGGTGCACAATAAACTAGCCACCTCTGGCGGCAACAATCAACAATCGTCGTCTCTTCACTTTCTAGTGTGTGGTCTAGTCAACAGGAGCTATAAGTGAACTTACCTCTCAATCACCTGAGGGGAGGGGGTTATGTGAGGTACTTACCTTAACAGTCAGTACTTACCTATGCTCTGCCTTGCTCTACCTGTTGCATTATAATTAAATTATTCTGAGGTTCGAAACCGTTGTCGAAATATGTCTTGAAGTTGTGGATGGAGATGACTTAGGGGGAATCTTGAGGTTATCTAGAGATGATTTCGGGGCTTTTAGTGTCCCCGCGGCCCGGTCCTCGACCAGGCCTCTACCCCCAGGAAGCAGCCCGTGACAGCTGACTAACACCCAGGTACCTATTTTACTGCTAGGTAATAGGGACATAGGGTGAAAGAAACTCTGCCCATTGTTTCTCGCCGGCGCCTGGAATCGAACCCAGGACCGACAGGATCACAAGAACAGTGTGCTGTCCGCTCGGCCGACCGGCTTCCAACCGGCTGGTTGGGATGGAAGGATGGAGAAGGGGAAGGAGAGGCAGGATAGCAAAGGCAAGGAGACCATAAGACCCTTGCAACCTTTGCAAGACTGTCCCTTGCAAGGGTTGCAAGGGACAGCCTTGTAACTACTGTGCAACCCGTCCTCTTAAAAATAACGTCACTTTTGGCTCGTATGCGCGGCGCTATGGCCAAATTTGGACGTAATTTGAAATGAAATCAACTCACAAAAGTGACGTACTGTTCCGTTTTCTGTTCGAGTCGCTCAGCTTACTCGGTAAGGTTAGAAAAGGAAACTTTCCATTAACGTTTTTCATACCGTTTTGAAAATTTATGAGAATTTCCTGCCCACCTAACCTATCAGAGGACCCTTAACTTACTGTTGTTAAAAAAAAAATCCCAAATTTATTTTCATTTTTTTTTCATTTTCAAATTACGTCCATATTCAGCAATATGGGCAAACGGCCAAAAGCGACGTTCTTTTTAAGAGGACAGGTTGCAGCAGCATGTACAACACTCCCCAATAGGAAGAAAACCCGCTGGGTTGTTCATCCTGTCACTCGTACCCAGACACAGCTGGGACTTGCTTAACTGTCTCAGGTGAACAGCTTATTAAGGTGAAGGCCTACAGGATACAGGATGGGCTACAGTGTGAGTGTACGGGCGAGCAGTAGACTACATCACCAAGTCCGTGTGTCCGGTGCTCCATGAGAATTTACAAAAAGCTTCGGGTGAAAAAAGTAGAACTTTCCATCTCTTTTGTAACGTAGTAAAAGATATAAGTGATTAAGGTATTCAACGTGACCTTTTAATAAGACAATGAAGCATTCCGAAAGTTGTGATTTGTTATATACTGGCGTCATAGTCATTATTTCAGCCTTAAGCCTCAATGATTCTCTCAATAAAGTATTTTGTGTCACCCTTGTCAAAGATAAATAAAGCCATATTTTATTATTATTCCTTCAGAGAGTAGTTCTTGTTTCTGAAACGATTAGAGATTATTCTTGTAAACGATTAGAGATGATTCTTGTAAAAGATTAGAGATGATTCTTCTAAACGATTACAGGAGATTATTCTATACGATTAACTGATATTATTCTGAACAATTAAATGAGATTCTTCTAAACGATTAGAGGAGATTCTTCTAAACGATTAGAGGAGATTCTTCTAAACGATTAGAGGAGATTCTTCTAAATGATTAGATAAGAGCTGCCACGTATGGGCCAACAGGCTTTCTGCAGTTTCTTGATTCTAATGTTCTAATGTACTTCTTGTTCCAGCTATCTTCAAGACGAGTCGTGGCTCCTGAAACTAGCAAACCTGCCAGAGATCTGTGAACACGTAAATATGTTGGACATCAACATGCAAGGTCCCAAGGAAAGTGTTTTGACGTCTGGAGACAAACTTATGCTATTCAAAAATGAAATGGGTGGCAGGATAAACATCTTTCAAAAGGTATTTCCTTGAGAGAAGGTATTTCTCTACCGTCCAGTCCAACCACTTGGGCTGTACGGTGGAGCGACGGTCTCGCTTCCTGCAGGTCGACGTTCAATCCCAGACTGTCCACAAGTGGTTGGGCACCATTCCTTTCCCCTCGTCCCATCCCAAATCCTTATCCTGACTCCTTCCAAGTGCTCAATAGTCGTGATGGCTTGGCGCTTTCTCCTGACTCCCGCCCTCCCTCTTTCTCAGCTCCAATACAGCGGACAACAACCTGAAGCCTTGAAGCCGACCTGATTTCCTGTCATGTGTGGAATCTCCGACTGAAAAGCTTCATTTAGTACTTCCTTTCTTTGTCATGTGAAGTGTAGGATTGGAACCCTTTCCCAGAGCTCCCAGAAGCGCGGAAAACATACACAGTCTGGGAGAAGATCAACAATAGACTCAAATGTGGTCACATACTAAAAAATTACACTTAATGAACTGTCATTAGATGAGTTTTGGATATCTGTGAAAGCAGAATTTCCTGTTGTCTCCCAGAAAACTATAGAGATATTAAGAACATATGAGTCAAGGACACTGAGGAACGCCTATTGGTTCATACTTGACAGGTCCTGTTTATATCCACCCAAACTCATTCATATATATGTCTAACCTACGCTTGAAACAATCAGGTGATCCTACGTCTATTACGTTACCCGGTAATTGGTTCCTCAAATGGACAACCCTCTTACGAAACCGGTATTTACCCAGGTCTTTCCTAAATCTAAGCTTATCCAATGTAAGCTTAGTCCGGCCTGGGGCCAGGCTTGACTTGTGAGAGCTTGGTCCAACAGGCTGATGCTTGGAGGGGCCCTGAGGCCCACACCCACCACAGCCTGGTTGGTCCTTGTAGAGAACTATCCAGTCTTTCTTGAAGACTTCCATTTTTCTTCCGGAAATATTTCTTATGTTTGCTGGGAGGACGTTGAACAGCCGTAGACCTCTGATGTTCACACATTGTTCTCTGATTGTGCCTATGGCACGTTGACCAGACTTGAATGGTCCGTCCTGGACCATTCTCAAGTCGATTGTGACTTGAGAATGGTCCAAAACGGACCGAAACGTCGTCGTCCCTTCACCTTCTAGTGTGTGGTCTGGTCAACTTACTTTAGCCCCGTTATTGTGACTCATCGCCTGCCTATGGCACCTCTGCTCTTCACTGGCTCTATTCTGCATTTCCTTCCATATCGTTCACTCCAGAATGATGATATTTTACTGTGCAAATATGGGACCAGACCCTTCAGTATTTTCCACTTACCTGTTATGTTACACCTCTGTCGTCTCCTCTCCAGACAGCAAAGATAGCCAAGTAACAGCAGTTAGATGTGTCACAGACCTGGTTATAACTTTAATGGTTACTAGACTATATTTTATATAATATATATTTTATATAAAACCTAACGAGGCTTTAATCCCCTTATACTCTGAGGCGCGTGTGTGTGTGTGTGTCCCAGTAAGAAGCTACTGGTGCGGCTCAAGACACTAGTGATTAATATTAATAATACTAGTGATGAAATATTGCCGGAACAACCCTGGACATCTTCAAGAGAAAACTGGACTGTTTTCTAAGAGAAGTTCCGGATCAGCCGGGCTGTGGTGGGTATGTGGGCCTGCGGGCCGCTCCAAGCAACAGCCTGGTGGACCGAACTCTCACAAGTCGAGCCTGGCCTCGGGCCGGGCTTGTGGAGTAGAAGAACTCCCAGAGCCCCCTCAACCAGGTATAGTGTGGAGGAATATTAAGAATTTTGAAATGGAATATTTCCTGACGATAAATGATACATAATTAGATACATGTTGGACTCACGACAGATCTGAAATCTGCGGTTACGACAATTTTTTTCACACACATATTTCCAGGATGCAGCCCGCAGCAGCTGTCTAACTCTCAGGTACCTATTTATTGCTAGGTGAATAGGGGCATCAGGTGAAAGAAACTCCCCGTTACTTTTCTGCCTCCATTGGGAGGCAGAAAGCATCGTAGATTTGACAGCACCTTTCAAAGCTGGAGAAATTGCTGACCTGGAGAGCGTGCAGAGAACCTTTACTGCTAGACTCCACTCAGTAAAACATCTAAACTACTGGGACCGACTAAAGAGCCTAAAACTGTACTCCCTTGAGCGCTGGCGGGAGAGATACACAATAATTTACACGTGGAAAATATTAGAGGGGCTGGTCCCAAACCTGCACTCAGAAATAACAGCACATGAGACCAGAAGACATGGCAGGATGTGCAGAATACCCCCGTTGAAAAACAGAGGTGCAACAGGTACTCTGAGAGAGAACTCTATCAACATCAGAGGCCCGAGACTGTTCAACACGCTTCCACTACACATAAGGGGCATAACTGGCCGACCCCTCACAGTGTTCAAGAGAGAACTGGATAAGCACCTCCAAAGGATACCTGATCAACCAGGCTGTGACTCATACGTCAGGCTGCGAGCAGCCGCGTCCAACAGCCTGGTTGATCAGTCCGGCAACCAGGAGGCCTGGTCGACGACCGGGCCGCAGGGACGCTAAGCCCCGGAAGCACCTCAAGGTAACCTCAAGGTAGGGAATTGAACCCGGGCCCTTACGACTACGACTCCCAAGCACGGTGCGCTCGGCAACGAGGAACTGTGTGTGTACTCATCTAGTTGTGTGTACTCACCTAGTTGTACTCACCTAGTTGTGCTTGCAGGGGTTGAGCTCTGGCTCTTTGGTCCCGCCTATCAACCGTCAATCAACAAGTGTACAGGTTCCTGAGCCTATTGGGCTCTATCATATCTACACTTCAAACTGTGTATGGAGTCAGCCTCCACCACATTGCTTCCTAATGCATTCCATTTGTCAACCACTCTGACAGTAAAAAAGTTCTTTCTAATATCTCTGTGGCTCATTTGGGCACTCAATTTCCACCTGTGTCCCCTAGTGCGTGTGCCCCTTGTGTTAAATAGCCTGTCTTTATCAACCCTGTCGATTCCCTTGAGAATCTTGAATGTAGTGATTATGTCCCCCCCTAACTCTTCTGTCTTCCAACGAAGTGAGGTTTAATTCCCGTAGTCTCTCCTCGTAGCTCATACCTCTCAGCTCGGGTACTAGTCTGGTGGCAAACCTTTGAACCTTTTCCAGTTTAGTCTTATCCTTGACTAGATATGGACTCCATGCTGGGGCTGCATACTCCAGGATTGGCCTGACATATGTGGTATGCAAAGTTCTGAATGATTCTTTATACAAATGCTTTCTTTTCTGAATGAAAATGATTTCTGAATGCCGTTCGTATGTTGGCCAGCCTGGCATATTGTGTGTGTGCGAAGAAAAATAGTTGTTACTAAAAAAAAGCACTGATACATACTACAATTATCATACAAACATTAATTTTGTAATAAATCATAAAACTGACAAGTCAGAGTAGATTACCATCAACAACAGAACATCATCAAGCAGGAAATTAGTGAATATCACCAGCAAAAAAAAAAAATCGAATCTCAAGTCACGACGGGAGAAAATGCGAGCATAAATTAACCGAGAAAAATTGGTATAAATAAGTTACAAGGAAGACAAATGGGGCGTGAGTTGCAGGAAGAGAAAGAGGTCAGGAGGAGTGAAAGGAGCACACCCGTGAATACAACAGCAGATGCACAGAGGGGAAAGTTTGCTGTGTGGCTTCAGAGGAGAAATGATCACGATGTAAAAAATGTCTGAATTCCATTATGAGTGACACAGACTTCTCATTCCTTCTTTGGGGCCTCGTAGCCTGGTGGATAGCGCGCAGGACTCGTAATTCTGTGGCGCGGGTTCGATTCCCGCACGAGGCAGAAACAAATGGGCAAAGTTTCTTTCACCCTGAATGCCCCTGTTACCTAGCAGTAAATAGGTACCTGGGAGTTAGTCAGCTGTCACGGGCTGCTTCCTGGGGGTGGAGGCCTGGTCGAGGACCAGGCCGCGGGAACACTAAAAAGCCCCGAAATCATCTCAAGATAACCTCAAGATATTCCGCGTAGGCCCACAATGTTGTTCAAGGAGGCTGGTACTAGGGAGCCGGTCGGCTCAGCGGACAGCACGCTGGGCTTGTGATCCTGGGTTCAATCCCAGGTGCTGGCGAGAAATAATGGGCAGAGTTTCTTTCACCCTATGCCCCTGTTACCTAGCTGTAAAATAGGTACCTGGGTGTTAGTCAGCTGTCACGAGCTGCTTCCTGGGGGAGGAGGCCTGGTCGAGGACCGGGCCGCGGGGACACTAAAAGCCCCGAAATCATCTCAAGATAACCTCAAGAAGAAGAAGATAACCTCCCTCCCTGCAGATAACAAGATAACCTCCCTCCCTGCAGATAACAAGATAACCTCCCTCCCTGCAGATAACAAGATAACCTCCCTCCCTGCAGATAACAAGATAACCTCCCTCCCTGCAGATAACAAGATAACCTCCCTCCCTGCAGATAACATGATAACCTCCCTCCCTGCAGATAACAAGATAACCTCCCTCCCTGCAGATAACAAGATAACCTCCCTCCCTGCAGATAACAAGATAACCTCCCTCCCTGCAGATAACAAGATAACCTCCCTCCCTGCAGATAACAAGATAACCTCCCTCCCTGCAGATAACAAGATAACCTCCCTCCCTGCAGATAACAAGATAACCTCCCTCCCTGCAGATAACAAGATAACCTCCCTCCCTGAAGATAACATCCCGCTGCTGTTGCATGCTGTAACACGACCATCAATGGCTGTAGTCTTTTGTTACTTGGTGTCATTGGCTCATTCAGTGACACGCGGGCCACTGACACTTTCAGAAAACTTTCACCCCAATAACTTGGTTATAAATTCGTGGGTGAAAGTCGCCCCCAGTACCTCAGATGTGTATTTTAACTTTAGCATTTCTTGAAAGTTAAGAACAATGCCTCCAATGAATTTACATCGTGCGCGCCTGTGTGTGAGTACTCACCTATCTGTGCCTGCAGGATCAAGCTCCAGCTCCTGGACCCCGTTTCTCTAGCCGTTGACTAATGCAATGACTCCTGACCTATTTCCCTATCATAACTGCTTTTAAAGTTATGAATGTAGTTAGCCTCTACCACCTGCTCCTTTAGGTCATTCCATTTACTCACTAACCTTATGCTAAAGGAAAACTTTTTTTTTCCCAAACACACCCAGGAAGCAGCCCGTAGCAGCTGTCTAACTCCCAGGTACTTATTTACTGCAAGGAAACAGGGGCATCAAGATGAAAGAAACTCTGCCCATTTGTTTCCGCCATCGCCCGGTATCGATCCCCGGTCCACAGGACTACGAATCCGCAGCGCTGACCACTCAGCCACAGGCCCCAACTTGTGTGTGTGTGTGTGTGTGTGTGTGTGTGTGTGTGTGTGTGTGTGTGTGTGTGTGTGTGTGTGTGTGTGTGTGTGTGTGTGTGTGTATGTGTGTGTGTGTGTGTGTGTGTGTGTGTGTGTGTGTGTGTGTGTGTGTGTGTGTGTGTGTGTGTGTGTGTGTGTGTGTGTGTGTGTGTGTGTGTGTGTTTGTGAGAGTCTTTGACAAAGAGAGAGAGAGAGAGAGAATGCTGGATGTGTCTGTCATTATATATATCACTTTATTACAGAATAAAAGTCAAGATCAGAAATATTGTAATTCCCCCCATCTTCAATTTGATCTTGCAACCCGTCTAAGAATGCCGCAGCTCCCCCCCCCCCTCCTCCTCCTTCCTCTGGCCATTCCCTGCCCAAACGGCTCCCCCAGGGAACCATCCCGCTGGGCTCTGCCCTCAAGACGGGTCCAAAGTTGGGTTTCAGGGCCACTCTTCCCATCATTTCAGACTCTGACCTCTGAAAACATTTCTCGGGAGCCTTCTGAATTGTTCAATTTCTCCTTGATTTATTCTGATTTTTTTATCTAATAAAATCTGGGTTTGTTTATATTTTGATGCGGTTGTGCGTGTGTGTGTGTATTTACTATTTGTGTCTGCAGGATCCAGCTATTAGCTCTTGGACCCCGCCTTTCTAATCGATATATTTTTTTTCCTTAATTATGTGTACTACATGTGTTTATTGCCAATACGCGCACATATACATCCCCAGGAAGCAGTCCGTAGCAGCTGTACTACTAGGTACGTATTTAGTGTTAGGTGAACTGGTGCATCAGGGTGAAAGAAACTCTGGCCATTTGTTTCCGCCATCGCCGGAGATCGATCCCCGGACTCTATGACTAAGAATCCCAAGCGCTCTCCACTCAGCCGCCAGGTGTGTGTGTGTACTCACCTAGTTGTACTCACCTAGTTGTGCTTGCGGGGGTTGAGCTCTGGCTCTTTGGTCCCGCCTCTCAACCGTCAATCAATAGGTGTACAGATTCCTGAGCCTATCGGGCTCTATCATATCTACACTTGAAACTGTGTATGGAGTCAGCCACCACCACATCTCTTCCTAATGCATTCCATTTGTCCACCACTCTGACACTAAAAAAGTTCTTTCTAATATCTCTGTGGCTCATTTGGACACTCAGTTTCCACCTGTGTCCCCTTGTACGTGTTCCCCTTGTGTTAAATAGACTGTCTTTATCTACCCTATCAATTCCCTTCAGAATCTTGAATGTGGTGATCATGTCCCCCCTAACTCTTCTGTCTTCCAGCGAAGTGAGGTTTAATTCCCGTAGACAAGTGTGTGTGTGTGTGTGTGTGTGTGTGTGTGTGTGTGTGTGTGTGTGTGTGTGTGTGTGTGTGTGTGTGTGTGTGTGTGTGTGTGTGTGTGTGTGTGTAGTTCACCTAGTTGTGTTTGCGGGGGTTGAGCTTTGCTCTTTCAGCCCGCCTCTCAACTGTCAATCAACTGTTTACTAACTACTTTTTTTTTACCCACACCACACACACACACACCCCAGGAAGCAGCTCGTGACAGCTGACTAACTCCCAGGTACCTATTTACTGCTAGGTAACAGGGGCATTCAGGGTGAAAGAACCTTTGCCCATTTCTTTCTGCCCGGTGCGGGAATCGAACCCGCGCCACAGAATTACGAGTCCTGCGCGCTATCCACCCAGCCCGTCCTCCAAACAAAGATCCAAAAGTGATTCCATGCACTCGCCAAACCCCCTGTTTATGAATGAAAAGCGGTTTACACACGACTCACAACTGCTGACATTCGAACATATCCGGAACAAGTGTTTCACTGACGAATTTTGTTCGAACCACAACGCTATAAATGCTTCACCCACGTACTACAAATACAAATAATCGCCAACAGAACCTAAACACCTAACCTAACCTATCCTATGCCTATATATACACAATATGCTAATATATTATAATATTAATTTATACTTGAGAAAATTCCCGTTTTGAGTGAAGAGTATGTTAAAATTTATGAATGCGTCTGTGGGGTTGACCGCTGAATGTAATGGACTTGAGTCGAGGACGGGTTGCACACACACATGCACCTCACGACACTGGAAGACAGAAGAGTAAAGGGAGACATGATCACTACCAACAAAATTCTCAAGAGGAATTGACAGGGTAGATAAGGATAAACTATTCAACACTGGTGGGACGCGAACAAGGGGACACAGGTGGAAACTAAGTACCCAAATGAGCCACAGAGACATTAGAAAGAACTTTTTCAGTGTCAGAGTAGTTAATAAATGGAATGCATTAGGCAGTGATGTGGTGGAGGCTGACTCCATACACAGTTTCAAATGTAGGTATGATAGAGCCCAGTAGGCTCAGGAACCTGTACACCAGTTAATTGACAGTTGAGAGGCGGAACCAAAGAGCCAGAGCTCAACACCCCCGCAAGCACAACTAGGTGAGTGCACACACAGGTGTGTACATGTGGCCACAGTTGTGGTGATGACCGCGTCACATGTGGCCACAAGACACCCAGCAAGCACCACACCTCACAACCCAATTATACTCTGCAATCGTAACTTCTAATGACTTGGGTAGCCACAAGCGACAGTCAACAAGGCCGCGACCTGCATGCTTCATCTTAACGGTGTGTGTGTGTGTGTGTGTGTGTGTGTGTGTGTGTGTGTGTGTGTGTGTGTGTGTGTGTGTGTGTGTGTGTGTGTGTGTGTGTGTGTGTGTACTCACCTAATTGTGCTTGCGGGGGTTGAGCTCTGGCTCTTTGGTCCCGCCTCTCAACCGTCAATCAACTGGTGTACAGATTCCTGAGCCTATTGGGCTCTATCATATCTACATTTGAAACTGTGTATGGAGTCAGCCTCCACCATATCACTTCCTAATGCATTCCATTTACTAACTACTCTGACACTGAAAAAGTTCTTTCTAACGTCTCTGTGGCTCATTTGGGTACTCAGCTTCCACCTGTGTCCCCTTGTTCGCGTCCCACCAGTGTTGAATAGTTCATCCATGTTTACCCGGTCGATTCCCCTGAGGATTTTGTAGGTTGTGATCATGTCCCCCCTTACTCTTCTGTCTTCCAGTGTCGTGAGGTGCATTTCCCGCAGCCTTTCCTCATAACTTATGCCTCTTAGTTCTGGGACTAGTCTAGTAGCATACCTTTGGACTTTTTCCAGCTTCGTCTTGTGCTTGACAAGGTACGGGCTCCATGCTGGGGCCGCATACTCCAGGATTGGTCTTACATATGTGGTGTACAAGATTCTGAATGATTCCTTACACAGGTTCCTGAACGCCGTTCTGATGTTAGCCAGCCTCGCATATGCCGCAGACGTTATTCTCTTTATGTGGGCTTCAGGAGACAGGTTTGGTGTGATATCAACTCCTAGATCTTTCTCTCTGTCTGTTTCATTAAGTACTTCATCTCCTATTCTGTATCCTGTGCCTGGCCTCCTGTTTCCACTTCCTAGTTTCATTACTTTGCATTTACTCGGGTTGAACTTCAACAGCCATTTGTTGGACCATTCACTCAGTCTATCCAGGTCATCTTGTAGCCTCCTACTATCATCCTCTGTTTCAATCCTCCTCATAATTTTTGCATCGTCGGCAAACATTGAGAGGAACGAATCTATACCCTCTGGGAGATCATTTACATATACCAGAAACAGTATAGGTCCAAGGACTGACCCCTGCGGGACTCCACTTGTGACGTCTCGCCAATCTGAGACCTCACCCCTCACACAGACTCGTTGTCTCCTGTTGCTTAGGTATTCCTCTATCCACCGGAGTTCCTTCCCTCTCACTCCAGCCTGCATCTCCAACTTTCGCACTAGCCTCTTGTGTGGCACTGTATCAAAGGCTTTCTGACAATCCAAAAATATGCAGTCTGCCCACCCTTCTCTTTCTTGCCTTATTTTTGTTGCCTGGTCGTAGAATTCAAGTAACCCTGTGAGGCAGGACCTGCCATCCCTGAACCCATGTTGATGCTGTGTTACAAAGTTCCTTCGCTCCAGATGCTCCACTAGTTTTTTTCGCACAATCTTCTCCATCAGCTTGCATGGTATGCAGGTTAGGGACACTGGCCTGTAGTTCAGTGCCTCCTGTCTATCCCCTTTCTTGTATATCGGGACTACGTTAGCTGCTTTCCAAATATCTGGCAGTTCCCCTGTTGCCAGTGATTTGTTATACACTATGGAGAGTGGTAGGCTCAGTTCTCTTGCTCCTTCCTTTAGAACCCAAGGGGAGATTCCATCTGGGCCTATAGCCTTTGTCACGTCCAACTCTAGTAAACACTTCCTTACTTCCCCACTGGTAATCTCAAACTCTTCCAGTGGTTCCTGGTTAGCTATTCCCTCACTTACCTCTGGAATTTCTCCTTGTTCTAAGGTGAAGACCTCCTGGAATTTCTTATTCAATTCCTCACACACTTCCTTGTCATTTGTAGTGAATCCTTCCGCCCCTATCCTTAATCTCATAACCTGTTCCTTTACTGTTGTTTTTCTCCTAATGTGGCTATGCAACAATTTAGGTTGAGTCTTTGCCTTGCTTGCGATGTCATTTTCGTATTGTCTTTCTGCCTCTCTTCTCATCCTGACATATTCATTCCTGGCATTCTGGTATCTTTCTCTGCTCTCCAGTGTCCTGTTATTCCTATAGTTTCTCCATGCCCTTTTACTTTGCTGCTTAGCTAGCCTACATCTTTGATTAAACCATGGGTTTCTCATCTTCATTTCTCTGTTTTCCTTTTGGACTGGGACAAACTTGTTCGCTGCGTCCTTGCACTTCTGCGTGATGTAATCCATCATATCTTGGGCCGTCTTTCCCCTGAGCTCTGTTTCCCATGCTATATCTGTTAGGAATTTTCTTATCCCCTCATAGTTTCCCTTTCGGTATGCTAACCTTTTGGTTTCGGTATCCCTCCTCGAGTTCAATAACCCTTCTTCAATCAAGTACTCAAACACCAGTACACTGTGGTCGCTCATTCCTACTGGGTCCTCAAAACCGATTTCTCTTATGTCGGAGTCGTTCAGAGTGAAGACTAGGTCGAGTCTCGCTGGTTCGTCATTACCTCTCATCCTTGTGGGTTCTCCGACATGCTGGGTTAAAAAGTTGCTTGTCACCACCTCCAATAGTTTGGCTCTCCACGTATCCTCGCCTCCATGCGGTTCCTTGTTCTCCCAGTCAATCTTTCCGTGATTGAAGTCGCCCATGATGAGCAGGTGGGATCTATTTCTACAGGCAGCAGAGGCTGCCCTCTCAATTATAGTGTTAACTGCCTTGTTGTTGTTTTCATACTCTTGACTGGGTCTCCTGTCATTTGGTGGAGGGTTGTATATTACTGCTACTACTATTCTTGGTCCTCCCATTGTTATGGTGCCTGCTATGTAGTCTCTGAACTCCTCACAGCCCGGGATGGCCATCTCCTTAAAACTCCATTCCCTTCTCATGAGTAGGGCCACTCCGCCTCCTCCTCTACCTTCCCTCTCTTTCCTTATTACTGTATACTCCTGGGGAAACACGGCATTCGTTATGATTCCAGAGAGTTTTGTTTCAGTGAGTCCGATTACATCTGGGTTAACTTCTTGTGCTCTTTCCCTTAGTTCACTTGTCTTGCTTGTGATCCCATCTATGTTCGAGTGTGTGTGTGTGTGTGTGTGTGTGTGTGTGTGTGTGTGTGTGTGTGTGTGTGTGTGTGTGTGTGTGTGTGTGTGTGTGTGTGTGTGTGTGAGTGTGTGAGTGTGTGAGTGTGTGTGTGTGTGTGTGTGTGTGTGTGTGTGTGTGTGTGTGTGTGTGTGTGTGTGTGTGTGTGTGTGTGTGTGTGTGTGTGTGTGTGTGTGTGTGTGTTAAGCGTAGGAAAAGTGGTAAATGTAGTGTGTTGGGTGGTGAGGCTGGAGAGGCGAGGTGTTGGGTGGTGAGGCTGGAGAGGCCAGGTATGGCCATATCTGGGGTACAAAATAAACCAAGAAATCCTAACAGGATGACTGTAGAATCAACTCCTCTACCCTGCCTACCACCCTCCACCACAGTCTACCCTGTCACCCTCCACCACAGTCTACCCTGTCACCCTCCACCACAGTCTACCCTGTCACCCTCCACCACAGTCTACCCTGTCACCCTCCACCACAGTCTACCCTGTCACCCTCCACCACAGTCTACCCTGTCACCCTCCACCACAGTCTACCCTGTCACCCTCCACCACAGTCTACCCTGTCACCCTCCACCACAGTCTACCCTGTCACCCTCCACCACAGTCTACCCTACCACCGTCTACCCTGTCACCCTCCACCACAGTCTACCCTGCCACCCTCCACCACAGTCTACCCTGTCACCCTCCACCACAGTCTACCCTGTCACCCTCCACCACAGTCTACCCTGTCACCGTCCACCACAGTCTACCCTGTCACCCTCCACCACAGTCTACCCTACCACCCTCCACCACAGTCTACCCTGTCACCCTCCACCACAGTCTACCCTGTCACCCTCCACCACAGTCTACCCTGTCACCCTCCACCACAGTCTACCCTGTCACCCTCCACCACAGTCTACCCTGTCACCCTCCACCACAGTCTACCCTACCACCCTCCACCACAGTCTACCCTGTCACCCTCCACCACAGTCTACCCTGTCACCCTCCACCACAGTCTACCCTACCACCGTCTACCACAGTCTACCCTGTCACCCTCCACCACAGTCTACCCTACCACCCTCCACCACAGTCTACCCTGTCACCGTCCACCACAGTCTACCCTGTCACCGTCCACCACAGTCTACCCTACCACCCTCCACCACAGTCTACCCTGTCACCCTCCACCACAGTCTACCCTACCACCCTCCACCACAGTCTACCCTGTCACCCTCCACCACAGTCTACCCTGTCACCCTCCACCACAGTCTACCCTACCACCCTCCACCATAGTCTACCCTGTCACCCTCCACCACAGTCTACCCTACCACCCTCCACCACAGTCTACCCTGTCACCCTCCACCACAGTCTACCCTACCACCCTCCACCACAGTCTACCCTGTCACCCTCCACCACAGTCTACCCTACCACCCTCCACCACAGTCTACCCTGTCACCCTCCACCACAGTCTACCCTACCACCCTCCACCACAGTCTACCCTACCACCCTCCACCACAGTCTACCCTGTCACCCTCCACCACAGTCTACCCTGTCACCCTCCACCACAGTCTACCCTACTACCCTCCACCACAGTCTACCCTACCACCCTCCACCACAGTCTACCCTACCACCCTCCACCACAGTCTACCCTGTCACCCTCCACCACAGTCTACCCTACCACCCTCCACCACAGTCTACCCTACCACCCTCCACCACAGTCTACCCTACCACCCTCCACCACAGTCTACCCTGTCACCCTCCACCACAGTCTACCCTACCACCCTCCACCACAGTCTACCCTACCACCCTCCACCACAGTCTACCCTACCACCCTCCACCACAGTCTACCCTGTCACCCTCCACCACAGTCTACCCTACCACCCTCCACCACAGTCTACCCTACCACCCTCCACCACAGTCTACCCTACCACGCTCCACCACACACACCTTCCACCAGTCTCCAGACTGTACACATGTGAGGCGTCAACACCTCTGGGAGTGCAGGTGGCAGACTCTGAAGCAAATACAGAAATTAAAGCTTTAACTGAATGATTACTGACCAAGCAAACATGATCTGTACATATTTTGGGTCTGCAAGTTCAAGAGGTTTCAATGTGTCGTTGGTGTGAGGAATATTCACTAAATAGGGCTTTACGGAGGGTCAGAAGAAAGACCTTGGACCAGATTCACGAAGCAGTTAAGCAAGCACTTACGAACCTGTACATCTTTTCTCAATCTTTGGCGGCTTTGTTTCCAAATATTAAACAGTTAATGAGCTCGGAAGCACCAGGAGACTGTTTATAACAATAACAACAGTTGATTGGCGAGTTTTCATACTTGTAAACTGTTTAATAAATGTAACCAAAGCCGTCAAAGATTGAGGAAAGACGTACACGTTCGTAAGTGCTTGCGTAAGTGCTTCGTGAATCTGGCCCCAGCGTAGTAAGAGAACGCAGACGACTCCAGAGAAGAAGAACAACAAGGGAAATGCTTAAGTAAACACGACTATCCCAAAGATGAAAAAAATATTTAAACAGGAAAATGGAATAAAAATAGCAGAAGCTGACGCGAGCATTACCAGTCAGAAGACACGAAGTTGGAACAGAAAGGCTCACAACAAATGAAGAACAATCCCCAAAAAAGGCTCACAACAAATGAAGAACAATCCACAAAAAAGGCTCACAACAAATGAAGAACAATCCCCAAAAAAGGCTCACAACAAATGAAGAACAATCCACAAAAAAGGCTCACAACAAATGAAGAACAATCCACAAAAAAGGCTCACAACAAATGAAGAACAATCCACAAAAAAGGCTCACAACAAATGAAGAACAATCCACAAAAAAGGCTCACAACATATGACGAACAATCCACAAAAAAGGCTCACAACATATGAAGAACAATCCACAAAAAAGCCTCACAACATATGAAGAACAATCCACAAAAAAGCCTCACAACACATGAAGAACAATCCACAAAAAAGGCTCACAACACATGAAGAACAATCCACAAAAAAGGCTCACAACACATGAAGAACAATCCACAAAAAAGGCTCACAACACATGAAGAACAATCCACAAAAAAGGCTCACAACACATGAAGAACAATCCACAAAAAAGGCTCACAACAGATGAAGAACAATCCCCAAAAAATTTCTGTATTTCTTGACATACAGGAAAGAAAAAGAAAAAAACTCCACCAGTATTGGAACGGTCGGCCGAGCGGACAGCACACTGTACTTGTGATCCTGTGGTCCCGGGTTCGATCCCGGGCGCCGGCGAGAAACAATGGGCAGAGTTTCTTTCACCCTATGCCTCTGTTACCTAGCAGTAAAATAGGTACCTGGGTGTTAGTCAGCTGTCACGGGCTGCTTCCTGGGGGTAGAGGACCGGGCCACGGGGACAATAAAGCCCCGAAATCATCTCAAGATAACCTCATCTCAAGATACTTACAAGTGAAGGTTCACACTCAAGAGGATGACAAAGAAATTAGTGAAATCCCGACGGAGCAGAATGAGGTTATGTTTAGCACCCCAATATACAGCATGGAAGTGGAAGACCCGGACAGCTTCTTCACGTATTAAAACCCCTTCACAATATAACATATCAACGTGAACACTGAAGATTTTGGAAGAGAAATTGGCAACATGCCCATGCACTCGGCCCCGGGTCCAGACGCCTCGAATGTCATATTTATAAAAAAATTCCATTCACTTGGGCTGTATGGGACTCGAACCCTGAACCCCCGCGTATAAAGACCCTTTATAAAGATGTGTAAAGTGCCTGTAGCGCGAGCACTCAAGTGTAGCGTGGAGGAAGTGCTTGGACACCTGGGGCCAGATTCACGAAGCAGTTACGCAAGCACTTACGAACGTGTACATCTTTCCTCAATCTTTGACGGCTTTGGTTACATTTATTAAACAGTTTACAAGCATGAAAACTTGCCAATCAACTGTTGTTATTGTTATAAACAGCCTCCTGGTGCTTCGGAGTTCATTAACTGTTTAATAATTGTAAACAAAGCCGCCAAAGATTGAGAAAAGATGTACAGGTTCGTAAGTGTTTGCGTAACTTCGTGAATCTGGCTACTGGGAGACACCACCAGAATTTAACGTATAAATATAAGTATACGCTTTCGCTCCCTCCCCTACACCCTCCCCGCCCCTATTTGCCCTCCTCCCCTACAAATCATCTCAAGATAACCTCAAGATAACACAAGGGAGGAAGCAAGCCACTGGCTAAACATTACAGATCCTTCAAGTTACCTTGAAGTGTTTTCGGGGCTTAGCGTCCCCGCGGCCCGGTCGTCGACCAGGCCTCCTCGTTGCTGGACTGGTCAACCAGGCTATTGGACGTGGCAGCTTACGGCCTGACATATAAATCACAATCTGGTTGATCAGGTATCCTTTGTAGGTGCTTATTCAGTTCTCTCTTGAACACTGTGAGGGGTCGGCCAGTTATGTCCCTTATGTGTAGTGGAAGCGTGTTGAACAGTCTCGGGCCTCTGATGTTGATAGAGTTCTCTCTCAGAGTACCTGTTGCACCTCTGCTTTTCAACGGGGGTATTCTGCACATCCTGCCATGTCTTCTGGTCTCGTGTGCTGTTATTTCCGTGTGCTGGTTTGGGACCAGCCCCTCTACTATTTTCCACGTGTAAATTATTATGTATCTCTCCCGCCTGCGCTCAGTAGCATTAATATCACGTATTAATATCACACATAATACAAGTTTTTGAAAGAGTAATCAGGAGTCAGATTTCCAGTTTTACGGAGAGCAATGAACTTCACAACCCAGGTCTACATGAATTTAAAGTGCGGGAAAATTCATGCCTTACGCAATTACTCAACCACTATGACAAAATCACTGAAGCATTAGAGGAAAAATAGAATGCAGACACAAGTATGCACTGACTTTGCAAATGCATTTGATAAATGTGACCATGGAATGACAGCCCACATGGAGAGAACAATGGGAATAACTGGTAAAGTTGGGTGATGGATACTCAGTTTCCTGTCAAAGAGAATGCAAAGTGTAACAGTCAATCAACCAGTGAAAATGCTGAATGAAAATCCTTGCATATTAGACACAACCCAAGATGTAAGATGCTTACAAACTCTTGAAGTATTGACATAAATGTCGAACAACCCACCATGAGAGTGAGAACACTCTACCCACCATGAGAGTGAAAACACTCTACCCACCATGAGAGTGAGAACACTCTACCCACCATGAGAGTGAAAACACTCTACCCACCATGAGAGTGAGAGCACTCTACCCACCATGAGAGTGAGAACACTCTACCCACCATGAGAGTGAGAACACTCTACCCACCATGAGAGTGAGAACACTCTACCCACCATGAGAGTGAGAACACTCTACCCACCATGAAAGTGAGAGCACTCTACCCACCATGAGAGTGAGAGCACTCTACCCACCATGAGAGTGAGAGCACTCTACCCACCATGAGAGTGAGAACACTCTACCCACCATGAGAGTGAAAACACTCAACCCACCATGAGAGTGAGAGCACTCTACCCACCATGAGAGTGAGAACACTCTACCCACCATGAGAGTGAGAACACTCTACCCACCATGAGAGTGAGAACACTCTACCCACCATGAGTGAGAACACTCTGCCCACCGTGAGAGTGAGAACACTCTACCCACCATGAGAGTGAGAGCACTCTACCCACCATGAGAGTGAGAGCACTCTATCCACCATGAGTTAGAACACTCTACCCACCGTGAGAGTGAGAACACTCTACCCACCATGAGAGTGAGAGCACTCTACCCACCATGAGTGAGAACACTCTACCCACTGTGAGAGTGAGAACACTCTACCCACCGTGAGAGTGAGAGCACTCTACCCACCATGAGTGAGAACACTCTACCCACCGTGAGAGTGAGAGCACTCTACCCACCGTGAGAGTGAGAACACTCTACCCACCATGAGAGTGAGAGCACTCTACCCACCATGAGTGAGAACACTCTACCCACCATGAGAGTGAGAACACTCTACCCACCATGAGAATGAGAACACTCTACCCACCATGAGAGTGAGAACACTACCCACCATGAGAGTGAGAGCACTCTACCCACCATGAGAGTGAGAGCACTCTACCCACCATGAGAGTGAAAGCACTCTACCCACCATGAGTGAGAACACTACCCACCGTGAGAGTGAGAACACTCTACCCACCATGAGAGTGAGAACACTCTACCCACCATGAGAGTGAGAGCACTCTACCCACCATGAGAGTGAGAACACTCTACCCACCATGAGAGTGAGAGCACTCTACCCACCATGAGTGAGAACACTCTACCCACCATGAGAGTGAGAGCACTCTACCCACCATGAGAGTGAGAGCACTCTACCCACCATGAGAGTGAGAACACTCTACCCACCATGAGTGAGAACACTCTACCCACCATGAGAGTGAGAACACTCTACCCACCATGAGAGTGAGAACACTCTACCCACCATGAGAGTGAGAGCACTCTACCCACCATGAGAGTGAGAGCACTCTACCCACCATGAGAGTGAGAACACTCTACCCACCATGAGTGAGAACACTCTACCCACCATGAGTGAGAACACTCTACCCACCATGAGAGTGAGAACACTCTACCCACCATGAGAGTGAGAGCATTCTACCCACCATGAGAGTGAGAGCACTCTACCCACCATGAGAGTGAGAGCACTCTACCCACCATGAGAGTGAGAGCACTCTACCCACCATGAGAGTGAGAGCACTCTACCCACCATGAGAGTGAGAGCACTCTACCCACCATGAGAGTGAGAGCACTGATCAATGCTCAGGCCCATTACACCTAATTAATCTTTGTATATCTAAGTTATTAATGCCTCTAAACTTTACTCATCAACTAACTGTATGCACCTGACCTCCAATTGGTTTAAATCCGGTATGACCTACGGGCTTCCTCGTACAGCCCCGCTCCTGTGCCAGGTAAGTCCACTACGGGCTCACCATAGCCCGTGCTACTTGCAACTTTTGGTTCCAAGTAGCTGAATCTTAAACAACAACAACAAACGGGCTCCCTGGATATTTAACTTAATTTGTTCTTATAGAAATATATCCCATTATTCATTAATCTCGGGAAATTTAGCAGAAATTTCCTGCAATTCAAACTAAGGCCGTAATACCATGAAACAAAAATTATATTCTGAAATTCCCCTTCTCTCAATAGAAAACGGAAAGCCTACTCATAAATTCACGGAGACTATTATAATCTATGTGAATGTCATTTAATATTATGAAGATATAGCGGCATTTGTATATTAGTAGTAGTAAAGGACAGAGATAGAGAGGTATAGAAGCGGAGCTATGTGGGGGGGGGGGTGATTTGTACACACTCCAGAAGTGGTCTGAAAAATGGCTGCTAGAATTTAACCCAGCCAAATGCAAGGTTATGAAGATTGGAACTGGAGTGGGAAAACCAGTACAGCAGTACAGGATGAAGGGAAAAGATGTTCTTTCTATCAGAAAAGGAGAAAGACCTGATAATGGATATAACCCCAAATATGATAAAATATGAAACACGCACGCACGCACACGCAAGCACACACACACACGCACGCGCACGCAAGCGCACACACACGTCCGTTGATTAACTGATGAGAGGCAGGACCAAAGAGCCAGAGCTCAACCCCCACAAGCACAACTAGGTGAGTACACACACACACACGAGTGAACATTGATGTCCGTTTCAATTATGCCAATTTATAACGAGAAATTAAAAAAAATAATTAATAATTAAATATTCAGGCTATCGAATGATAGGAAATTGGGAGCCGGAGTCCCGCGCCACAGTCAATCAGGTGACGGAGCCACATGTCGAAAGGTCAGGCACAGAGATCGTGCGCCGCTCTCCCCATTAGCCAGGAGAGGAAAAGTGTGTGAGCCCAGGCTTAGTGGGATATTGTGTGCATGCCCAATGGTGGGAGGCTGGGGGGGGGAGGGAGAGAGACAGAGAGAGAGAGAGAGACAGAGAGAGAGAGAGAGAGAGAGAGAGAGAGAGAGAGAGAGAGAGAGAGAGAGAGACAGAGAGAGAGAGAGAGAGAGAGAGAGAGAGAGAGACAGAGATAGGCTCACAACCAAGGATCTCTTCTCTTGAGGTTATCTTGAGATGATTTCGGGGCCCCGCGGCCCGGTCCTCGACCAGGCCACCCCCCCTAGGAAGCAGCCCGTGACAGCTGACTAACACCCAGGTACCTATTTTACTGCTAGGTAACAGGGGCATAGGGTGAAAGAAACTCTGCCCATTGTTTCTCGCCGGCGCCTGGGATCGAACCCGGGACCACAGGATCACAAGTCCAGCGTGCTGTCCGCTCGGCCGACTGGCTCCCTGGCGGATGGCGACAGGATGGAAACGTTTGGGCAACTGTTCCTTTTACCTGATGCCTCTGGTCACCAAGAGGTTAATTGGGTACCTGAGAAGTTATAGATAGCTGACTGCTGCTTCATCCTGGGTAAGGTTAGTAGCTGGTCTAGTAACACACACACACACACACACACACACACACACACACACACACACACACACACACACACACACACACACACACACACACACACACACACACACACACACACACACACACACACACCTGGGGTCTCGCGGCTGAATAGATAGCGCTCGGGGGTTGTAGTCTTAAGGGCCCGGGTTCGACTCCTGGCCGAGGCAGACAAAAATAGGCAGAATTTCTTTCTTCCTGATGCACCTGTTCATCTAGCAGTAAATAGGCAGACCGAAATCATCTCAAGGTAAGGCTTCATCTTTAGTTGCCTCCGCTATGCTAGGTATACTCTGCTATGCTAGGTATACTCCGCTATGCTAGGTATACTCCGCTATGCTAGGTATACTCCGCTATACTAGGTCACCCCGCTATGCTAGGTATACCCCGCTATGCTAGGTATACCCCGCTATGCTAGGTATACCCCGCTATGCTAGGTATACCCCGCTATGCTAGGTATACTCTGCTATGCTAGGTATACCCCGCTATACTAGGTCACCCCACTATGCTAAGTATACCCCGCTATGCTAGGTATACCCCGCTATGCTAGGTATACTCTGCTATGCTAGGTATACCCCGCTATGCTAGGTATACCCCGCCAGACAGGGCCTGACAGTTCTGCTTGAAAATAAACTGCTTCCAGGTTGACGTCCTCTCTGCCAGAGTCGACTGTGTTGGTCAGTCTGGTGTTGATGTTGTCATTCTCTTACTCCCTCCTACATATCCTGCCACCCAATCTTATGTCCACTGGCCACTTCCACCTTCAAGTCAACCAAATTTTAACTACTCAAACGTCCAATTGACCTGCTCAACACCCCCTTAACAATGCATTTCAAATGCAACCTTTTAAACTGCCGCGCCCCGATCCTTTT
Organism: Procambarus clarkii; assembly: GCF_040958095.1. NCBI lineage: Eukaryota > Metazoa > Arthropoda > Malacostraca > Decapoda > Cambaridae > Procambarus > Procambarus clarkii. Next base: position 13,945,220 of record NC_091237.1, on the reverse strand, counting down.
CAACCGCTTCTCTCAATTCTATTCCAGGACTTTCAAGCCTCTGAAGGGAGAAGTGGGAGAGATGTGCTCCACACAGGAGTAATGTGCAGTGTTGCAAGGCAAGTGGAGAGATGCAACATTAACAATAATATACCATACCATCACACTCTTTTATTTTGAAAAATAGCAAACCCAAACACACAGAAGAGTAAGGGGAGACATGATAACCACCTACAAAATTCTCAGGGGAATTGACAGGGTGGACAAAGACAAACTCTTCAGCACGGGTGGGACACGAACAAGGGGACACAGGTGGAAACTTAGTACCCAGATGAGCCACAGAGATGTTAGAAAAAAAAATTTCCGTGTCAGAGTAGTTAATAAATGGAATGCATTAGGCAGTGATGTGGTGGAGGCTGACTCCATACACAGTTTCAAATGTAGATATGATAGAGCCCAGTAGGCTCAGGAACCTGTACACCAGTTGATTGACAGTTGAGAGGCGGGACCAAAGAGCCAAAGCTCAACCCCCGCAAGCACAACTAGGTGAGTACAACTACACTCACGATAAGAATCGTTCGTGTGTGTATGTTAAACAGCTGTTTAAACTGTTAAACACCCGTGTTAAACAGTTTATCTTTATCTACCCTGTCAATTCCTCTGAGAGGAATTGACATATTCAACACACACACACACACACACGTGTGCGTGTGTGTGTGTGTGTGTGTGTGTGTGTGTGTGTGTGTGTGTGTGTGTGTGTGTGTGTGTGTGTGTGTGTGTGTGTGTATGTGTGTGTGTATGTGAGTGTGTGTGTGTGTGTGTGTGTGTGTGTGTGTGTGTGTGTGTGTGTGTGTGTGTGTGTGTGTGTGTGTGTGTGTGTGTGTGTGTGTGAGTGTGTGTGTGTGTGTGTGAGTGTGTGTGTGTGTGTGTGAGTGTGTGTGTGTGTGTGTGAGTGTGTGTGTGTGTGTGTGTGTGTGTGTGTGTGTGTGTGTGTGTGTGTGTGTGTGTGTGTGTGTGTGTGTGTGTGTGTGTGTGTGTGTGTGTGTGCGTGTGTGTGTGTGTGTGTGTATCACCGCCCACAGGATGGGCGTGGAGTGCATAATAAATGAACTAAACTAAAGCTACAAGTAAGAGAAACAACAACAAGAGCACGATAATTAACAACAGAAACATGAGATAGATCAAACTATCTATCTACCATAGATACATGTGATAGATCAAACTATCTATTTACCGTAGATAGATGGGATAGATCACTAATCGTTAACCCCCGTCCTCATATCCCAGCTCCTGTCTTGTCATCATATCTAGAAGGGACAGAGGGGATATGATCCTTACATACAAGATACTGAAGGGGAATAGACATGGTTGATAAAGAAAAACTTCTTTGAATTGAAAGTGTCGCAAATAAGACACGAACCTGGAAACGCCAATGAGGCGAAAAAATATGAGGAGATAAAAGAGGTATGAGATAGAAGAGGTATGAGATAAGAGGAAGTCTGGAAAGCCACCTCCATCCACAACTTCATGTCCCTGAGATACGACAAACAACTCAATTGTCCGGAAAGGTGAAAAAATGAAACGCAGCAGGAAGTGAGTGTTAAGTAAACAGTGCTATATGCCAACACCAACAGCCACCAGTATCACACCGCTCGCATCCCATTGTTTAAAACTCTTCCGTGGCGCCCCTGGCCTTCTTACAGCCACACCACACAGGCCACAGCCACACTGACTAAAAACTTACAGACGACGGCCAAACACACCACTGTCTCACAGACAGACAGACAGACAGACAGACAGACAGACAGACAGACCTCAAGGAGACGGAGGGATGGGACTAAGAGGGACAAAAAGTGGACAGTTCAACATCCACATTGATGCGTCACTTTGTTAAAATGACCTTCACACACACCTCTTGCCCCTCCACCACCTGTCTTACAGCCACCACCACCTGTCTTACAGCCACCTCCACCTGTCTTACAGCCACCACCACCTGTCTTACAGCCACCACCACCTGTCTTACAGCCACCACCACCTGTCTTACAGCCACCACCACCTGTCTTACAGTCTCCACCACCACCTGTCTTACAGCCACCACCTCCACCTGTCTTACAGCCACCACCACCTGTCTTACAGCCACCACCACCTGTCTTACAGCCACCACCACCTGTCTTACAGTCTCCACCACCACCTGTCTTACAGCCACCACCACCTGTCTTACAGCCACCACCACCTGTCTTACAGCCACCACCACCTGTCTTACAGTCTCCACCACCACCTGTCTTACAGCCACCTCCACCTGTCTTACAGCCACCTCCACCTGTCTTACAGTCTCCACCACCACCTGTCTTACAGCCACCACCACCTGTCTTACAGTCTCCACCACCACCTGTCTTACAGCCACCTCCACCTGTCTTACAGCCACCACCACCTGTCTTACAGCCACCACCACCTGTCTTACAGCCACCACCACCTGTCTTACAGTCTCCACCACCACCTGTCTTACAGCCACCACCACCTGTCTTACAGCCACCTCCACCTGTCTTACAGTCTCCACCACCACCTGTCTTACAGCCACCACCACCTGTCTTACAGCCACCTCCACCTGTCTTACAGTCTCCACCACCTGTCTTACAGTCTCCACCACCACCTGTCTTACAGCCACCTCCACCTGTCTTACAGTCTCCACCACCACCTGTCTTACAGCCACCACCACCTGTCTTACAGTCTCCACCACCACCTGTCTTACAGCCACCACCACCTGTCTTACAGCCACCACCACCTGTCTTACAGCCACCTCCACCTGTCTTACAGTTTCCACCACCACCTGTCTTACAGCCACCACCACCTGTCTTACAGCCACCTCCACCTGTCTTACAGTCTCCACCACCACCTGTCTTACAGCCACCACCACCTGTCTTACAGCCACCACCACCTGTCTTACAGCCACCTCCACCTGTCTTACAGTCTCCACCACCACCTGTCTTACAGCCACCACCACCTGTCTTACAGCCACCACCACCTGTCTTACAGCCACCTCCACCTGTCTTACAGTCTCCACCACCACCTGTCTTACAGCCACCACCACCTGTCTTACAGCCACCACCACCTGTCTTACAGCCACCACCACCTGTCTTACAGCCACCTCCACCTGTCTTACAGTCTCCACCACCACCTGTCTTACAGCCACCACCACCTGTCTTACAGCCACCACCACCTGTCTTACAGCCACCTCCACCTGTCTTACAGTCTCCACCACCACCTGTCTTACAGCCACCACCACCTGTCTTACAGCCACCACCACCTGTCTTACAGCCACCACCACCTGTCTTACAGCCACCACCACCTGTCTTACAGCCACCACCACCTGTCTTACAGCCACCACCACCTGTCTTACAGCCACCACCACCTGTCTTACAGCCACCTCCACCTGTCTTACAGTCTCCACCACCACCTGTCTTACAGCCACCACCACCTGTCTTACAGCCACCACCACCTGTCTTACAGCCACCACCACCTGTCTTACAGCCACCACCACCTGTCTTACAGCCACCACCACCTGTCTTACAGCCACCACCACCTGTCTTACAGCCACCACCACCTGTCTTACAGCCACCACCACCTGTCTTACAGCCACCTCCACAAGGTGGAGGTGGATAAGGATTTGAGATGGGTCGGGGGGGGGGGTCGGGGGGGGGTGGGGGGGGGGTCGGGGGGGTCGGGGGGTGGGGGGGGGGGAGAATGTGCAATAAAACAATGACATTGTTAAGAAGATTAGGTCCAACAGCCTGGTTGATCAGTCCAGCAACCAGGAGGCCTGGTCGACGACCGGGCCGCGGGGACGCTAAGCCCCGGAAGCACCTCAAGGTAACCTCAAGGAAGGTAAGGTTGTTGTTACCCAAACTGTTCCCGATAGTAACTGGAGACTTACGCATTGTTCCCATCTGAAGATGGGTAATATTCTAGGGAATACTTCGCCAGAATACAATAAACACTCATATAAGGCAATACTTCGTAAGTGTAAACACACTTGATGTTCAGTACTGTCCATCAACTTATCTTTAGGTGAATTTTCAATCCTGGTACATGCATTGTTTACTAGTTACACGAACGCTTTCCCCACGGACGGGGCTGACACACAACACGGCCAAGTCACACACCATACGACAACACGGCCAAGTCACAGACCATACGACAACAACACGGCCAAGTCACAGACCATACAACAACACGGCCAAGTCACAGACCATACAACAACACGGCCAAGTCACAGACCATACAACAACAACACGGCCAAGTCACAGACCATACAACAACAACACGGCCAAGTCACAGACCATACAACAACAACACGGCCAAGTCACAGACCATACAACAACAACACGGCCAAGTCACAGACCATACAACAACAACACGGCCAAGTCACAGACCATACAACAACACGGCCAAGTCACAGACCATACAACAACACGGCCAAGTCACAGACCATACAACAACAACACGGCCAAGTCACACACCATACAACAACACGGCCAAGTCACAGACCATACAACAACACGGCCAAGTCACACACCATACAACAACACGGCCAAGTCACAGACCATACAACAACAACACGGCCAAGTCACAGACCATACAACAACACGGCCAAGTCACAGACCATACAACAACACGGCCAAGTCACAGACCATACAACAACAACACGGCCAAGTCACAGACCATACAACAACAACACGGCCAAGTCACAGACCATACAACAACAACACGGCCAAGTCACAGACCATACAACAACAACACGGCCAAGTCACAGACCATACAACAACAACACGGCCAAGTCACAGACCATACAACAACACGGCCAAGTCACAGACCATACAACAACACGGCCAAGTCACAGACCATACAACAACAACACGGCCAAGTCACACACCATACAACAACACGGCCAAGTCACAGACCATACAACAACACGGCCAAGTCACACACCATACAACAACACGGCCAAGTCACAGACCATACAACAACAACACGGCCAAGTCACACACCATACAACAACACGGCCAAGTCACAGACCATACAACAACACGGCCAAGTCACAGACCATACAACAACAACACGGCCAAGTCACACACCATACAACAACACGGCCAAGTCACACACCATACAACAACACGGCCAAGTCACAGACCATACAACAACACGGCCAAGTCACAGACCATACAACAACACGGCCAAGTCACAGACCATACAACAACAACACGGCCAAGTCACAGACCATACAACAACACGGCCAAGTCACACACCATACGACAACACGGCCAAGTCACACACCATACAACAACACGGCCAAGTCACACACCATACAACAACACGGCCAAGTCACACACCATACAACAACACGGCCAAGTCACACACCATACAACAACAACACGGCCAAGTCACACACCATACGACAACACGGCCAAGTCACACACCATACAACAACACGGCCAAGTCACACACCATACAACAACACGGCCAAGTCACACACCATACAACAACACGGCCAAGTCACACACCATACGACAACACGGCCAAGTCACACACCATACAACAACACGGCCAAGTCACACACCATACAACAACAACACGGCCAAGTCACACACCATACGACAACACGGCCAAGTCACACACCATACGACAACACGGCCAAGTCACACACCATACGACAACACGGCCAAGTCACACACCATACGACAAATGAGGGGGGGGGGGGTAGAAATAGCCTAAGCTACTCTATCCCTTTGAGATGTATTTATTGCTTATCTCAATAAACATACTTGAACTTGAACCATACGACAACACGGCAGCAAATGACTCAAAACTGCTACATGACAATTTAATGTGTCATTTTAGATGACATTCACTGCTGAGAAATAAACCCGTCCTCCTGAAATGATCGTACTTAGAGTAGCTAAAATTTGCTACTATATAGATAGAGCTTCGGCCTTCGATAGAGCTTCAACCTCACAAACTTGGGGTCCAGGCTTCGAATCTTATAGAGCCCAGGAGAATGAAAGACCAATAGCAGCTCTTTGCTCGAAAGTACCAATATATAGTGATGCACTTCCAGTCAACCACTTTTTGTACTATTAATTCTTATAGCTAGGAAAAATAAAGCTATAAACCAAACTTACCACTTAGACGGTCGGGGATTGAACGTCGACCTGCAAGAACCGAGGCCATCGCTCTACCGTCCAGTCAAAGTAGTTGGGTAAAGAGATAATATGTCAGTGAGCAACCTGTCCTCCTAATAGAGCGTCGCATACGTATACTCTACTTAAGGCCAAAAAATCGTCGTACTAGGAAATGGACATACTGTCCCGTTTTCTGTTTTGGGTCCTCTGGTAGGTTTAGGAAAAGGGGGGACTTTAGTAAGAGTTTCTTGACGTTGGGGAAGCTTAGGAGGACGGGGTGCAGAGTCAGTGACTCTACATGACTCACAGGAGCTGTGGTGATGGGCAGTAACCTGAGATATAGAGACAATTAACTGAGCTTATTGTGTCAATGGCACAAGTTGCCAGATATGTCACAGCTGCCTCTCATGTGTTTAGACCGGTGGTGCTCATGTGCTGGTTAGAGGCCTCTGGCACTCTCTTTACTGTGTGTTGCTCTCAACTCCTTATGGCCTCATGACTTAGGATCTGTCCCAGCGTGAGACTTATTCCTCACACCATCCTGCACAAGATCAGGATAAGATGTTCAACATTGCTTGCACACCAAATCAACATTATATGATACGCGGGGACAGATGGAGACAGTATGTTGGATTCCCCAAAGGAGGAAGAAGCTCGATGACGTCATTGTTAGCCAATAGGAAAGGAGCAAGGAGGTTGTAACAATAGAGCAGACCAACAGTACAGCACAACAGCAGCGGGTGAGTGCGTCGCCGGCCAGTCCGAGGTACACAAAATAAAATTCACACCTTAGTCAGGTGCTAACTAGGGGTCGGGTCCACTTGGGTCACCAGTGAGGAGGTCACGAGGTTGTTAAGATACGATGCTGTCGCCCTAATCCACCAGGATTACCTCGGGCCAGATTCACGAAAGCACTTACGAAGGTGTACATCTTTCCTCAATCTTTGACGGCTTTGGTTACATTTATTAAACAGTTTACAAGCATGAAAACTTGCCATTCAACTGTTGTTATTGTTATAAACAGCCTCCTGGTGCTTCGGGGCTCATTAACTGTTTAATAATTGGAAACAAGGCGGCTAAAGATTGAGAAAAGATGTACAGGTTCGTAAGTGCTTGCGTAAGTGCTTCCGTGAATCTGGCCCTCTTCCACATCAAAAGAAGGCCGAGGATCTTACATGCCTCGTTCAGCTGTATATAAGATCACGGTCAATAAGAGAAGACCTACCGACACACAGAACCGCTCCTGTGTCAGGTAAGTCCACTACGGGCTCACCATAGCCCGTACTACTTGCCCCGCTCCTGTGCCAGGTAAGTCCACTACGGGCTCACCATAGCCCGTGCTACTTGCCCCGCTCCTGTGCCAGGTAAGTCCACTACGGGATCACCATAGCCCGTGCTACTTGCCCCGCTCCTGTGCCAGGTAAGTTACGGGCTCACCATAGCCCGTGCTACTTGCCCCGCTCCTGTGTCAGGTAAGTCCACTACGGGCTCACCATAGCCCGTGCTACTTGCCCCGCTCCTGTGCCAGGTAAGTTACGGGCTCACCATAGCCCGTGCTACTTGCCCCGCTCCTGTGCCAGGTAAGTTACGGGCTCACCATAGCCCGTGCTACTTGCCCCGCTCCT
>NC_091237.1:13902440-13932440 GCF_040958095.1 Procambarus clarkii | reverse complement strand
TCCCAGTAGTTTAGATGTTTTACTGAGTGGATTTTAGCAGTAAAGGATCTCTGCACGCTCTCCAGGTCAGCAATTTCTCCAGCTTTGAAAGGTGCTGTCATTGTGCAGCAGTACTCCACTCTAGAGAGCACAATCGTCATGAAAAGTATCATCAAAGGTATAGCATCTCTAGTGTGAAAAGTTCTTGTTATCCAACCTGTCATTTTTCTTGCAGTTGTGTAATCTACTTTATTGTGTTCTTTAAAGGTCAGGTCTTCCGACATGAGTACACCCAGATCCTTTACACTGCCTTTTCGTTCTATGATATGATTTGACTGCATTTTGTACGTGGTTTCTGTTTTTATATTTTATTTTTTTTCCGTATCGCATGAGCTGGAACTTATCTTCATTAAACACCATATTATTTTCTGTAGCCCATGGAAAGACCTGATTTACATCAGTTTGGAGGTTTGCCGTGTCCTCTATGTTGCCTACTCTCATGAAGATCCTAGTGTCATCTGCAAAGGATGTTACAGTACTATAGGTTGTGTCCTTGTCTATGACCGATATGAAGATGAGAAAAAGTACTGGAGCAAGCACAGTACCCTGGGGGACTGAGCTCTTCACGGTTGATGAATTTGGTTTTATTTTGTTAACTATTACACATTGAGTTTTGTTAGTCAGGAAATTGTAGATCCATCTGCCTATTTTTCCGGTAATTCCTTTTGAACTCATTTTATGTGCAATAACACCATGGTCACATTTGTCAAAAGCTTTTGCGAAATCTGTGTAAATTACATCAGCGTTTTGTTTGTCTTCCATGGCATCTAATGCCATATCATAGTGGTCCAGCACCACCACCTCCAACACTCCCTCACCACCCTCACCACCATCCCCAACACTCCCTCACCATCACCCCAACTCTCCCTCACCACCCTCACCATCACCTCCAACACTCCCTCACCACCCTCACCACCACCCCAACTCTCCCTGACCACCCTCACCATCACCCCCAACACTTCTATAATCACCTCACAATTAGTAGTGTAGTTAAACAGCCGCACATAAGCTTGAGGGCCTGTGACAGGCAGCCTTTCATTAGGGTATCAAGACGTCTGCTTATTACTGGTATACATGGAGTATGTATACACACACACATACACACACACACACGCACATACATACAACAGGCGGGTACTCAAGAGGAAGTATTCCACACAATATCTAGCCTTGTTTCTGTCTGTTTGTCTGTCTCTCTCTCTCTCTCTCTCTCTCTCTCTCTCTCTCTCTCTCTCTCTCTCTCTCTCTCTCTCTCTCTCTCTCTCTCTCTTCCTTACATGTGTTGGTACCATTTCTCCCTATTGATATTATTTATTTACGAATAGGCTAGCTATTAAGGGACGAGCATCGTAGACACACACACACACACACACACACACACACACACACACACACACACACACACACACACACACACACACACACACACACACACACACACACACACACACACACATTCCTTACCCCCCCCCCACTCCTCAACATCTCCGTGTAGGTCTGTCTCAATGTTGTCTCCAGCAAGAGGGAAGGTCAAGAGACTCCCCAGGCGAGGACGTGCTATGACTCTCTATCAGGCCTTCCCTCCTTATATCTACCCTCCCCTTATATGTACCCTCCCCCTTATGTCTACCCTCCCCCTTATGTCTACCCTCCCCCTTATATCTACCCTCCCCCTTATGTCTACCCTCCCCCTTATATCTACCCTCCTCCTTATGTCTACCCTCCCCCTCCCCCCTTATATCTACCGTCCCCCCTTATGTCTACCCTGCCCCTTATATCTATTCACCTGCTGGGGCCTACAGGGTCCAGCATCATAAATAGTATTCAGGTTGCTGATGTTAACCAGTTTGTGTGTGTCTCCAGAGTTTGGTGTTACGCCCTCTCCCAGGTCTTATTTTTGGTCTGGTCTTTACAGCGGGGTAGTTTCTCTTCTTGAGTGTGTATCACCCTTTTGGTTTCCTTGCCATCTGGTCCCATTTTCCACCACCTTGCACTTGCTCGTGTTGAAATCTAGAGACCTATTTACTGCTAGGTAACAGGGGTATTCAGGGTGAAAGAAACTTTGCTATTTGTTTCTGCCTGGTCCGGGAATTGAACCCGGGCCAAAGATTTAAGAGTCCTGCGTGTTGTCCACTCAGCTAGCAGGCCACAAACCAGCTACCAGACCCTAGCATCCAGGAATCGAATCTGGGAATTGAACCCGGGCCAAAGATTTAAGAGTCGTGCTGTCCACTCAGCTATCAAAGCATCACCCAGCTACCAGACCACAGACCACACTGTGTGTGTGTGTGTGTGTGTGTGTGTGTGTGTGTGTGTGTGTGTGTGTGTGTGTGTGTGTGTGTGTGTGTGTGTGTGGGTGTGTGTGTGTGTGTGTGTGTGCTTCAGGGTGGAGCTAGGGAGGTGGAGGGGTGGTGGGGAGTGGGGTGAGGGAGGGGCGTCTTTATTTATTTATTTATTTATTTATTTATTTATTTATTTATTTATTTATTTATTTATATATATACAAGAAGGTACATTGGGTTTGTGAGAATACATTGGACAGTACAGTATATACATTCTTGTAAAGCCACTAGTACGCACAGCGTTTCGGGCAGAAACGGTCTTCTTGACAAAATGTGGCCAATGGATGCATGTGGGAGCGAAGGGAGTTGCAGAAATAGTTATAGTTTGTGCAGGGAAGGGATGGTTGGAGTGATGGATGGTTGTTAGGACGTAGACGTGGTTGGGGGGAGGTAGACGTGGCTGGGGGGAGGTAGACGTGGCTGGGGGGAGGTAGACGTGGCTGGGGGGAGGTAGACGTGGCTGGGGGGGAGGTAGACGTGGCTGGGGGGAGGTAGACGTGGCTGGGGGGAGGTAGACGTGGCTGGGGGGAGGTAGACGTGGCTGGGGGGAGGTAGACGTGGCTGGGGGGGAGGTAGACGTGGCTGGGGGGAGGTAGACGTGGCTGGGGGAGGTAGACGTGGCTGGGGGGAGGTAGACGTGGCTGGGGGGGAGGTAGACGTGGCTGGGGGGAGGTAGACGTGGCTGGGGGGAGGTAGACGTGGTTGGGGGGGAGGTAGGCTATAGTGGTGGAGTTCGTACTAATTACTCCGTCAACACTGGTTCGTGTCTGTAACTGTGTCTTTCTGGTCGCTATTTTTTATTCGTATTCCTTCAGTTTCTTGTTACCCTGTGTTGTTATTGGGGGGGGGAGGGGGGAGGGGGGTGTTGTTGGTGCTGAGGCTTCTGGGAAGTATTGTGGTGTCCGACCCTATGCTGGCTCCCACCCACCCTCCCCCCCCCCACACTTTCTTGTGTGAGCGTCTCAAGTCTACGTAGGAGCCTCTCGTGTGGACTGCGTCAAAGGCTTTCTGGCAACCCAGAAATACACTCCGCCCAACCTTCTCTGTATTCACCTAGTTGTATTCACCTAGTTGTATTCATCTAGTTGTATTTATCTAGTTATATTCACCTAGTTGTATTCATCTAGTTATATTCATCTAGTTGTATTCACCTAGTTGTGTTCACCTAGTTGTATTCACCTAGTTGTGTTCACCTAGTTGTATTCACCTAGTTGTGTTCACCTAGTTGTGTTCACCTAGTTGTATTCACCTAGTTGTATTCACCTAGTTGTATTCATCTAGTTATATTCACCTAGTTGTATTCATCTAGTTATATTCATCTAGTTGTATTCACCTAGTTGTGTTCACCTAGTTGTATTCACCTAGTTGTGTTCACCTAGTTGTATTCACCTAGTTGTGTTCACCTAGTTGTGTTCACCTAGTTGTGTTCACCTAGTTGTGTTCACCTGGTTGTATTCACCTGGTTGTGTTCACCTAGTTGTATTCACCTAGTTGTGTTCACCTAGTTGTGTTCACCTAGTTGTATTCACCTAGTTGTATTCACCTAGTTGTATTCATCTAGTTGTGTTCACCTAGTTGTGTTCACCTAGTTGTGTTCACCTGGTTGTATTCACCTGGTTGTGTTCACCTAGTTGTATTCACCTAGTTGTGTTCACCTAGTTGTGTTCACCTAGTTGTGTTCACCTAGTTGTGTTCACCTAGTTGTATTCACCTAGTTGTGTTCACCTAGTTGTATTCACCTAGTTGTGTTCACCTAGTTGTATTCACCTAGTTGTGTTCACCTAGTTGTGTTCACCTAGTTGTATTCACCTAGTTGTATTCACCTAGTTGTATTCACCTAGTTGTATTCACCTAGTTGTGTTCACCTAGTTGTATTCACCTAGTTGTATTTACCTAGTTGTATTCACCTAGTTGTATTCACCTAGTTGTATTCACCTAGTTGTGTTCACCTAGTTGTATTCACCTAGTTGTATTTACCTAGTTGTATTCACCTAGTTGTATTCACCTAGTTGTATTCACCTAGTTGTATTCACCTAGTTGTATTCACCTAGTTGTATTCACCTAGTTGTATTCACCTAGTTGTATTTACCTAGTTCGCTTATAAATAAGTATATTACCACAACTACCTCAAGGTAGTTGTGCTTGCGGGGGTTGAGCTCTGCTCTTTCGGCCCGCCTCTCAACCGTCAATCAACTGTTTCTACTACTACTACTATTTTTTTCCACACCACACACACACACATACACCTGGAAGCAACCCGTGACAGCTGACTAACTCCCAGGTACCTATTTATTGCTAGGTAACAGGGGGAATAGGGTGAAAGAAACTCTGACCATCGTTTCTCGCCGGCGCCCGGGATTGAACCCGGGACCACAAGATTACGTGCCCAGCATGCTGTCCGCTCGGCCGGCCGGCTCCCTGTGTTGTCTTATTTGTGTTGATTTGTCACAGAACTTCAGCAGGGGTCGAACTTCAGGAGGCCTGGTCGACGACCGGGCCGCGGGGACGCTAAGCCCCGGAAGCACCTCAAGGTAGGGGTATAGGTGTGATTTCTCTTCTCTGAAGCCGGTGGCTGAGCGGACAGAACATTGGCCGCGTGATCCTGTGGTCCCGGGTTCGATCCCGGGCGCTGGCGAGAAACAATGGGCAGAGTTTCTTTCACCCTGCTGCCCCTGTTACCTAGCAGTAAAATAGGTACCTGGGAGTTAGTCAGCTGTCACGGGCTGCTTCCTAGGGGTGGAGGCCTGGTCGAGGACCGGGCCGCAGGGACACTAAGCCCTGAAATCATCTCAAGATAACCTTACGAAGCCGTGTTGGTGCGTGTTGACCTGTATCTGATCCTCTCTAGGTGTGTAAGCTGGACTTATTCTTATTATCCTTTAGAATACCATCTTGAGGTTATCTTGAGATGATTTCGGGGCTTTTAGTGTCCCCGCGGCCCGGTCTTAGACCAGGCCTCCACCCCCAGGAAGCAGCCCGTGACAGCTGACTAACACCCAGGTACCTATTTTACTGCTAGGTAACAGGGGCATAGGGTGAAAGAAACTCTGCCCATTGTTTCTCGCCGGCGCCCGGGATCGAACCCAGGACCACAGGATCACAAGTCCAGCGTGCTGTCCGCTCGGCCGACCGGCTCCCTCCACCATGCAGGGGATATCAGCACCACATTCACCATCTTCCAACAGCTGAGTAAAACTCTCTCCTAAATTGACTCATTAAAGAGCTACGGGACCAGATTCACGAAGGAGTTACGCAAGTACTTACGAACCTGTACATCTTTTCTCAATCTTTGGCGGCTTTGTTTACAATTATTAAACAGTTAATGAGCTCCGAAGCACCAGGAGGCTGTTTATAACAATAACAACAGTTGATTGGCAAGTTTTCATGCTTGTAAACTGTTTAATAAATGTAACCAAAGCCGTCAAAGATTGAGGAAAGATGTACACGTTCGTAAGTGCTTGCGTAACTACTTCGTGAATCTGGCCCCTTGGTTGGTGGTGTTGGCGGTAAGGTCAAGCAGAGATGGGCCAACGAGGTGATTCGATGGGTCACTAACAAGCCGCGCCTGCCACCACACAACCGCGGGCAGGTTGCGGAAGTGATGTGGTGGAGGCTGACTCCATACACAGTTTCAAATGTAGATATGATAGAGCCCAGTAGGCTCAGGAATCTGTACACCAGTTGATTGACGGTTGAGAGGCGGGACCAAAGAGCCAAAGGTCAACCCCCGCAAGCACAAATAGGTGAGTACACACACACACACACACACAAAGATTTGGACCAAGGGACCAAGGGAAGGGAGAAGGGACCAAAGAGCCAAAGCTCAACCCCCGCAAGCACAATTAGGTGAGTACACACACACACACACACACACACACACACACACACACACACACACACACACACACACACACACACACACACACACACACACACACACACACACACACACACACACACTTTTCCCTTCACTGTACCTCTCCATGCTCTCTACACCTCCAATACACAATAACAGGTAACCAAGCAGAAGCCGCTAATCGCCACATGAACCCCCACACTAACAAGCTCACAGTCAATCGTCAAGCTGGAGGAACCCTCCAGTAAGCTGTCATTTAACCAGCAAGGTGATGAGGCCCTCCAGCAGGCTAGAGAAGCACGCACTCCTCAAGGTTCCCAGTTATCATCCCGCTCTTACATATCTCAGCTCTTCCTTTCGCCTTGATGAATAGCTTTTACCTCCGTCTGTTCCCACTATTATTGTTCCTGATGATTCTCACTGTTAGCCAGTCTTGCCTCCAACACTTTCTTGTGGTGCAGGGAGAGCACATTCTCCTCTTCTCTAGGCTGGCACCCCTAGACTGGCACCCCCAGACTGGCACCCCTAGACTGGCACCCCCAGACTGGCACCCACAGACTGGCACCCCTAGACTGGCACCCCCAGACTGGTACCTCTAGGCTGGCACCCCCAGACTGGCACCCCCAGACTGGCACCCCCAGACTGGCACCCACAGACTGGCACCCCCAGACTGGTACCTCTAGGCTGGCACCCCCAGACTGGCACCCCCAGACTGGTACCTCTAGGCTGGCACCCCCAGACTGGCACCCCCAGACTGGCACCTCCAGACTGGCACCTCCAGACTGGCACCCCCAGACTGGCACCTCCAGACTGGCACCCACAGACTGGCACCTCCAGACTGGCACCCCCAGACTGGCACCTCCAGACTGGCACCTCCAGACTGGCACCTCCAGACTGGCACCCACAGACTGGCACCCCCAGACTGGTACCTCTAGGCTGGCACCCACAGACTGGCACCCACAGACTGGCACCCCCAGACTGGCACCCCCAGACTGGTACCTCTAGGCTGGCACCCCCAGACTGGCACCCCCAGACTGGCACCCCCAGACTGGCACCTCCAGACTGGCACCTCCAGACTGGCACCCCCAGACTGGCACCTCCAGACTGGCACCTCCAGACTGGCACCCCCAGACTGGCACCCCCAGACTGGCACCTACAGACTGGCACCCCCAGACTGGCACCCCCAAACTGCCACACCCAGACTGGCACCCCCAAACTGCCACACCCAGACTGGCACCCCCAGACTGGTACCTCTAGGCTGGCACCCCCAGACTGGCACCCCCAGACTGGCACCCCCAAACTGCCACACCCAGACTGGCACCCCCAGACTGGCACCTCCAGACTGGCACCTCCAGACTGGCACCCACAGACTGGCACCCCCAGACTGGCACCCCCAAACTGCCACACCCAGACTGGCACCCCCAGACTGGTACCTCTAGGCTGGCACCCCTAGATTGGCACCCCCAGACTGGCACCCCCAGACTGGCACCTCCAGACTGGCACCTCCAGACTGGCACCCCCAAACTGCCACACCCAGACTGGCACCCCCAGGCCGGCACTAACAACTCCCCTGCCCTCAGCTGCCAATAAAGAAGACTCTCTACTCTTGAACAAGCCCCCGGCGTCAGTGCTTCCCTACCCCGCGTGAACAAGGGGCACCAGTCTACCCCCAACACGTACCCACTGCGTCATTTCTCCTCTGGCACGCGCCCCATGGCATGGTTGTGTCTCCGCCACGTACCCAGGGCATGGTTTAAGCTTCGTAACGTGCCCAGCGCGTCAATGGCGCTGTTTGGTATGAGAATGTCATCGCTCCGTCCTAACCTCTCGCTTCACCACATCACCGGAATGCACACCGGTTTTAGGATGGTGTAGTTACCTAAGTGTAATTACCTAGGTGTAGTTACAGGATGAGAGCTAGGCTTGTGGTTATCCCGTCTTCCCAGCACTCTTTCTCATATAACGCTTTGAAACTACTGACGGTTTTGGCCTCCTCCACCTTCTCATTTAACTTGTTCCAAACGTCTACCAGTCTGTGTGTGTGTGTGTGTGTGTGTGTGTGTGTGTGTGTGTGTGTGTGTGTGTGTGTGTGTAATTACCTAAGTGTAATTACCTAAGTGTAGTTACAGGATGAGAGCTACGCTCGTGGTGTCCCGTCTTCCCAGCACTCTTTGTCATACAACGCTTTGAAACTACTGACATAACTGCTACCGAAAACTCACACCCCAGAAGTGACTCGAACCCATACTGCCAGGAACACTATTCAACTGGTGTACAAGACACCTTATCCACTCGACCATCACGACCGGACCACTATGTGTGTGTGTGTCATGTGTGTGTGTGTGTGTGTGTGTGTGTGTGTGTGTGTGTGTGTGTGTGTGTGTGTGTGTGTGTGTGTGTGTGTGTGTGTGTGTGTGTGTGTGTGTGTGTAAAAAAAACCCTCTTGTTTGCAAGAGTTTTTGCTTGCAAGAATGATTATCTTACTTGCAAGAATGAGTGTCTTGCTAGCGAGAGTGAGTGTGTCCTTGAGTCTGTACTGATGAGTTCTCATGAGTTGAGAGGCATCACATGTGTAGTGGTTTTACCCTCACCGAAGAAATTGAAATTGAAATAAGTTTATTGAGGTAAAACACACACAAAGGGATGAGGTAGCTCAAGCTATTCTCACCCCGTTCAGTACATCGTGTTAATACATACATAGACACACATCACAAACAATAAACATATTACCAAACATTCTGAGAGATAAACATCTACATTTCCTCCTTTACACAAGTAGTATGGTATCAGACCTCAGCGAAGCGTGTGGTCCTCACCACCTTGCCCTCGCCAATCGAGCCCACTACAGGTTGTTAGTACTAGGATACGTAAATATTGCGGTGCTCATAATGCCTCTAAATCGCCAAAATTTTGACGTTGCGGCAGACAGTGTCGATCGTCACCTGCGGTGTGTCACGCTAGATAACAGGTAGTACGGTGAGTGTGTGTGTGTGTGTGTGTGTGTGTGTGTGTGTGTGTGTGTGTGTGTGTGTGTGTGTGTGTGTGTGTGTGTGTGTGTGTGTGTGTGTGTGTGTGTATTCACCTAGTTGTGCTTGCGGGGGTTGAGCTCTGGCTCTTTGGTCCCGCCTCTCAACTGTCAATCAACTAATGTACAGATTCCTGAGCCTACTGGGCTCTATCATATCTACACTTAATCTGTGTATGGAGTCAGCCTCCACCACATCACTTCCTAATGCATTCCATTTACTAACTACTCTGACACTGAAAAAATTCTTTCTAACGTCTCTATGGCTCATTTGGGCACTCAGTTTCCACCTGTGTCCCCTAGTGCGTGTGCCCCTTGTGTTAAAAAGTCTGTCTTAATCTACCCTATCAATTCCTCTGAGAATCTTATATGTGGTGATCATGTTCCTTCTAACTCTTCTGTCTCCCAGTGACGTGAGGTTTAATTCCCGTAGTCTCTCCTCATAGCTCATACCTCTCAGCTCGGGTACTACTCTGGTGGCAAACCTTTGAACCTTTTCCAGTTTAGCCTTATGCATGACTAGATATGGGTTCCATGCTGGGGCCGCATACTCCAGGATTGGTCTGACATATGTGGTATATAATGTTCTGAAAGATTCCTTACACAAGTTTCTAAAGGCCGTTCTTATGTTTACCAACCTGGCATATGCCGCTGATGTTATCCTCTTGTTATGAGCTTCAGGGGACAGGTCTGGCGTGATATCAACCCCCTAGGTCTTTCTCTCTCTCTGACTCTTGAAGTATTTCTTCTCCCAAATGATACCTTGTATCTGGTCTCCTGCTCCCTACACCTATCTTCATTACATTACATTTGCTTGGGTTCAACTCTAACAACCATTTGTTCGACTATTCCTGCAGCTTGTCCAGGTCTTCTTGAAGCCTCAAACAGTCCTCCTCTGTCTTAATCCTCATAATTTTGGCGTCGTCAGCAAACATTGAGAGGAATGAGTCAATACCCTCCGGGAGATCATTTACGTATATCAGAAACAGGATAGGTCCGAGTACAGAGCCCTGTGGGACTCCACTGATGACTTCACGCCATTCTGAGGTCTCACCCCTCACCGTAACTCTCTGCTTCCTATTCCTTAGGTACTCCCTAATCCACTGGAGCGCCCTACCAGTTACTCCTGCCTGTTTCTCCAGCTTATGCATCAGGATATGTGTGTGTGTGTTTACAAGAGTGTACTACTGGTGTGGGCTCTCAAAAGTGCATATATATATATATATATATATATATATATATATATATATATATATATATATATATATATATATATATATATATTGAAGCATGTGAGAACTTGCAAAAGTATGTGTTTAGAGAAGTGAGCGTGCTTGCAAGACTGTTCTGCGTGAGTGCGTGCTTGCATGAACCACCATTACAAAAAAATACAGCTGGAATCATCGCTCACACCTGAAGAATTCCTCCAAGCCTGGCTCGCAGAACACGGCACACCTGGAGGAGTAATACAGGCACCCCCTCCCCCCCCCCGCCGTCCACATGCCTCCCACGTTAACACCAGACACTCGCCTGTCTATCTGTCACTCGCCTGTCTATCTGTCTGATATATATATATATATATATATATATATATATATATATATATATATATATATATATATATATATATATATATATATATATATATATATATATATATATATATATATATGCTGTTGAATATGACCGAAAAACTAAGATTAACAATTCTAACACGAATTTTTTCAATATTTCTTATGTTTTTCTTCACTGTCGGTGGTAATAAAAATATCAATTCTCCAAAATTCATTTTTATTAATGGTCTGACGCCTAGAAGTGTTTCGTAAGTGCTTCTTACATTCTCAAAGAATTCTTTACACTTAACAATACACTTATGAACTACACTTATGATACATTAGATACGTATCCCTATGCCTATATATGCACAATATGCTAATATATTATAATATTAATTTATATTTGAGAAAATTCCCGTTTTCAATAAACAGCATGTAAAAAATTCAACCCGTCCTCGACTGAAGTCCATTACATCCAGCGGTCGACCCCACAGACGCATTCATATATTTTAACATGCTGTTCATTCAAAACGGGAATTTTCTCAAGTATAAATTAATATTATAATATATTAGCATATTGTGTATAAATAGGCATAGGATAGGTTAGGTTAGGTGTTTAGGTTCTGTTGGCGATTATTTGTATTTGTAGTACGTGGGTGAAGCATTTACAGCGTTGTGGTTCGAACAAAATTCGTCAGTGAAGCACTTGTTCCGGATATGTTCGAACGTCAGCAGTTGTGAGTCGCAGCCCGTCCTCCAAACAAAGATCCAAAAGTGATTCCATGCACCCGCCAACCCCCCTGTGTATGAATGAAAAGCGGTTTACACACGACTCACAACTGCTGACGTTCGAACACTTCCGGAACAAGTGCTTCACTGACGAATTTTGTTCGAACCCCAACGCTATAAATGCTTCACCCACGTACACCCACCCAAATACAAATAATCGCCAACAGAACCTAAACACCTAACCTAACCTATGCCTATATATACACAATATGCTAATATATTATAATATTAATTTATACTTGAGAAAATTCCCGTTTTGAATAAACAGCATGTTAATATTTATAAATGCGTCTGTGGGGTTGACCGCTGGATGGAATGGACTTGAGTCGAGGACGGGTTGTGTGAGTCGTGTGTAAACCGCTTTTCATTCATAAACAGGGGATTTGGTGGGTGCATGGAATCACTTTTGGATCTTTGTTTGGAGGACTAGCTGAAAAAATTATGAATGCGTCTGTGGGGGTCGACCGCTGGATGGAATGGACTTGAGTCGAGGACGGGTTGCGTGTGTAAACCGTTTTTCATTCATAAACAGGAGGTTTGGCGGGTGCATGGAATGGACTTTGGCCCTTGTTTATGAGGACGGGCTTTGTATACAGGTGCGATTCGAACAGAGGACGTGAACGAAGCTCGCAATAAAATACACACGTCATTAATTATGAGTCGTGTGTAAAGTGGTTTTCATCCAATAAATAGGTTGTTTTTGGGCTGGATTAACGAGCATTTGGCCTTTGTTGATGTTCCCGGGTTGGAAGACAGACTGAAGGAACTGAACCTCACCACACTAGAGGAAAGAAGGAATAGGGCAGACAAGACTGGACCGTATGGACAGAAGAACAAAGGTTACAAGTGAAGAAAGGCACAACAAGGAGACATAAACTAGGGAGACAAATGAGACACAGAGATGTCAGAAGGAACTTCTTCAACATAACCTTAAACCGTTAATTAAATGGAATGAATTAGATAAGAAAGTTGTCCGGGCCAGAGCTATGCACACTTTTAAGTGTAACCATGATATGGAAACAAATATAAATTATTTTTAATTATTTTTAATTATTTTTAATTAGATTAAGGCAGTGTCTGGGATGCTCCCGGACGCAGGTTCGAATCCTCGTCACGGCCCTTGTGGATTTGTTCATGATATGGAAATCGCTTGATAGGAGTCACTGCCTTGAACAACTGCTGCACGAGTGGTCAAGAGCTGACGCTCGACTCTGCGAGCTCATCTAGGCAAGTACCTTACCTTGAGGTTACCTTGAGGTGATTTCGGGGCTTGGAGACCCCGCGGCCCGGTCGTCGATCAGGCCTCCTTGTTGCTAGACTCGTCAACGTGTACGTACACACACACACACACACACACACACACACACACACACACACACACACACACACACACACACACACACACACACACACACACCCGTGTGTGTGTGTATACAACTAGATGAATAAACACACACACACACACAAGAAATGTAGATATGATAGAGCTCGAGAAGCTCAGGAATCTGTACACCAGTAGACTGACGGTTGAGAGGCGGGACCAATGAGCCGAAGCTCAACCCCCGCCAGCACAAAAAGATGAGTATGATAATCCAATCATTCTACCCGTATTGGACACGTAATAAACCACAACTACAACAGAGGGAGGCGCCACCACACCCATACCAGCGAGGACCTCTGGCATTTGCAAGTTGTATATTGGATTTTCTACGTAGTAAACAGGTGGGACATGACGTCAATACATATGGCAAGGTCAACAGCTGACAGCACTGTGGGGGGGCGAGGGGGGGGAGAAGGAGAGAGAGAGAGAGAGGGAGGGAGAGAGAGAGGGAGGGAGAGAGAGAGGGAGGGAGAGAGAGAGGGGGGGGGGGAGAGCAGGGTTACAGACAGAGACAAGCAAACACAACACGTCAACAGGTGTGCAGTGCGTGGATAATGTCAGCCATCAAAATTCTTCTCTTGATACAGATGTACCGTTGAGCGTTAATTGGTTGCGGCTCTGGTGTAGTGAGCAGGGAAGTCTCTCTCTCAGTGAGTGTCTCTGTCTCTCTCTGTCTCTCTCTCTCTCTCTCTCTCTCTCTCTCTCTCTCTCTCTCTCTCTCTCTCTCTCTCTCTCTCTCTCTCTCTCTCTCTCTCTGTCTCTCTCTCTCTCTCTCTCTCTCTCTGTCTCTCTCTCTCTCTCTCTCTCTCTCTCTCTCTCTGTCTCTCTCTCTCTCTCTCTCTCTCTCTCTCTCTCTCTCTCTCTCTCTCTCTCTCTCTCTCTCTCTCTCTCTCTCTCTCTCTCTCTCTCTGTCTCTGTCTCTCTCTGTCTCTCTCTCTCTCTCTCTCTCTCTCTCTCTCTCTCTCTCTCTCTCTCTCTCTCTCTCTCTCTCTCTCTCTCTCTCTCTCTGTCTCTCTCTCTCTCTCTCTCTCTCTCTCTCTCTCTCTCTCTCTCTCTCAGTGAGTGTGTCTCTCTCAGTGTCTCTCTCTCTCTCTCTCTCTCTCTCTCTCTCTCTCTCTCTCTCTCTCTCTCTCTCTCTCTCTCTCTCTCAGTGAGTGTGTCTCTCTCAGTGTCTCTCTCTCTCTCTCTCTCTCTCTCTCTCTCTCTCTCTCTCTCTCTCTCTCTCTCTCTCTCTCTCTCTCTCTCTCTCTCTTACAATAATCTCAAACTAGGGTTCATTAAAATGTTGGTGATTGTGCTAAAAACAACCTAAGAGCCATTATCCTACATCAGTTCATGTGAAGCCTCACCCTAAATAGTGACCAACTGAACGAGCTAATATTTAGCATTTCCGTTAGCAATAAACTTTATTTAATACAAAGTTATAATGTTGGCTGCTGGATGGAGCCAACTGTGTGTGCCAGCGTCTTCATGCGGTCAACTGACTGGAGTTCCATCTGTACCTAGGTATTGAGAGGTTCCAAATGTGATTTACCTTTGGAATGAATGAAGCCATTGATGACTGAGCGCTGTTTGTTGTGGTTGCCAACTTCCAGTGGTTCATGAAGTTGGACCAGGTGGGCAACCTTGAGAACATTGCCCTAATATATATAAGGCCAGTGTTGAAGGCTCTAATGTGTGTGTTACGGGCTATTCACGCCCGTGCCACCTCTTGGGTGGCTTAATCTTTATCAATCAATCGGCTCTAATGTACTGACCAGCCCCAGTAAAATGGGCCAAGACTAGAGACGAGTCGTCTCGTACACTTCACTACCTTGTAAAATATTTGGATGCGAGGGGGCAGCCCACGTAGAAGAGCGGTGTAAGTATAGGAGCAAACTTGCTTCATATAAGGTTTTGCAACCACTGCTGCCGAGACGCGAGAGGCGCCTTGGAAAAGTAGATTAATTGGCTGCCTTGCTTGCTACGTTCACCACCTTGTTCTTCATGGTCACTGAAGAGTTAAACTTCGTCCCCCAAGATGCAAGCATCATCACTGACCACTACATCTTTGCCATTCATCTGTATATCTGCCCACTTGTAATATCGTGCAATCTAGCTATGATTACTGCCTGTGTTTTCTCGACTGCATATGTAGCCTCGCAATCGCCTACCCCAGGTAGATATTACTGCACGACGTGATTAATGACCCTCATAGCACTTGGCATTTCTTATCTTGCATATGAATGGTTAGAGTTTAGTCATCAGCAAAGATCTCTCTCTCTCTCTCTCTCTCTCTCTCTCTCTCTCTCTCTCTCTCTCTCTCTCTCTCTCTCTCTCTCTCTCTCTCGCGCGCGCGCGCGCGCGCGCTACGCCTCCAACTGCCTCACTGACTCTTCAACTGTACTTGTGTCGTCTCCAGTTAATTATTTCTCAGTGACTGGATCACATAAGCGCCTCGTACAGGCTACATTTACCAAGCCCCCAGTTAGCTGTCCTGTACGCATAACTGTTCCATCAACTACCTTGTTTCGCGTCTACCTTTTGTTTAACTTGAGTTAACTTATTGGACATGAGAATACATTTAATGAAATTCCACCAAAATTATCATACAAATTGCAATCTAATAGGATAGCCGTCAAAATTTTTAATAACAGCTCAAATAAAAAAAACAATATTTTCTGACCAGACCAAATTTTGCAGATGTTGTGTATGTTGGTGTGGTTGTATGTTGCAGATGTTGTGTATGTTGGTGTGGTTGTATGTAGCAGATGTTGTGTATGTTGGTGTGGTTGTATGTTGCAGATGTTGTGTATGTTGGTGTGGTTGTATGTTGCAGATGTTGTGTATGTTGGTGTGGTTGTATGTTGTAGATGTTGTGTATGTTG
Organism: Procambarus clarkii; assembly: GCF_040958095.1. NCBI lineage: Eukaryota > Metazoa > Arthropoda > Malacostraca > Decapoda > Cambaridae > Procambarus > Procambarus clarkii. The sequence goes on along the minus strand of NC_091237.1, from coordinate 13,916,585 downwards.
GTGTGGTTGTATGTTGCAGATGTTGTGTATGTTGGTGTGGTTGTATGTTGTAGATGTTGTGTATGTTGGTGTGGTTGTATGTTGTAGATGTTGTGTATGTTGGTGTGGTTGTATGTTGCAGATGTTGTGTATGTTGGTGTGGTTGTATGTTGCAGATGTTGTGTATGTTGGTGTGGTTGTATGTTGCAGATGTTGTGTATGTTGGTGTGGTTGTATGTTGCAGATGTTGTGTATGTTGGTGTGGTTGTATGTTGCAGATGTTGTGTATGTTGGTGTGGTTGTATGTTGCAGATGTTGTGTATGTTGGTGTGGTTGTATGTAGCAGATGTTGTGTATGTTGGTGTGGTTGTATGTTGCAGATGTTGTGTATGTTGGTGTGGTTGTATGTTGCAGATGTTGTGTATGTTGGTGTGGTTGTATGTTGCAGATGTTGTGTATGTTGGTGTGGTTGTATGTTGCAGATGTTGTGTATGTTGGTGTGGTTGTATGTAGCAGATGTTGTGTATGTTGGTGTGGTTGTATGTAGCAGATGTTGTGTATGTTGGTGTGGTTGTATGTTGCAGATGTTGTGTATGTTGGTGTGGTTGTATGTTGCAGATGTTGTGTATGTTGGTGTGGTTGTATGTAGCAGATGTTGTGTATGTTGGTGTGGTTGTATGTAGCAGATGTTGTGTATGTTGGTGTGGTTGTATGTTGCAGATGTTGTGTATGTTGGTGTGGTTGTATGTTGCAGATGTTGTGTATGTTGGTGTGGTTGTATGTTGCAGATGTTGTGTATGTTGGTGTGGTTGTATGTTGCAGATGTTGTGTATGTTGGTGTGGTTGTATGTTGCAGATGTTGTGTATGTTGGTGTGGTTGTATGTTGCAGATGTTGTGTATGTTGGTGTGGTTGTATGTTGTAGATGTTGTGTATGTTGGTGTGGTTGTATGTTGCAGATGTTGTGTATGTTGGTGTGGTTGTATGTTGCAGATGTTGTGTATGTTGGTGTGGTTGTATGTTGCAGATGTTGTGTCGGTGTGGTTGTATGTTGCAGATGTTGTGTATGTTGGTGTGGTTGTATGTTGCAGATGTTGTGTATGTTGCAGTTGATGTTATTGATGTCACATGTTTTGACGTTTGTTATACCAAGTTGTAAATATTGTTGTTAATAATGTATAGTTTGTCTAAGTTATATTATTAATGTTTCAGATTGTGATGTTTGAATATGACGCTTCAAATGATGTTGTTGACACTAGTTAATGTTGGTTAAAGTGAGGGGGGGGGGTGAGGTTCAGCTCACCCTGTATAGTCAGCATACTGACTATAGCCTCGTAGTAACTGCTGTATTTATATCGCCTCCCTATAATCTGGTGGGATGAGGCTGAGATGATGTAGGTGGTGGTGGGGGCGGTGGAAGGGAGGACAGTGGTCAGTGGTGGTGGGGTCAGTGGTGGTGGGGTCAGTGGTGGTGGGGTCAGTGGTGGTGGGGTCAGTGGTGGTGGGGTCAGTGGTGGTAGAGGCAGTGGGGGGCAGTATACCAGGCGCCACTAACATTAAGGCTGAGTGGCTTCAAAAGCTGCCTTAAGAACACCCACTTGCTCCCATCCTCTTTCTCCTCTCCCTTGCTATTCCTTAACCTGTCGTTCTTGCCAGCGACCACACACAACACCACCACACAACACCTCCACACAACACCACCACACAACACCACCACACAACACCACCACACAACACCTCCACACAACACCACCACACAACACCTCCACACAACACCTCCACACAACACCTCCACACAACACCACCACACAACACCACCACACAACACCACCACACAACACCTCCACACAACACCACCACACAACACCTCCACACAACACCTCCACACAACACCACCACACAACACCTCCACACAACACCTCCACACAACACCTCCACACAACACCACCACACAACACCACCACACAACACCACCACACAACACCACCACACAACACCACCACACAACACCACCACACAACACCACCACACAACACCACCACACAACACCACCACACAACACCACCACACAACACCACCACACAACACCACCACACAACACCACCACACAACACCACCACACAACACCACCACACAACACCTCCACACAACACCTCCACACAACACCACCACACAACACCTCCACACAACACCACCACACAACACTACCACACAACACCACCACACAACACCACCACACAACACCACCACACAACACCACCACACAACACCTCCACACAACACCACCACACAACACCTCCACACAACACCTCCACACAACACCACCACACAACACCTTCCCCTAGTGGAACCTAGTGGACCAAGAGGTTCCTAGTGGAATCTAGTGGACCAAGAGGTTCCTAGTGGAACCTAGTGGACCAAGAGGTTCCTAGTGGAACCTAGTGGACCAAGAGGAACCACTACCCACTGAGGGGAAACCAAAGTAGTATAAATGAGCAGCATTACAGTTATGTACACGAATACGGATATAATTACAAATAAATTAGTAGAGTTGCAGAAAGAACCGACTTTTTGAGTGAAGTGAAATGTGGGAGAGAACTGGAAGGCTGAACAACAAATGATATGAGGAAAGTTTTTGATCAGACTTTCCTCATCTCAGTCGAAACGTCTTGAGAAATGTACAAGGCAACTGAGCTGTTTATCCCACTCAAGAAGGAGATGAACGAGGAAAATAAGAAAGCCCCTGGTTCAACTCAGGCAACTCAGGAGAGCAAAGAAGCGAGCCGGAAAAGCATGGAAGAAAGTATAGACGCGAAGAATGGAGGACACTAACGAGGAACTAAAGGGAGCCAGAGATAAAGGCATCAGAGTCACAACGATTATTGTTGCTGAACTGAGAACCAACCAGCCATGTTCTATAGCTCCCCCTCACCCAGACTCTCCCTCTCCCTCACCCACTCTCCCTCTCCCTCACCCACTCTCCCTCTCCCTCACCCACTCTCCCTCTCCCTCACCCATACCCTCCTACACTTACACTCACATATTCCAACAGAGTTTACCTACCTTGAGGTTACCTTGAGGTGATTTCGAGGCTTAGCGACCCCGAGGCCCGGTCGTCGACCACGCCTCCTGGTTGCTGGACTGGTCAACCAGGCTGTTGGACGCGGCTGCTCGCAGCCTGACGCAGCCAGCAGCCAGCCAGAGGACATCAAGGGAAGCACTCTCCAAGAAATGTTCGAACTTCATCACTTGTGAGTCTACGAGAAGTGTTTTTTCATCCCCTAAATATTGGGTTTAGTGGCTGGATTAACAGGCATTTGGCCTTTGTGTAGGCACCACTCCTGTGCCAGGTAAGTCCACTACGGGCTCACCATAGCCCGTGCTACTTGCCCCACTCCTGTGCCAGGTAAGTCCACTACGGGCTCACCATAGCCCGTGCTACTTGCCCCGCTCCTGTGCCAGGTAAGTCCACTACGGGCTCACCATAGCCCGTGCTACTTCCCCCGCTCCTGTGCCAGGTAAGTCCACTACGGGCTCACCATAGCCCGTGCTACTTGCCCCGCTCCTGTGCCAGGTAAGTCCACTACGGGCTCACCATAGCCCGTGCTACTTGCCCCGCTCCTGTGCCAGGTAAGTTACGGGCTCACCATAGCCCGTGCTACTTGGAACTTGTTCCAAGTAGCTGAATCTATAACCAGTGACAATATTTCCTCCACACTCCCAGGCTGCTCTCAATACACCTATACACCCAACCATATCGCTCTAGTGGTACCATTCTTGGATGACGATGGTCCTGACACTGATAGCAACATTCCTTAACGCAATAAGGAAAGTAAACTTACCTTATCAAGACTCCTCAATAGCCCAGTTGATAGCGCTTCAGCCTCATACATGTGGGGGTCCGCGGTTCGAGACTCCTACAGCCCAGGTGAATGGAATTTCTTAATGCAGATGGGACTATGTCTTGATATTGATGGCACTATTCCTTGTTGCTCATGGCACTATTCCTTGTTGCTCATGGCACTATTCCTTGATGCAAGTGGCACCATTTCTTAATGATGGTGACACTATTCTCCGATGTCCATTGCAAGTGCCTTCAGTTATCAAACATGAACGTCAAAGTCAGTCTTTACCGTCACTGGACAATCTACGTCACGGACGCCAAGGTCACGGACGCTAAGGCCACGGACGCCAAGGTCACGGACGCCACGTCCACGGACGCCAAGGTCACGGACGCCAAAGCCACGGACGCCAAGGCCACGGACGCCAAGGCCACGGACGTCAAGGCCACGGACGCCAAGGTCACGGACGCCAAGGCCACGGACGCCAAGGTCACGGACGCCAAGGTCACGGACGCCAAGGCCACAGACGCCAAGGCCACGGACGCCAAGGCCACGGACACCAAAGCCACGGACACCAAAGCCACGGACGCCAAAGCCACGGACGCCAAAGCCACGGACGCTAAGGCCACGGACGCCAAGGCCACGGGCGTCAAAGCCACGGACGCCAAGGCCACAGACGCAAAGGCCACGGACGCCAAAGCCACGGACGCTAAGGCCACGGACGCCAAGGCCACGGACGCCAAAGCCACGGACGCCAAGGCCACGGACGCCAAAGCCACGGACGCCAAAGCCACGGACGCCAAGGCCACGGACGTGGAGGAGCAAATGGAGAATTATTTGTGTGTTTGTGGACATTCTCACAGCGAAATTTATGTTCCCTTGACAACGTCACAAAATTTGGCGAGACCATTCAGCAGCTTCCACACAACATGACCACAACATTAAGTCGTTGTTGTTATGTTGTAACAACATATTGTTATGACTATGTTGTGTATGTTTGCTGGGATGTGGCTGAAGACAGATTAGCCGCTGCTGCTGTTGCTGCTGTTGTTGTTGCTGCTGCTGCTGCTGTTGCTGTTGTTGCTGCTGCTGCTGCTGTTGTTGCTGCTGCTGCTGCTGTTGTTGCTGCTCCTGTTGCTGTTGTTGCTCCTGTTGCGGTTGCTGCTGCTGCTGCTGTTGTTACTGCTCCTGTTGCTGTTGTTGCTGCTGTTCCTGTTGCTGCTGTTCCTGTTGCTGCTGTTCCTGTTGTTGCTGTTGATGCTGTTGATGCCGTAGCTGCTGTTGCTGTTGCTGCTGTTGCTGCTGCTTCTGTTGCTGCTGCTGTTGCTGCTGCTGCTGCTGCTGCTGCTGCTGCTGCTGTTGTTGCTGCTGTTGCTGCTGCTGCTGTTGATGTCGTAGCTGCTGCTGTTGCTACTGTTGCTGCTACTGCTGCTGATGCTTCTGTTGCTGTTGCTGCTGCTGCTGTTGCTGTTGCTACTGTTGCTGCTGCTGTTGCTGCTGCTGTTGCTGCTGTTGCTGCTGTTGCTGCTGCTGTTGTTGCTGCTGTTGTTGCTGCTGCTTCTGTTGCTGCTGCTGCTGCTGCTGCTGTTGCTGCTGTTGCTGCTGCTGTTGTTGCTGCTGCTTCTGTTGCTGCTGTTGCTGCTGCTGCTGTTGCTGCTGCTGCTGTTGCTGCTGTTGCTGCTGCTGTTGTTGCTGCTGCTTCTGTTGCTGCTGCTGTTGCTGTTGCTGTTGCTGCTGCTGCTGCTTCTGTTGCTGCTGTTGCTGTTGTTGCTGCTGCTGCTGTTGCTACTGTTGCTGCTGCTGTTGCTGCTGCTGCTGCTGCTGCTGTTGTTGCTGCTGTTGCTGCTGCTGCTACTGTTGCTGCTGTTGTTGCTGCTGTTGCTGTTGCTGCTGTTGTTGCTGCTGCTGCTTCTGTTGCTGCTGTTGTTGTTGCTGCTGTTGTTGCTACTGTTGCTGCTGCTGTTGCTGCTGCTGCTGCTGCTGCTGCTGCTGCTGTTGCTGCTGCTGCTGCTGTTGCTGCTGCTGCTGCTGTTGCTGCTGCTGCTTCTGTTGCTGCTGTTGTTGTTGCTGTTGCTGTTGCTGCTGTTGCTGCTGTTGTTGCTGCTGTTGCTGCTGCTGCTTCTGTTGCTGCTGCTGCTGTTGCTGCTGCTGTTGCAACTGCTGCTGTTGTTGCTGCTGCTTCTGTTGCTGCTGTTGCTGCTGCTGCTGCTTCTGTTGCTGCTGTTGCTGTTTCTGCTGCTGCTGCTTCTGTTGCTGCTGCTGCTGTTTCTGCTGCTGCTTCTGTTGCTGCTGCTGTTGCTGCTGTTTCTGCTGCTGCTGCTTCTGTTGCTGCTGCTGCTGTTTCTGCTGCTGCTCCTTCAGTTGCTGCTGCTGCTGCTGCAGCTGCTGCTGTTTCTGCTGCTGCTGCTTCTGTTGTTGCTGCTGCTGTTGCAGCTGCTGCTGTTTCTGCTGCTGCTTCTGTTGTTGCTGCTGCTGTTGCAGCTGCTGCTGTTTCTGCTGCTGCTTCTGTTGTTGCTGTTGCTGCTGCTGCTGTTTCTGCTGCTGCTGCTTCTGTTGCTGCTGCTGCTGTTGCTGCTGCTGCTGTTTCTGCTGCTGCTGTTTCTGCTGCTGCTTCTGTTGTTGCTGCTGCTGCTGCTGTTTCTGCTGCTGCTGTTGCTGCTGCTGCTGTTTCTGCTGCTGCTGTTGCTGCTGCTGCTGTTGCTGCTGCAGCTGCTTCCTTTAAGACACGTCAACAACCCAGACCGTCTTCCCGATCATTCACGTCACTGAACCGAAGTACTAAATTGCCCGAACCTAACCTAACGGTGGACCCACGAATAGAAAACGGGACATCACGTCCGTCAATTTTGCGAACCACTATGATTTTTAGTGCATCACTTTTTGACCTTAGGGGGGGAGTTATACGTCAAAATACGACGTACTACTGAGCGGCCGTGTTGAACTACACCCCTGGGAGGGGGGGGGGGGGGTTGCATCGCACACAGGTCTTTTACCTTGACGTTACCTTGAGATGGCTTCGGGGCTTAGCGTCCCCACGACCAGGCCTCCTCGTTGCTGGACCGGTCAACCAGGTTGTTGGACGCGACTGCTCGCAGCCTGACGAATGAGTCACAGCCTGGCTGATCAGGTAACGCCAAGACTTTTCTAAATCTGTTTAACCCCCTTCAGAATCTATCAATACCCTTCAGAACGTGGTGAAGCCTTTAAGAAGCTATCGAGCTCCCTTCATAACCCTTATAAGAACTTCTCAAAAACTTCTGAATCTGAAAAAAAAACTTTTCTGAACCTGTTAAAACCCTTCAGAACTTGTTAAAACCTTTCAGAGCCATTCAAAAACCTATCAAAATCATTTAGAAGATGTCAAAACCATTTAGAGCTTGTTTCAATTTTTCAGAGCCATTCAAAAACCTGTCAAAATCATTTAGAAAATGTCAAAACCATTCAGAACTTGTTAAAACCTTTCAGAGCTATTCAAAAACCTGTCAAAATCATTTAGAACATGTCAAAACCATTCAGAACTTGTGTAAACCTTTTCAGAGCCCTTCAAAAATCTGTCAAAATCATCCAGGATCTTTCCTGACTACTCAGAACCATTCAAAATCACTCAGAAACTGTCAAAATCATTTAGAAGATGTCAAAACCATTCAGAACTTGCTTAAACCTTTCAGAGCCATTCAAAAACCTGTCAAAATCATTTAGAACATGTCAAAACCATTCAGAACTTGTGTAAACCTTTTCAGAGCCCTTCAAAAACCTGTCAAAATCATCCAGGATCTTTCCTGACTACTCAGAACCATTCAAAACCACTCAGAAACTGTCAAAATCATTTAGACGATGTCAAAACCATTGAGAACCTGTTTAAACATATCAATGGTTCAACCCTTACAGAGGGGATTTACCTACTTAGTAATTATTAATATTAATATTAATATATTAGTAATATATTAATCTGCTTTAAAATACACACACATACACAGGGGGGCCTCTGGCTGAGTGGACAGCGCTTGCGACTCGTACCCTCGGGTCCGGGTTCGATCCCCGGCGATGGCGGAAAACAAATAGGCAGTTTTATTTCACCCTGATCCCCCTGTTACCTAGTAGTAAATAGATACCTGGGAGTTAGACAGCTGTTACGGGCTGCTTCCTGGTGTGTGTGTGTGTGTATGTGTGTGTGTGTGTGTGTGTGTGTGTGTGTGTGTGTGTGTGTGTGTGTGTGTGTGTGTGTGTGTGTGTGTGTGTGTGTGTGTGTGTGTGTGTATGTGTGTGTACTCACCTAATTGTGCTTGCGGGGGTGAGCTTTGGCTCTTTGGTCCCGCCTCTCAACCGTCAATCAACTGGTGTACAGATTCATGAGCCTACTGGGCTCTACCATATCTACATTTGAAACTGTGTATGGAGTCAGCCTCCACCAATGCACTAGGCAGTGATGTGGTGGAGGCTGACTCCATACACAGTTTCAAATGTAGATATGATAGAGCCCAGTAAGCTCAGGAACCTGTACACCAGTTGATTGACAGTTGAGAGGCGGGACCAAAGAGCCAAAGCTCAACCCCCGCAAGCACAAATAGGAGAGTACACACACACACACACACACACACACACACACACACACACACACCATAAATAATGACCATGGAGGGAGAGACTAGACAGACAGTAAGGGATACCTCTCAGGAGTGCTCTCTACTTAACCCTCTCTCTCTCTCTCTCTCTCAGCTCCAACCCCTTCCCACCCTATCTTCTTCTCTCCCACGCCCCCACCTCTCCCACCCCTCTCCCGTTCACCTCTCTCCTGTCCCGGTTTCCTCTTTCCTCCCCGTCTTTTTCAAACCTTTGCCATCCTTTTCCATCTCTGTCTACCCTCTCTATTCTCGCCTACCTCTTCCCTCTCCCACTCTACCCAGGTAAACAAAATATAACCTAAGACCACTTATAGTCATAGTACTCTCTTTCATCTCTCTCTCTCTCTCTCTCTCTCTCTCTCTCTCTCTCTCTCTCTCTCTCTCTCTCTCTCTCTCTCTCTCTCTCTCAAGTGGTAAGGGAATAGACATTTTCTTAGCCCTGTTACCAAGCTAAGAGTTTTCCCTTCCCATAGCAAGTCTTAACCTACAAGTTTTCCCCCCCTGGAACACGACCCGCCAGTTGGTTTTACTACCAGGTACTTAATTCCTGCTGGGTGACCAGGGGCTCACAAGTCAAGCCTGGTCTCGGGCCGGTCTTGGGGAGTAAAAGAACTCCCAAAACCCGATTAAGCAGGTATCAAGCAGGAAGATGAAAACAATTCTGGAGCAAGCACAGTACCTTGAGGAACTAAGCTTTTCACGGTAGATGATCTGGATTGTTACATTAGCGTTTAGCTTGTCTTCCACGGCAGCTAAGGTCATACCATAGTGGTGTAGCAATTGTGAGAAGCAGGAGAGCCCTGGACCCGGATTCACGAAGCAGTTACGCAATCACTTACGAACCTATACAACTTTTCTCAATCTTTGGCGGCTTCGTTTACAATTATTAAACAGTTAATAAGCTCCGAAGCACCAGGAGGCTGTTTAAAACAATAACAACAGTTGATTGGGACATTTTCTTGCTTGTAAACTGTTTAATAAATGTAACCAAAGCCGTCAAAGATTGAGGAAAGATGTTCACGTTCGTAAGTACTTGCGTAACTTCTACGTAAATCTGCCCCCTGGTCTGAACCCACCTTGTCTATGACTACACGAACGATGCGGTCCAATTATGCATTTCGTGATCTTAATTCTTAGTACCCTTTCAAAGATTTGTAATATGTGTGATGTTAATGATATCTCTGTATAAGTGTTTGCGTCTGTTTTAGTTTGTTATATATAAGCACGCACACGCACACGCACACACACACACACACACACACACGCACACGCACACACACACACACACACACACACACACACACACGCACACACACACACACACACACACACACACACACACACACACACACACACACACACACACACACACACACACACACACAGCTGCAGGTAGTGTGCAAGGACTGAGACGTTTGAGTGATTGTCAAATCCCGACCCCCAGTATAACGGTATGGTTTGACGTGCTCGTCTGAGTACGTGAGACTGTCAGCACTTGAGTGCGTGCACCACCGCTTGAGTGTCTGTACGACTGTTTGAATGTTAGTACGACCACTTGAGTGTGAATATGACCGCTTGACTCTACGACTGCTTGAGTGAGAGTACAACCACTTGAATGTGAGTACATATGAGTGTGAGTACGACCAGTGTGAGTATGAGGGATGGAGGGTAAGGCAGCATTGAGGTGTAAGGGATGTAGAGAGATTCTAATACCCATCAAACTATCCAATCATCCACTTACTCATCTATCCACTCATTCGACTTGAGAGCTATCCACCTCGGCCGCCTGAGTACCCTACTAGCCAGCCCTCCACCAGGAACCCTTCAATGAGGAGGTTATCTTGAGATGATTTCGGGGCCTTAGTGTCCCCGCGGCCCGGTCCTCGACCAGGCCTCCTTTTTGTTACAACCCCCCCAGGAAGCAGTCTAACTCTCCCAGGTACAGAGGCATCAGGGTGAAAGAAACATTTTGCCCATCTGTCTCCGCCTCCACCGGGGATCGAACCCGGAACCTCAGGACTACGAATCCGAAGCGCTGTCCACTCAGCTGTCAGATGCCCTACTAACAATCCCGTCACATCCACATACAATCACTCTTCCTAAGTCTGGTTAAAGCTTGGTTAAGGCTTACAAAATAAGATAAGATTGTAGTCTTAAAATAATATAAGACTGAGAAGTCTTACAAATGAGGTAAGACTGAGAAATCTTACAAATAAGATAAGACTAAAGTCTTAAAATGAGATAAGCCTTAAAAACAAGTGGCAGCAAGACTTAAAAAGTCTACAAAAGGCAAGAGCAATGTCATTTCTCCCAAATGAACCGATTCAAAGTGTGCAATTTTGTGTTTTCCATATGTACAAAGCTTCAAAATATTGCAATATTGTAAACAAAAATATCAGCCTATCCTCCACAATGGTTGCAATGGCCAAACCTATGAACTCTCACTCTCAAAAGGCCTAACAACAACCCCAAAAGCCTCCAGCCAGGAGGCCTGGCCTGAGACCATTCCTGCAGGATAGGTTGCAACATATGGAGGATTGCAAGCAGCTGTGGCAGTGAGGTTAGCCCTCCCAGGCAGACAATAGCCTTGCAATGTTACATTGTTGTCTAGTTTGGTCACTTTACGTTCCACCAGAGGCACTTGGTAGCGCCTCTAGTCCTCTCCCAGGTTAGTGGTGCCTCTAGTCCTCTCCCAGGTTAGTGGTGCCTCTAGTCCTCCTCCAGGTTAGAGGTGCTTCTAGTCCTCTCCCAGGTTAGTGGTGCCTCTAGTCTTCCCCACCAGGTTAGTGGTGCCTCTAGTCCTCCTCCAGGTTAGTGGTGCCTCTAGTCCTTCACCAGGTTAGTGGTGCCTCTAGTCCTCCTCCAGGTTAGTGGTGCCTCTAGTCTTCCCCCAGGTTAGTGGTGCCTCTAGTCCTCCACCAGGTTAGTGGTGCCTCTAGTCCTCCCCCAGGTTAGTGGTGCCTCTAGTCCTCCCCCAGGTTAGTGGTGCCTCTAGTCCCCCTCCAGGTTAGTGGTGCCTCTAGTCTTCCCCCCTCCAGGTTAGTGGTGCCTCTAGTCTTCCCCCAGGTTAGTGGTGCCTCTAGTCTTCCCCCAGGTTAGTGGTGCCTCTAGTCCTCCCCCAGGTTAGTGGTGCCTCTAGTCTTCCCCCAGGTTAGTGGTGCCTCTAGTCCTCCACCAGGTTAGTGGTGCCTCTAGTCCTCCCCCAAGTTAGTGGTGCCTCTAGTCCCCCTCCAGGTTAGTGGTGCCTCTAGTCTTCTCCCCCTCCAGGTTATTGGTGCCTCTAGTCTTCCCCCCCTCCAGGTTAGTGGTGCCTCTAGTCTTCCCCCCCTCCAGGTTAGTGGTGCCTCTAGTCTTCCCCCCCTCCAGGTTAGTGGTGCCTCTAGTCTTCCCCCCCCTCCAGGTTAGTGGTGCCTCTAGTCTTCCCCCCTCCAGGTTAGTGGTGCCTCTAGTCTTCCCCCCCTCCAAGTTAGTGGTGCCTCTAGTCTTCCCCCCTCCAGGTTAGTGGTGCCTCTAGTCTTCCCCCCCTCCAGGTTAGTGGTGCCTCTAGTCTTCCCCCCCTCCAGGTTAGTGGTGCCTCTAGTCTTCCCCCCCTCCAGGTTAGTGGTGCCTCTAGTCTTCCCCCCCTCCAGGTTAGTGGTGCCTCTAGTCTTCCCCCCTCCAGGTTAGTGGTGCCTCTAGTCCTCCTCCAGGTTAGTGGTGCCTCTAGTCTTCCCCCCCTCCAGGTTAGTGGTGCCTCTAGTCTTCCCCCCCTCCAGGTTAGTGGTGCCTCTAGTCTTCCCCCCTCCAGGTTAGTGGTGCCTCTAGTCTTCCCCCCTCCAGGTTAGTGGTGCCTCTAGTCCTCCTCCAGGTTAGTGGTGCCTCTAGTCTTCCCCCCCTCCAGGTTAGTGGTGCCTCTAGTCCTCCACCAGGTTAGTGGTGCCTCTAGTCCCCTCCTCCAGGTTAGTGGTGCCTCTAGTCCTCCTCCAGGTTAGTGGTGCCTCTAGTCCTCCTCCAGGTTAGTGGTGCCTCTAGTCTTCCCTCCTCCAGGTTAGTGGTGACTCTAGTCTTCCCCCCTCCAGGTTAGTGGTGCCTCTAGTCTTCCCCCCCTCCAGGTTAGTGGTGCCTCTAGTCTTCCCCCCCTCCAGGTTAGTGGTGCCTCTAGTCTTCCCCCCCTCCAGGTTAGTGGTGCCTCTAGTCTTCCCCTCCTCCAGGTTAGTGGTGCCTCTAGTCCTCCTCCAGGTTAGTGGTGCCTCTAGTCTTCCCTCCTCCAGGTTAGTGGTGCCTCTAGTCTTCCCTCCTCCAGGTTAGTGGTGCCTCTAGTCTTCCCTCCTCCAGGTTAGTGGTGCCTCTGAGAGAATATATATAACATATAGAGAAAATAAATGCTATTTTTCTTTCTCAAAGATATCAGACCAGTAGTTAGGTGGTTGAGTTACAGCTCCTGGTCTCGCTCTGGCCAGCCAGATACTGTTGAAGAGCGATGCACTCGAAGACGTAGTGGTTTATGCAAGGGGGTAAGAGAAAATGGTCTTGCAAGAGGTAAGGGAAAATGGTCTTGCAAGAGGTAAGGGAAAATGGTCTTGCAAGGGGTAAGAGAAAATGGTCTTGGAAGTGGTAAGAGAAAATGGTCTTGGAAGTGGTAAGAGAAAATGGTCTTGCAAGAGGTAAGAGAAAATGGTCTTGCAAGAGGTAAGGGAAAATGGTCTTGCAAGAGGTAAGGGAAAATGGTCTTGCAAGGGGTAAGAGAAAATGATCTTGGAAGTGGTAAGAGAAAATGGTCTTGGAAGTGGTAAGAGAAAATGGTCTTGGAAGTGGTAAGAGAAAATGGTCTTGCAAGTGGTAATAGAAAATGGTCTTGCAAGAGGTAAGAGAAAATGGTCTTGGAAGCGGTAAGAGAAAATGGTCTTGGAAGTGGTAAGAGAAAATGGTCTTGCAAGTGGTAAGAGAAAATGGTCTTGGAAGTGGTAAGAGAAAATGGTCTTGGAAGCTGTAAGCGATCATATTTACAGGTGTTGGCGGGCTTTGCAGCATTAAATGTTACAAGGTAAGGGTTTCTTCACATTACAAACATCTATGTTGTTGGAAGACAGTTGGAGCGATGCTCAGGCGGCCCTCAAGGATGTTCTGCTCATTCAACGGTTAACTACTCGCGAAAATGTTTTCCAATTCACTAAATGTGGAAAGTTTCAATATTTACATTCTTCACGGACCAATCTTTATTTACTTACTGTTGATGGATATATCCAAGCAGGTAAACATATCTTTTATCATACACTTATCAGTCAATACCTCACATACAGGAAAAGAAATCGCACGGTTATTAAAGTCGAACATGATGATGAAAAGCCGGCGCAATCTGCGTGCCAGAAACCTTCCCGCCAAGAGTGGCGCGGCGCAGCTGGCGCGAAACGCGGGAAACTGGAGGTGGCGGAGCGCGCGCGCGGGAAACTGTCGCCGGGGCGCACGCGGGGAAAGTTGCTCAAGAACTAACATTAACACTCACAACAGCGGCGGTGCGAGCATAATGGCGGGTAGACTGCGGTTTCTGAAGCCGACGAAAAGAATCACTTGAACTTAGGTTTGCCGTAAGAACATCTTACGTAGCTACGCTATACGGTGAAATCACTTCAGATCAATCGAAAGCCACACCGTACTGTGAAATGAGAGTGCGATGCTCCAAATTTTTGTGCGAGAGTCGGCGTGCGATCCACTGAGGCAAGACAA